>NW_006795376.1:316390-450527 GCF_000442215.2 Lipotes vexillifer
CAGCAGGAAGAACGTGTACAGGGCTTTCTCTCTGGTAGTTTGGGAAACACCCAGGAGACTAGCAGGAGAAAGCTCCAAGGTAAGGATCAGAATACAGTAAATCATTAAAACAGCTTGACCCTGAGAGATGCATGGGTATCTAGTAGAGAAAGTCAACACAACCCTGGAGCCAGTGACAGAGGCTGAACACATGCAGTGTCTGAAACTGAAAGAGCATAATGAAGCCTGGGAGCAGTGAGAATACTTCCTAGAGGCTCTCAGGAAAGCTGGGTTTCTGCCTGCAGTTGCACCTCCAGCCCACTAGGGTACAGACTGCTGTGTTTTTGTACCACCCACTGTCAAAAATAGGATACACTTTTGACATTCTAAGGCTACAAGTTTTATTTGGGGGGTGAACTTTTGGCTTTCTGTTACATTTGAATTTTTGTATAATAAATACTTTTGAAAAATGTATATATACAAATTTAATCTGAAATTAAGGCATAGTCAACATTTTAAAATTACCACTCTGCTCTGATTTACAGAAATTTCTTTTTTTATATGATTAAGTTACTCTTTCAATACATTGACTCATTAATAGGTTTAGGTGAGATTTTGATCACTGGAAATAGTTCATCTTCAGGCCAGTTGACTGTGTTGGTGGCAATCTTGCATTTAATTTTATCCAGATACACCAGACTTCAAGGTCATATATGCTGAAATATATATCTAATACACTGGACTACATTAAACACCCATCTTCTCACAAAAACACACTATCCTTTGTAGTCTCATTAAGACACGCACTGAAACACATAGTTTATAAATTCTATTTTGTGTGATTCACAACAGAAAAATATATGGTGTATTTATAATAATTGCTCTATCAAGTATACTTTTATACTTTTAATAGAACAGCTCTTTACTTTTTACAGGGTGTTCCAGAGAAACAGTTACACTTATAATTTTACGCATCTGATGCTGGGTAGAACTTCCAACAGACCAGCTTCTTGCTCTGCGATTATAAATATTGCTTCTCTCTCACTGCCAACATGGCCCCAGTGCCAGTTGCTAAAGGACATATTTACATTATAGTATGAGCTGTGAACCTGCAACTTTGGATCACATTACATAAGGTGACACAATAGCAGTATACCTGGAAGCTACTTTTACACCAGAGTGGCTAGCAAAAATGTAATAGAAATGAAACTGACTGTAAATCACGAAAGTGTATCCCACTAATCTCAAACTAAATGTATCGAATCAACTTCCTCTTGGGTTGATTCCCCAAAATCCCATAGCCATTCTAGCACAACCTAATGGGATAAATTTGATGGAAAGGAAATATTTGAGATGTGTCTTTAATGCCCCTGTGTCCATAAACAAGTAAACAAACCATTGAGACCTTAAGACAGACTATCAAGGGAGATGATATGTGTATCAACAGACTATCAAGGGAGATGATATGTGTAGTAATGTGTAGTAATAAAGACTTATGTAATAGTCTTATTTAAATTATTTCTAAATAGTCTTATTTAAAAATGTTAGTAATTTCCAGAACCACACTACCTATTCTAGTTGGGTAAGTAACAGGAGTTAAATAGCAGGGTTAAGGGTACTAGGGGAAGGGGAAATACTGTAGACATTCTACTAAAATTTCAGAGAACATGTAATTCTATCCTTACACAAATTCTTACAGTAAAAAGAAAAATAGAAAATACTTCCCAAATCAATTTATGAAGCTACAAATATCATGATATAAAAATCATGATGAGGGCTTCCCTGATGGTGTAGTGGTTGAGAGTCTGCCTGCTGGTGCAGGGGACACAAGTTCGAGCCCTGGTCTGGGAAGATCCTACATTCTGCAGAGCAAGTGGGCCCGTGAGCCACAACTGCTGAGCCTGCGTGTCTGGAGCCTATGCTCCACAACAAGAAAGGCCGCGACAGTGAGAGGCCCACGCACCGCGATGAAGAGTGGCCCCCGCTCGCCACAACTAGAGAAAGCCCTCTCACAGAACCCAAGCCCCAACACAGCCAATCAATCAATCAATCAATAGAAATGCTGTAGAATTACTAAAAAAAAAAAATCATGATGAGTAATAGGGAAGAAAATTGGACTTTACTCCCTTACGCACAAAAACAGAATCAAAATATTTTAAACCAATTTTAGCAAAAAAAAAAAAAAAAGTATTATTTTATTTTTTAAATGAATCGTGACTAAGATGGGTTTATCCAGTGGATACAAGGAGCTTTTTAATAATTGAATGTCAACATAATTCACCACCCTAGCAGATTAGAGGAGAAAAATTGTCTCACCAGATATATTAAAATAATTTGTTTAAAAAATCAGCACCTATTCATGATTAACCATCTTAGGGAACTATGAATAGAAACAAAACTGAATGTAGTAAAGGCTATCTATCAAAACTCAATTGCTAAAAATATACATAAAGAAGAGTTTTCAGGAATATTGTTTTGAAAATTAGGATCAAAATAGACATAATCACTATTATTCAGAATTGTTTATGAGAATTTTGCTGATGGAGTCAGATTACATAAAGGCACACATAGCTAAATAGAAACTAGAAAAGAAATAACAAAACCATCATAATTTGAGGATGGCTACATTAAAAAATAACAAGAATTAATAAGAGTTGAAGAACATTGATGAACAGAAGACAAATTTATAAATTTCTACTCCAAAGCAATACATGTTAGAAAATGTAATATTTAAGAGATCACATTTACAATAGCATAAAAATATAGATCCCACTGAAGAACTCTAACTGAAATATAACAGAAAAGTATAAAACTTTATTGGAAGACATAAAACTCTATAAGTAGGAAAATTATATTCTTAGATAAGAAGACCCAATTAAAAATGTCACTTTTGCCCCAAATTAATCTGTACATTGAATGCAATTCCAATCAAACTCCACATAAGATTTTGACTAGGGTTTGACAAACCAATTCCAAAATGTATGTGAAAAAGGGCCAAGAACAACTTTAACTTTTTGAAAATCACTGAGGTGATTTCAAGGCTTATTTTAAGCTGTAGTAGTTAAGGCTGTGAAGTTGTTACAAGGATTAAAAAAAAGAGATCTATATTACAAAATACAGTATACTGAACCATGTATGAAAGGAAACAGTTAATAACAGAGATGGTATTGCAGATTAGAATGAATTATTCAATAAATGGTATTGGGACAAATGGTTTCATAGTAGAAAAAAAAACCTCTGTTCCTACCTTATATCATGTACAAAAATCAATTCTAAGCAAAATAAACTTTAAAAAGTAAAACCTTAAACTTTTAGAAGATATAAAGAAATTGTATTTATGACATTGTAATTTGGAAGGGATTTTTTACATCAACTTCCCCAAAACAAAAATCATAAAAGCAAAGATGGACAAATTTGTCAACAAAAAAATCAAAATTGCTGCACATCAAAAGACACTTAAGGGCTTCCCTGGTGGCGCAGTGGTTGAGAGTCCACCTGCCAATGCAGGGGACACGGGTTCGAGCCCTGGTCTGGGAAGATCCCACATGCCGCGGAGCAACTGGGCCCGTGAGCCTCAACTACTGAGACTGCGTGTCTGGAGCCTGTGCTCCACAACAGGAGAGGCTGCGATAGTGAGAGGCCCGCACACCGTGATGAAGAGTGGCCCCCACTTGCCATAACTGGAGAAAGCCCTCGCAGAGAAATGAAGACCCAACACAGCCCAAAATAAATAAATTAAAAAAAAAAAGACACTTAAAATACAAAATTACAAGGTACAGACCAAAAGGTATTGGTCCAACATAGAAATTAATACAAACATGAAAGCAATTCATTCAAAATAGGGCAAATGATACATAGAGCAATTTACAGAAGAGGAATCCTACAAAACCAATAAATGCTGAACAAATGCTCACTGACCTCAGTAATCAGGAAAATAAACTTAAAATGATAAGATATTTCATTATGTAATCCTATGGCTACATTTTAAATATCAGACAATACCAAGAGATGGTGAGTACATGGAACAAAAAGAATTCACACAGTTGGTGGTGGTAGTGTACATAACCATTTGGGCAGTAATTGACACTATCCGGCAAATTTGAAAACACACATCCATCAACCTAGCAGTCCCTAGGAAAAAACTCACATCTATGCACAAAGAGACATAAAAACATTCTTTGAAATAAGGAAAAATAATGGAAATAATTTAAATCTCCATTAAGAGTAAAAAAGGAAAAATAAACCATGGGAGATTCGTGCAATGGAATATTCTATATCAGTGATACATGAGGGCAGACACAGGATTGTTGCCGTAAGCCACTGATGTTTAAATTGTTCAATTTCTAAATAGATGCAATATTGAGATCAACTCTGTATAATTTATTTTAATTTTATTAGATTTTAATTAACAAAATCTAACATAGACAACTGACTACATTGTCTGTAAAACATATAATCAGCACAGCTATTTTTGTTTTCATTGAAGTACTGAGCTTCTGCAAATCCTTTCACAGAGATGCCCCTATTCAAGTGCTGAATGGGTAACACTGTGTGAACTTGCCCTTTGAATCAGATCCTTGTAAGCTCTTAAGGAACTTTGATGAGTCTTTGAGAAACACCAAACATGATTCTTAGTGATCCAATCACATGCAAGCTAAGAGCTTGTGTGACTTTCTCTGGCTAGAGAGAAGCTCAGTTATGCTTGACAGCCTTGGTGATGGCCTGAATGCTCTTCCCCTAACTCCCCTGCAACAGACAAACACACACGTACACACACACACACACATCCATGCACACACATACACACACTTCACTGCTAATGAACCAAGAAGAAATATTAACGCAAATCCACTAATAAGTATGCAACACCAAGAATATCAAAGGGATCAGTTCAAACAAGAATCTGAATGGAAAAGGACTGCACTGCCTGAATCCAGTTTTCCTGCATCTCCACCTGGTGTGCCAACCTTAGCATATCAAGTAGACAGCATGCATTTTGAAGAGGGTAGAGTCTTATTTTACACGCAAGAGTAAGGTAATTTTATATCTGCTCTGAGTGGATTAAGTAATTACAGACAATAGTTACGCTACTAAAATAATCATGAAGAAGAATGGATAGAAGAACAGGTCCTTGCAACAAACCCATGTTAATTACCCTTGCAGCTGGGAGATGAATTTGCATAGCTCTTTGAAACTTGTCAGGTATGAATTGAACCACTGAGCTGCTACATTTGATAATCCAGCCATTGGACTTATTGTTTTCCCCATGAAGATGTTGTTTTAGCCTACCAGGCAGCTTTCCTCATGTAAAAGTACTCATTTCTAATTAACTTGCTCCTGTATTTCACACACACACACACACACACACACACACACGTTTGTGACTTTTAGAGATTATTAACAAAATATTATCAAACACATGGATATTGTTAATTATATATATGAAAGAAAAACTGTTTATTGTAAATTTTAGGTTTAGTTTTCAAAATATGAGAACTCAACAAGTGTCCTGGGACATTTTTTGATTTGCAGTTGGCTAAGTGATAATGAGGCTGATTGTAAAAGGCTGGACCTGTATTAACTCATTTAATAATCAGAACAGCCATAGGAAGTAGGTAACACAGCTTTCTTCCTTTTACTCAAAGGAAAAGTGAGGCACAGAGAACCACCATAAATGGACCAAAGTCACCCAGTTTAGGAGATGGCAGAGTCAAGACTGGAATAGCCAGATAGCCTGATTCCCAGCACATTCTCTGATCCACTCTACCTTGACTCTTCTAAAAAGTCTACACTACACTGCCTCTCATAAGGAATAAGAGTCTTTCTATTTAAGCACATTAACTCAAACAGAAATAGAAACATAGTGACACATGGTACTTAGTAATATGTATCCAATGAAATAATTTGACAATTTCTGGAATTGAAAATTAAAGGGCTAAAACAGATACTATAGAAAATAAATAACACAGAGTACGTGTGAGAAAGGAAACTAAGAAATTTAATGGAGCTCTACTAAGTCTAATGATATTTTTAGAAAATGTAGCAAAACTCAAGGGATAAGAATTATTCAATTAATTTAAAAAATCAGTAGAATTGTGAACTATAAAAAAGAGAGAGACATACCTTAACTTAAAACATGTAATCTGTATTCTTTCACCAATATTTTGACAGTAGGACAAGTCCTCTTAGAGTATAGATCTGTTGATTTGGGTTTTAATCATCTTTAATCTAGTTAAGATCTAAAAATCTAGTTTTAAAAAAATCCCAGTTTTATGTGAATGCAAAATTTTCCAGAATTTAGCAAAAAATTTTCCATCATTTACAGTGGTTTCAATCCCACTGAATTCAACTTGCTTCTACCAAACCTTTACAACATAGTCAATTTTGTCTTCATCAAAACAACAAATATTTTCACATTTATATTTCTATAATTTGCATAACAGTCCATTCCATTTAATAAATAGCAATATAAAAATATTGGCATTTTGTGAGAAACAATAAAACAGGTTATTGGCAATCACAGAAGTTACTTAATAGATGTATACACATGGAGGGTAGGTGTTTAGGGAGAAGCTTACCAGCCGTGAGCACCCAGAATATTACAGGCATCAGTCAGCTGCAGGTGTTACAGAGGGACTAGAGATCCCTGGATAATCAGAAAGCCTATTAAATGCAGGTCAGTTAAGGGTTTCTCCTGTATATACAAAATCCTTGGAAGAAAAATAACCATTTTGTCATTGACAATTTTATGTTGAGAATGATGTAACTGTATATTAATGTTCACTCATGATATCACGCTCTGAGTGTCATGAGGTTACCTAACTGTGTGTATTTATCATGTATTTCTATGTTCATGTTATAGAAACCTAATTTGAATAAATGTAAACATTAAGAAAATGTTATTAAAGCAAAGGATCCAAAGGGTTAGACTGGAGTTTGCCAAATAGTATAATGCAAGAGAGGATAGGTTAAGATAACTCCAGCCCAGAGAGGCAGGGTATAGCTTTGAATGTGACTAAATTTGGATAACTAAGAAGAACTGTTACTTAGAACAAATAAAACTATTACTAAGTTCATTCTCTTATGTGACCTTGTGACACATTAATTTCTATAATTTGCATAATATTCCATTAAATTTGATAATTATACATACAAAAGTATTGGGGCATTTGTGGGGAAAAAAATGCAATTGACTCCTGGTAACAATAGAAGTCACCTGGTTGAAGTGTACACATATGAGGAGGGATGAGTAGGTATTAGAGTAGCCTGCTGGCCATGAGCTCTCAGTGCCCACTTGCGATCATTCTGCAGAGAGCTTTCTCCACATGCACAGAAGCTGGGCTTCAAGAGTTTTCCCTCACAATCTTGCAGTTCTGGCATTCTGAAATCCAAGAATCCTAGAAAAAAGACTTAATCATCCAATATGAGTTGAATATCTATCAGTAGATTTGACACTGAAGTCTCCTGAATGGGATTCTACTTCGTTAACTATGGCAGAATATTTATAAATATTTGCAACAGATATACAGTTAGATCCTCTGCTAAAGGAGTAGTTTCCCCATGGGAAAAATTAAAACTCTGCCCAATACTGAAGTTCAAATATATATGAACATATGTAGTAGATTTACGGAGTCTAACAATGTCACATTAGTGGAACCCTCAAGCCAAGTCATCCTAAGAAAAGGATCATGCAGGATAGGATATTCTCCACAGGAAGGATCTGCTGTTAAAGGACTCAGTGTGAAATTGTACCGAAAGCCACATAATTCTAGCCTCAGGTACCAATACAAACTAGGCTAGCAAGGTGTCTGTAGTAAAATAGGAAGAATTCTATAACTACAAAAAAAAAAAAAAATCACAGCAAAGACTGACCTGCCAGCTATGCCCATTGCCCTAACTCTTCATGTCTTTCAGGTAATGGAATTTTTTTTTTAAACATCTTTATTGGAGTATAATTACTGTACAATGATGTGTTAGTTTCTGCTTTATAACAAAGTGAATCAGCTATACATATGCATATATCCCCATATCTCCTCCCTCTTGGGTCTCCCTCCCATCCTCCCTATCCCACCCCTCTAGGTGATCACCAAGCACTGAGCTGATCTCCCTGTGCTATGTGACTCCTTCGCACTAGCTATCTATTTTACATTTGGTAGTATATATTAGTCTATGCCACTCTTTCATTTCGTCCCAGCTTACCCTTCCCCCTTCCCATGTCCTTAAGTCCATTCTCTACAATTGGTCTTACAAATCAACCTTCTGACATGGAAACTAAGAAGGTGATTCAAACACAACTCGGGTGAACAGTGTGAGAATTCAAGGAGAATCTGAACAACCCATTGTAGGGCAACTTCAGCGACAGAGAGAAAGTATTAGCATTTATATGAGAAGATTGAAAAATACCTATGTGAGCCAGAAAAGGAGAAGATGTAGTGCTTAACAGGCAGACATAAGGGTATAACATGCTAAATAATTTTCTATTAAATAAATTAATTTTAGCCTGCTGAAATTCAATAAAATATAAACTCCATGAAACAAGATATGAATGATGATATTATAAGAATATGGATTGAGATAAAATATGGGATATCTGAATGTGATGTAGAAATTCATAAGGGATATAGATATGATAAGAAAGGTTAAAAAAAGAAAATAAGGATAAAGTTATTTGAATAATTAATGTTTGATTCAATAGATTTCTTTTTATTAAACCTTATGTTCTTAAGAGATCACTTCTCCTAAAGCAGCATTTGGAATATTTATAAAAATTAATCTTATAATAAGACATGAAGAAACCTACAAAACAAATAAATACATGGAAAACAGATATAATACTGACAATAATTTTTGTCCAAAATTCAATAAAGTAACAAATTAACAAAAACAAAACAAAGAAACTAACATGGCAGATTTTTCTTTTTTTTAATTTTTACATAAAACTCTAGGGTCGGGGCTTCCCTGGTGGTGCAGTGGTTGAGAGTCTGCCTGCCGATTCAGGGGACACGAGTTCGTGCCCCAGTCCAGGAAGATCCCACATGCTGTGGAGCAGCTAGGCCTGTGAGGCATGGCCGCTGAGCCTGTGCGTCCGGAGCCTGTGCTCCGCAACGGGAGAGGCCACAACAATGAGAGGCCCATGAACCGCAAAAAAAAAAAAAAAAAAAAAACCAACTCTAGGGCCAAAGGGAAAACTCAAAGCTAAGTATTCATAATTACAAGGAATACTATATATCATATTTTTCATAATTCAAAAATACTCTCATTATTAAATAAGAAAAACTAATATAAAATTATTTCACTACATAAAATCAAATTCAATTGAATAAATTTGAAAAGGACAAAATAAACATGAGAAGATTAGGACTAAGAAATTAATAACATATGAGAAATTATAATCTTAAATAATAAATAAGGCTAGGAACAAATATTTTGTAAAAACGATAAAATAGACAAACTTAGAAGGCTGAATTTAGTAAGACAAAAAGAGAAAAATCTATATACAAACCATTAGAGGTAAGAAAGAGGCTACAACCACAGGATAGAAGAGTTCAAACAATTAAAACATATTTCACGTAAAACTGTGATAAATTAGGGGAAAATTGGTGGCTGGATTAATTGAAAGAAAAAATTTAAAAGAAAAAATTGAGTAGGGTTCTTGTTTTTTCATAAGGTCCTTGTTCATTCCTGAATATAGCAAACATAGAACATTCTTGAATACTTGATTATGAAGCTAGCACTACCCAGATTACAACCGTGACAAAGACAGACAAGGCAAACCAAACAAACACACTTTTAAAAGACCACACAACAATCTCAATTATGAAGTTAGATATAAAAATCCTAAACAAAACATTAGCAAATTGAATCCAGTAATATATCAAAAGAATATTTCATCATCTAGAAGTTTGAATATAGAAATATGTTTGTTTTAATCTTAAAGATTCTATTAATTTAATTAGAAGTGTCAGTTAGTGAAAGGAGAATAAAAGCAAGAGATCACCTTTAAAGAAGTTGGACATTCAGCCATCCAATAGATTTCTTAATTTTTCCTAATAAGAAAACTTTTAAAAGCAAAGAAAGGATGTAGTCACAAAACAAAAAGAATGTTTATCTCACATCCTTTGCCATTTGAAGAAACTGGAAGCATTTCTTTTTTTAAAAATAAATTTATTTATTTATTTATTTTGGCTGTGTGTGTCTTCATTTCTGTGAGGGTTTTCTCTAGTTGTGGCGAGCGGGGGCCACTCTTCATTGCGGTGCGCGGGCCTCTCACTGTTGCGGCCTCTCTTGTTGTGGAGCACAGGCTCCAGAGGCGCAGGCTCAGTAGCTGTGACTCACGAGCCCAGTTGCTCCGCGGCATGTGGAATCCTCCCAGACCAGGGCTCGAACCCGCGTCCCCTGCATTGGCAGGCAGATTCTCAACCACTGCGCCACCAGGGAAGCCCCCTGGAAGCATTTCTTAATGAGTCAGAAACAGCAACAATAGTCATAAGCACTAATATTTGGTAGTTCTCTAGAAGTTTTCACCAAAGTAAAAAAAAGAAAATTACAAATACAAGGTATAAACCACTTTAAAGGAGAGAAAATATTAGGTTCAGATGCTTTATTATTATAAATCCAAGACAATCAATCAAGTAAAACACATTTATTAATACAATTTCCCAATTTTATATGTTCTGATGATTACCCATGTATGAGAAACTATTTTATACATACATTTGCATACAGATAGACAGTAATAAACTTAGGAAACATGCAATAACCTATTGGAGAAATTTTTTGAACCAAACTGTACAAAAGAAAATATGACTAAACAGAGAAAGCAGCCATGAGAATATTTATTAGTCTGTGACCAGTCTCCCCCAAATCAATGTATACATTTAATGTATAAGGGCATAAATGTATAGTCTATCTTGAAACAATATGGTAGCTGGATCATTGAAAATAAAGGATTTAATAGAAAAAAGTTAATGAATAGGGTCCTTGCTCTTTCATATTTTGAAATGTACTGTACAGCTTTATGAATTTTTAAATGAGTAAGTGCAAAAATAGAAAGATAAATGGAAAATAACAAAATTCCCTCAAAGTGACCCAAGTATAATGAAAATTTTAGAATATAATCAGTGTAGAATTTAGAGGCAATAGCTAGATGACAGAACACTTAGTTCACTACAGAATATTTTCATCACCTAATTGTGCATGTGCCTCTTCCCACACACAAATATGGATTTAATATCAATGTAAAAAACTTACACATTAAAGGAACTAAAATAAAATTCATTTGCTCTTGGCATGAGGAAAAACTTCTCTAAGAATAAATGTAAAGGAACAGTCTTTTAAGGAAACCTTAGTGATATTTATTTGGATGACAATTTAACACTTCCTTAGGTCAAAATAACATTATAAACAAAATTTTAAATTTTAATTTAAAATCAAAAGAAAACATGAAAAATACATATATGAGTATTAACAAGGCTTAATTATATTACTTTATATAAAGCTCTAAGAAATTGATGTGACTCATAAAAATTTGAAGTGAGGATGAAAGCAGAAATTTCACATAAGGAGAAAAACAAACCAAACAAAAGTAAACATGAAATGCTGTACAATTTCACTACTTAAAAAAGCAATACAAATTTAACCAATGAAAGAACATTGCAAACCATAGAATTAGCTTAAAAAATATAATATGCACAGTAAGCAATGTTTCAGTGAAATGAAAATACATACACTGCTGGTAGCATGCACTGATGCAAAAATTAGGAAAGACACTTGACAAGTAATAAAAAGTTATATCATTTAGCTGAAAGATTAGGCTTCTAGAAATGTATTCTATCAAAACCATGTGAAATACATGAAGAGATTTGTGAACTAATATTTTTTATATTGTTATTTATAACATCAAAAAGAAACAAGAAAAATTAATCCTCTTTAAACATAGATTGGTTAAATAAGGGATGGGGTGTCAAAACAATGAAATATCATATAGTCTTTTTTTTTTTAATTCAACAAGTATTTATTAAACACCATCTCTATGAGAAGTTCTGAGCCAGACATGGGCATTTCACAGTGAGAATGCAGGTTATTCCTGTCTTCATGGAGCTTAGAGTTGAGAAGGGAAGGAAGTTATGAACGATAGAATCATTGCACAAATTAGAAAATTACAAATTGTGATAAATGCGATGTGGACAAAATTAATCAACAAATAAATACCAGCCATGGCAACCTCAAGGGGCTCAGCTACAGGATAATGGGGTGGAGTGGCTACTTTAGACTGGGTGGCCAGGAGAGTCTTCTCAAGGAAGTGACCCTAAACTGAGAGCTGAAGGATCAGAAGCATCCAGCCATGTGGATGTTAGGAAAAAGGGTCCTGACAAAGGCACAAAGCAAATGGACAGCAAGTCCAAGGACTCAAAGGCAGGACTGGGCTGTCACAGGCCAGGGTGGCTGCAGAGTGGGAAGCCAGGAAAGTGGAGCTCAGCCTCACCTCTGGGTCCTCCCATTGTGCGCCCCCGGTGCTTGTCACCCATGGAAGCCTCAGTTTCCTCAACTATAAAATAGAAAGCATAACACAGGGCTGTCAGGAGGATCCAAAGAGAGAATGTCTGTCCTGTGCCTGCCTCAGCAAAGACTGGGTGCCCAAGACCCAGAAGCTCAGCACCAGAAGGACCTTGAACATCAAACCAGCTCCAGGTAACAGAGAAGGGAAATCTTTATCCCTTTTCACTTTTTCTCTGTCTCTTTCTGTCTCTGACCTCAAGCTCCACTTTTCTTGTTTTTTTTGTTGGAGTTAGAAAATAAAATAGATATATATTTAGTGCATTGGATGATAACCGGAAAGGCAAACAAAAGTTCTAAACAAAACTGCTTAGGCTGACAAGATTTGGAAGCTACTCATTGTGATTTGCCTATAGGTTTTCGAGTTTGTTTGTTTGCTTTTTTCCTTTTCTTTATTGGAGTATCATTGCTTTACAATTTTGTGTTAGTTTCTGCTATACAATGAAGTGAAGCAGCATTATGTATACATATATACCCTACCTCTTGGACCTCTGACTTCCCCATCCCACACATCTAGGTCATCACAGAGCACCAAGCCTAGCTTCCTGTGCTTTATAGCAGGTTCCCACTAGTTATATATTTTACACATGGTAGTATAGTCTTTAAAAATAATATTTTAGAATATTGTTCTAAAAAATATGTCCAAAGGTATTTATTAGAGCAACTATCTCTTCAAGTGACACCTCAATGACACTAGAATGGCAAAATAGAATAATGATATGAGTGTATCCCCATTAGCACAGCCCTCTATGGCCCTCAGTCTCCACTTGCCCTCATGGTAGCCTGTAAGGCACCCGTAATTGAAAATAGCTGCTTTGGAAAAATATTTAATGGGAAATAAAAGTTTATAGATTGATTGTTAAGTGAAAAATACACTGGCTATAAAAACAATGTGTACAGTTTAAATATACACATATATATATAAATGGTTTTGAATACTTCTTTAGTACAGGATGGAATTAATTTTTTTTAACATTTCTATTGGAGTATAATTGCTTTACAATGGTGTGTTAGTTTCTGCTTTATAACAAAGTGAATCCGTTATACATATACATATATCCACGTATCTCTTCCCTCCTGCGTCTTGTCCCTCTCAAGCTCCCTATCCCACCCTTCTAGCTGTTCACAAAGCACCAAGCTGATCTCCCTGTGCTATGCGACTGCTTCCCACTAGCTATCTATTTTACATTCGGTAGTGTATATATGTCCATATATACACTACCACTCTCTCACTTTGTCACAGCTTACCCTTCCCCCTCCCTGTGTCCTCAAGTCCATTCTCTAGTAGGTCTGCGTCTTTATTCCCGTCTTGCCCTTAGGTTCTTCATGACCTTTTTTTTTCTTTTTTTTTTTTAGATTCCATATATATGTATTAGCATATGGTATTTGTTTTTCTCTTGCTGACTTATTTCACTCTGTATGATAGACTCTAGGTCCATCCACATCACTACAAATAACTCAATTTTGTTTCTTTTTATGGCTGAGTAATATTCCATTGTATATATGTGCCACATTTTCTTTATCCATTCATCTGTCAATGGACACTTAGGTTGCTTCCATGTCCTGGCTATTATAAATAGAGTTGCAAGGAACACTGTGGTACATGACTCTTTTTGAATTATGGTTTTCTCAGGGTAAATGCCCAGTAGTAGGATTGCTGGGTCATATGGTAGTTCTATTTTTAGTTTTCTAAGGATATTCCATGTTAACCCCATAGTGGCTGTATCAATTTACATTCCCATCCAACAGTGTTTGACAGTTCCCTTATCTCCACACCCTCTCCAGCTTTTATTGTTTGTAGATTTTTTGATGATGGTCATTCTGACCGGTGTGAGATGATATTGTATTGTACTTTTGATTTGCATTTCTCTAATGATTAATGATATTGAGCATTCTTTCATGTGTTTGTTGGCAATCTGTATATCTTCTTTGGAGAAATGTCTATTGAGGTCTTCTGCCCATTTTTGGATTGGGTTGTTTGTTTTTTTGATATTGAACTACATGAACTGCTTGTAAATTTTGGAGATTAATCCTTTGTCAGTTGCTTCATTTGCAAATATTTTCTCCCATTCTGAGGGTTGTCTTTTGGTCTTGTTTATGGTTTCCTTTGCTGTGCAAAAGCTCTTAAGTTTCATTAGGTCCCATTTGTTTATTTTTGTTTTTATTTCTATTTCTCTAGGTGGTGGGTCAAAAAGGATCTTGCTGTGCAAGTCATAGAGTGTTCTGCCTGTGTTTTCCTCTAAGAGTTTGATAGTGTCTGGCCTTACATTTAGGTCTTTCATCCATTTTGAGTTTATTTTTGTGTATGGTGTTAGGGAGTGTTCTAAATTCATTCCTTTACGTGTAGCTGTCCAGTTTTCCCAGCACCACTTAGTGAAGAGGCTGTCTTTTCTCCATTGTATATTCCTGCCTCCTTTATCAAAGATAAGGTGACCATATGTACGTGGGTTTACCTCTGGGCTTACTATCCTGTTCCATTGATCTATATTTCTTTTTTTGTGCCAGTACCATACTGTCTTGATTACTGTAGCTTTGTAGTATAGTCTGAAGTCTGGGAGCCTGATTCCTCCAGCTGTTTTTCTTTCTCAAGATTGCTTTGGCTATTCAGGGTCTTTTGTGCTTCCATACAAATTGTGAAATTTTTGGTACTAGTTCTGTGACAAATGCCAGTAGTAGTTTGATAGGGATTGCACTGAATCTGTAGATTGCTTTGGGCAGTAAAGTCATTTTCACAATGTTGATTCTTCCAATCCAGGAACATGGTATATCTCTTCATCTATTTGTTTCATCTTTAATTTCTTTCATCAGTGTCTTATAATTTTCTGCATACAGGTCTTTTGTCTCCTTAGGTAGGTTTATTCCTAGGTATTTTATTTTTTTTGTTGAAATGGTAAATGGGAGTGTTTTCTTAATTTCACTTTCAGATTTTTCATTATTAGTGTATAGGAATGCCAGAGATTTCTGTGCATTAATTTTGTATCCTGCTACTTTACCAAATTCATTGATTAGCTCTAGTAGTTTTCTGGTAGCATCTTTAGGATTCTCTATGTATAGTATCATGTCATCTGCAAACAGTGACAGCTTTACTTCTTCTTTTCCGATTTGGATTCCTTTTATTTCCTTTTCGTGGCTAGGATCCAAAACTATGTTGAATAATAGTGGTGAGAGTGGGCAACCTTGTCTTGTTCCTGATTTCAGTGGAAATGGTTTGTTTTTCTCCATTGAGAACGATGTTGGTTGTGTGTTTGTCTTATATGGCATTTATTATGTTGAGGTAAGTTCCCTCTATGCCTACTTTCTGGAGGGTTTTTATCATAAATGGGTATTGAATTTTGTCAAAAGCTTTCTCTGCATCTATTGAGATGATCATATGGTTTTTATCCTTCAGTTTTTTAATATGGGTTATCACATTGATTAATTTGTGTATGTTGAAAAATCCTTGTATTCCTGGGATAAATCCCACTTGATCATGGTGTATGATCCTTTTAATGTGCTGTTGGTTTCTATTTGCTAGGATTTTGCTGAGGATTTCTGCATCAATGTTCATCAGTGATATTGGTCTGTAGTTTTCTTTTTTTGTGATATCTTTGTCTGGTTTTGGTATCAGGGTGATGGTGGCCTCGTAGAATGAGTTTGGGAGTGTTCCTCCATCTGCTATATTGTGGAAGAGTTTGAGAAGGATAGGTGTTAGCTCTTCTCTAAATTTTGATAGAATTCACCTGTGAAGCCATCTGGTCCTGGGCTTTTGTTTGTTGGAAGGTTTTTTTAACCACAGTTTCAATTTCCGTGCTTGTGATTGGTCTGTTCATATTTTCTATTTCCTCCTGGTTCAGTCTCAGAAGGTTGTGCATTTCTAAGAATTTGCTCATTTCTTCCAGGTTGTCCATTTTATTGGCATAGAGTTGCTTGTAGTAGTCTCTCATGATCCTTTGTATTTCTGCAGTGTCACTTGTTACTTCTTTTTCATTTATAATTCTATTGATTTGAGTCTTCTCCCTCTTTTTCTTGATGAGTCTGGCTAATGGTTTATCAATTTTGTTTATCTTCTCAAAGAACCAGCTTTTAGTTTTATTAATCTTTGCTATTGATTCCTTCATTCCTTTTTCATTTATTTCTGATCTTATTTTTATGATTTCTTTCCTTTTGCTAATTTTGGGGGTTTTTTGTTCTTCTTTCTCTAATTGCTTTAGGTGTAAGGTTAGGTTGTTTATTTGAGATGTTTCTTGTTTCTCAAGGTAGGATTGTATTGCTATAAACTTCCCTCTTAGAACTGCTTTTGCTGCATCCCATAGGTTTTGGGTCATAGCGTTTTCACTGTCATTTGTTTCTAGGTATTTTTTATTTCCTCTTTGATTTCTTCAGTGATCTCTTGGTTATTAAGTAGTGTATGGTTTAGCCTCCATGTGTTTGTACTTTTTATAGATTTTTTTTCCTGTAATTGATATCTACTCTCCTAGCATCGTGGTCAGAAAAGATACTTGATACGATTTCAATTTTCTTAAATTTACCAGGGCTTGATTTGTGACCCAAGATATGATCTATCCTGAAGAATGTTCCATGGGCACATGAGAAGAAAGTGTATTCTGTTGTCTTTGGTTGGAATGTCCTATAAATATCAATTAAGTCCACGTTGTTTAATGTATCATTTAAAGCTTATATTTCCTTATTTAGTTTCATTTTGGATGATCTGTCCATTGGTGAAAGTGGGGTGTTAAAGTCCCCTACCAGGATTGTTTTACTGTTGATTTCCCCTTTTATGGCTGTTAGTATTTGCCTTATACATTGAGGTGCTCCTATGTTGGGTGCATAAATATTTACAATTGTTATATCTTCTTCTTGGATTGATCCCTTGATCATTTTGTAATGTCCTTCTTTGTCTTTTTTCATAGTCTTTGTTTTAAAGTCTATTTTGTCTGTTATGAAAATTGCTACTCCAGCTTTCCTTTGATTTCCATTTGCATGGAATATCTTTTTCCATCCCCTCACTTTCAGTCTGTATGTGTCCCTAGGTCTGAAGTGGGTCTCTTATAGACAGCGTATATTCGGGTTTTGTTTTTGTATCCATTCAGCCAGTCTATGTCTTTTGGTGGGAGCATTTAGTCCATTTACATTTAAGGTAATTATCGATATGTATTTCTTAATTGTTTTGGGTTTGTTATTGTAGGTCTTTTCCTTCTCTTGTGTTTCTTGCCTAGAGAAGTTCCTTTAGCATTTGTTGTAAAGTTGGTTTGGTTGGGCTGAACCCTCTTAGCTTTTGCTTGTCTGTAAATGTTTTAATTTCTCGGTCAAATCTGAATGAGATCCTTGCTGGGTAGGGTAATCTTGGTTGTAGGTTTTTCCCTTTCTTCACTTTAAATTTGCCCTGCCACTCCCTTCTGGCTTGCAGAGTTTCTGCTGAAAGATCAGCTGTTAACCTTATGGGGATTCCCTTGCATATTATTTGTTGTTCTTCCCTTGCTCCTTTTAATATTTTTTCTTTGTATTTAATTCTTGATAGTTTGATTAATATGTGTCTTGGCGTATTTCTCCTTGGATTTATCCTGTATGGGACTCTCTGTGCTTCCTGGGCTTGATTAACTATTTCCTTTCCCATATTAGGGAAGTTTTCAATTACAATCTCTTCAAGTATTTTCTCAGTCCCTTTCTTTTTCTCTTCCTCTTCTGGGATCCCTATAATTCGAATGTTGGTGCATTTAGTATTGTCCCAGAGGTCTTTGAGCCTGTCCTCAATGCTTTTCATCCTTTTTTCTTTATTCTGCTCTGCAGTAGTTATTTCCACTATTTTATCTTCCAGATCACTTATCCGTTCTTCTGCCTCAGTTATTCTGCTATTGATCCCTTCTGGAGAATTTTTACTGTCATTTATTGTGTTGTTTATGATTTTTTGCTCTTTAGTTCTTCTAGGTCCTTGTTAAACATTTCTTCTATATTCTCCATTCTATATCCAAGATTTTGGATCATCTTTACTATCATTATTCTGAATTCTTTTTCAGGTATACTGCCTATTTTCTCTTCATCTGTTAGGTCTGGTGGGTTTTTATCTTGCTCCTTCATCTGCTGTGTGTTTTTCTGTCTTCTCATTTTGCTTTACTTACTGTGTTTGGTGTCTCCTTTTTGCAGGTTGCTGGTTCGTAGTTCTTGTTGTTTTAGGTGTCTACCCCCAGTGGCTAAGGTTGGTTCAGTGGGTTGTGTAGGCTTCCTGGTGGAGGGGCTTAGTGCCTGTGTTCTGGTGGATGAGGCTGGATCTTGTCTCTCTGGTGAGCAGGTCCATGTCTGGTGATGTGTTTTGGGGTGTCTGTAGCCTTATTATGATTTTAGGTAGCCTCTCTGCTAATGGATGGGGCTGTGTTCCTGTCTTGCTAGTTATTTGGCATAGGGTGTCAAGCACTGTAGCTTGCTGGTCATTGAGTGGAGCTGGGTCTTGGCATGAGATGGAGATCTCTGGGAGATTTTCACCATTTGATATTATGTGGAGCTGTGAAGTCTCTTGTGGACCAATGTCCTGAACTTGGCTCTCCCTCCTCAGAGGCACAGCCCTGATGCCTGGCTGGAGCTCCAAGAGCCTGTCATCCACACAGCTCAGAATAAAAGGAAGAAAACAAAAGGAAGAAAGAAAGAAGAAGATAAGATAAAATAAATAAAATTAAATTAAAAAGTTATTAAAATAAAAAATAATTATTTAAAAAAATTTTTTAAGTGGTGAAAGAAAAAAGAAAGAAGCGAGCAACCAACCAAAAAACAAATCCATCAATGATAACAAACACTAAAAGCTATACTAAAAAAAAAAACCAAAACAAACAAAAAAAAGGACAGACAGAACCCTAGGACAAATGGTAAAAGCAAAGCTACACAGATAAAATTACACACAGAAGCATACACTCACAAAAAGAGAAAAAGGGAAAAAAAAATATATATCGTTTCTCCCAAAGTCCACCTCCTCAATTTGGGATGATTCATTGTCTATTCAGGTATTCCAGAGATGCAGGGTACATCAAGTTGATTGTGGAGATTTAATCCTCTGCTCCTGAGGCTGCTGGGAGAAATTTCCCTTTCTCTTGATTGCACAGCTCCCGGGGTTCAGCTTTGGATTTGGACCCGCCTCTGTGTGTAGGTCGCCTGAGGGCGTGTGTTCTTTGCTCAGACAGGACAGGGTTAAAGGAGCAGCTGATTCGGGGGCTCTGGCTCACTCAGGCCAGGGGGAGGGAGGGGTATGGATGCAGGGCGAGCCTGTGGTGGCAGAGGCCAGCAGGACATTGCACCAGCCTGAGGCACACCCTGTGTTCTCCCGTGGAAGTTGTCCCTGGATCACGGGGCCCTTGGCAGTGGCAGGCTTCACAGGCTCCCAGGAGGGGTGGTGTGGATAGTGACCTGTACTTGCACACAGGCTTCTTGGTGGCGGCAGCAGCAGCCTTAGCGTCTCATGCCCGTCTCCGGGATCTGCACTGAGAGCCGCAGCTCGCGCCCATCTCTGGAGCTCCTTTAAGCGGCGCTCTTAATCACCTCTCCTCGCGCACCAGGAAACAAAGAGGGAAGAAAATGTCTCTTGCCTCTTCTGTAGCTCCAGACCTTTTCCTGGATGCCCTCCCTGCTAGCTGTGGCACACTATCCCCCTGCAGGCTGTGTTCATGCTGCCACCCCAGTCCTCTCCCTGCGCTCTGACTGAAGCCCGAGCCTCAGCTCCCAGCCCCTGCCTGCCCCGGCGGGTAAGCAGACGAGCCTCTTGGGCTGTGAGTGCCGGTCGGCACCGATCCTCTGTGCGGGAATCTCTCCACTTTGCCCTCCGCAGGCCTGTTGCTGCGCTCTCCTCCATGGCTCCGAAGCTTCCCCCTCCGCCACCCTCAGTCGCCGCCCGCGAAGAGGCTTCTAGTGTGTGGAAACCTTTCCTCCTTCACGGCTCCCTCCCACTGGTGAAGGTCCCGTCCCTATCCTTTTGTCTCTGTTTATTCTTTTTTCTTTTGCCCTACCCAGGTACGTGGGGAGTTTCTTGCCTTTGGGGAGGTCTGAGGTCTTCTGCCAGCGTTCAGTGGGTGTTCTGTAGGAGTTGTTCCACATGTAGATGTATTTCTGATGTATTTGTGGGGAGGAGGGTGATCTCCACCTCTCACTCTTCTGCCATCTTGAAGCTCCTCCTCGGGATGAATTTTTTAACATTTTCTTTTTCGTGTCTTTTTCTGTACTTTTCTAACATGTAAGGCGAGATTGTTATATTTTAGCAGGAAAATAAAAGTATAACCCCCCCAGAAAGAGCCTAATTACATAAAATATAATCTATAAATGTAGATGTGGGGGTTTGAGATATAGAAAGGGGGGACCCCGAATTATAACCATCACCTACCTTCTTGGTGACTTTTATTTGAAACAAGCAGTAGAAACCCTCTCTATGAAACCCCTCCACAGGTGTTCATGGAACTTAGAATTTTCCTTTCTGACCAAAGGAGCAAAAAAAAAATACATACATACATATATATATATTTTCCCCCACTGCAGGCTTGAAGAGCATTTTATTATTTCTTGTGTAATTGGAAGAGAATGATCACACAATTAGACAAATATTCATTGAGACATTCCCAAGATAAACACAACTGAATACTAGGAACAGCTGAGAGGGAAATTACTCATCTGATCTTGGATGAAGTACTTTATTTATATTTTTCTGTGCTTCAATTTACTAATTTATAAAATTGAATAATCTATATCTGAAGAATGAAGTTTTCCACCTCTCTTATGGGTCATTTCCCTCTGGTATATATGGGGAAAGGTTATGTTTGTTAGGCAGTTCATCATGCAGCTCTATAGTTGTCACTTGTCATTTAAAATTTTTGTTCCTCTCTGTTCCTCTGTAGACCACTGTTCACTGCCTGCCAATTTCAGTGTAGACCAGCATGGTAAAATGGAAATATATGTGAGCCATACACATAATTTATAGTTTTAATAGTTACATTAAAAATAATAAAAGAAACAAGTAATATTATTGTAATAAAATATTGTTTAACCTAATATATTCAAAATATTAGTATTTCAACAGGTAATAAAAAATTGAGATACTTTTTTTCCATATAAAGGTTTGCAATCTCGCATGTAAATTACACTTACAGAACTTCTTAACTCAGACTAGCCATAGTTCAAGTTCTCAGTAGAACGTTTGCCTAGTGGCCGCCACACTGGTTAACACAGCTCTAGAACCTCTTCCTGTTTTTCAGCTATTTCCTCCTCTTCTCTTTCCTCCAATTCTATTTGGAATTCTCCATTATAAAACAATCTCTGACTCCTTTCCAAATCTCTTTTCTACAAAGCACTCAACTTGTATTAGAAGGGTTCAAAGAATCAAGGTAGAAATACTACACATGAGATAAATAAAATGAACGTGTATGCACATTACTAGAGGAAAAAAATCTATACTTTGGGAGCCTCTTAGTTCCTAGCTGTGCCTCCAAAGCTCATGTCCTTAATTAACTTAGAGAGAATTTTCAACTTCTAACTTTCACCTTGTGATTCTTTATCCATCAGTTAGAAAACATCACCACTTTCCAACAGGGCCTGGCCTCATCCAGACACACCACTCACTTGTCAAGTTGATTTATGCTTTTTCTGAGATCTTCAGATAAACCCAAACCCCAGTCTAAAGTCACACTCACATAGCATTGGAGTTCATGTCTCACAAAACAGTCTGGGATGAGTGCAAGCGCTAAACTAGGGCCACCTTAAATATCACCCAATCAGTGTAGTTTTCTGACATTTTTTTTCCACTCATTACTAAACCTTTGTACTTAGAGCACATGTGTGCACAGGTGCACGCACACGGCACATACGCACATCCCTGCCTCGCAAGGACAAACCTAACTCTCACTGTTAACCCACAATTTAACTCAAATTATAAGAAGATATTTTTCTATTTGCCTTATATTTGCAAGGCTATCCTCTCACGAAAGTGTAGGTACCTCACCCTCATACCACGCATTTGAATTTTTGCCCCTTCAGGTAGGCTAAAAGGAACTGGATGCCACTGATACTTAGCTAACAATGGCAGCCCCCTCAGCTAAATAAAAGCCAGGCTTAAGCTCTAAAGTCTTTGAATTTTGCTTCATGTGATGAAGAGGAAAGAGCTATTTTCCTCTCCAGTATCTGTTTGTAACATAGAGATGGTGGTCCATTTACTCTTACTTCATAGGTTAATTCTGAGGATAGAGAGAAAGAAATTTAAATTGCCTAGTAGTGAGCCTGGCATATAGAAGGCATTCAGTAAATCTTAGCTAATAATGTCTGATGAAAATGAAGATGATGAGAATGATATGGTCATTGTTTTAATTAGTTTATAATCAAAAGCTATTTAGCTATATCATTCATAAGATCTACTGTAATAGAAAAATATTGATTGTTCCTGGCTCTTGTATTCTTCCTTCATGAAGGCATTTTGTGGCAGTAACAATGTTATTTTGCCTGAAGAATTTTTAAATATTAAATATGAAGGATATTTTATTATCAGACTTAGTTTTTATTCATTTCTATATTTTTCAGTAATTTATTTGTATTTCAGTATGGAAAGCCAAAATATATCATTTAAGTGCTCTTTAGTGGGTCAAATAAACGTTATGAAAAAATAAGTTTATGTGATAATTGCATATTCTAAGATAATTGTATACCTACACTCATGGCCAATACACCACACCAATCTAATTTTAATGTCAGATAATTGTAAAAACAAATCAAACAGTGAAATAAAGTTCTTTTCTGTTTCCCTAAACATTTTGTAATTAAAACTTAGCTTGTGTTCCTTGATCTAATGAAATACATTCAACGGAAACTTATTTTTGGCTAAAATATAAAGTTCACACGACAGAACAATTTTCTCTATATAGCAAATATAAAAGACAATTATTGAAGTTAATTATAATTTAAATGCAATTTTAAATACGGTTTACACAAAGAAGAAATATAGATACAATTTTAGAAATTATAAATTTCCTACAGACCTCTCTTCTCTCCTCCATTTCTACATCCCCCCCTCTTTCTCACTGCTATATCTTTAGCCTTTTTTCACAAGTTTCTGTCCTTTACCGTGCAAACTCAAATTTCCCTAATTTAAAAATAAATAAATAATTCAAGAAGTCCTACTGTGCTACATTTGCCTCTATTACTAATCAACTTTCATTTCCTTCACAGCCCTACTGTACTTATTTACTTCCCATTCATCCCCATTCATTGCTTCCACCTCCAACACAGACCATGTACCTTCAGCCCAAACTATGTACCTTCAATAAAATCTCCAGTGAAGTCCAACTAAACTCATTGTGTTTTTTGGGTGTTATCTTACTTGTGCTCTCCATGGGCATTTAATACTTAAGCAATATCACCTTCTTAGAGTCTCTTTCCCACCTAAAGTGTTTCTCTTCTTCACGTACCTTCAAATTTTATTGGTCTTCAGTGACCCATTTTCAATTGAAACTCTCTGTGAGAGATTTCATTAATTCTCAAGATTTCTATTATCACATATATGGCAATGATTCAGAAATCTATATCCTTAAGTCAGATCTCTCTCTCTCTCTCTCTTGAGTTTTAAACCTATATTTCCATAACCCTCTGGACATCTCCATTTATATATCCAATAGATAATTTAAGTTTAAGACATGCAAAAAAAACAAAAACAAAAAAACCTGATCATTCCTCACCACCATTTGCTTGCTTCACATCATACCTTTCCTATCCTTGTGTAGGTACAGCCATTACCTAAATCAGAAATCTGGGAGTCATATTCATCCTCTCTTCTTCAGCCAATTGGTCACTGCATTCTGAAAATTCTTCTCTCTAAAGAAATCTCATGTGCCTTCTGTCTCCTTTCTGCACTTCCATTGCTCTTATTCAGGTTTTTATCATCTCTCACCTAATCTAATGATTGCTCTATCATACTAACTCATCTCACTGACTCCACACTCCCTACCACGAAAACTCAACCTCTCAAGCTGTTCTCTTGACAGCACCAATTTCATTTCGCAAAAAAATAGAAATCAGTGGCTTTTACTCTTCTCCTAAAAATCTTTTAATTGTCTCCTAGGATCTACAGAGTAAATTAAAAAACATTTTGTATAGCACAGAAGACTTTTGATAATCTTTACCTTCTCACTGTACTCTCATGCCCTCTGACTTCTTGCACTCTACACAAAGCCATATGAAATTGAACTATGTTCAATTTCCAAATGTCTTCCTAAATTTGGTATTCTACTCATGAATTGGATCCTAAAGTAAGATGCTGAGAAATAATATCTTCAGTATTAGACCAATCTGCAACTGTAATGATTAGTGGCCAATAACATATACCCGTTAGCTAACATATAAAATAGTATATGAAGAGTTAGAAATTATGTGATTAATCTGTAGAAACACAGAGATAAAGAAAAGCAATGGAAGAGAAATTAGCAAAAAATCACGGAAGATATAGGATTCAAACTGGAGGAATAATAAATATTTTGAAAAATAAAAGGAAGTTGAGAGGACATTTCAAAGGAAGTAGCATCATCAGCAAAGGCACAGAAGCAGTTGTTGCTTATGGGAGAGTGAGAAGATCAACAGACAAGAGGACAGAAATCATGCCAGGAAGTGAAAGAAATAAGATTTGATAGTAAAAGTCAACGGAACGTGGAGGTCCTTGAAATTTATATGAATAGTTATGGAAACCCTTAAATAGAAAAGTATTATGATAATGGTGAAGAGTTAGAAGAAGCATTCACTAAGCTGACAGGGGTGCAGTTCCATAATGTAGGTGAAGAGGCATCAATAGAAAAATACTGTGGAGTCATGAGCAGAGAGTTTTTGAAGCTGTGAAAATAAGCTAGCTCTCAATAAAGAGTATATTGGAGGAGGATAACAAGAGGACCAAGGACTGAACTGTGGGGAACACGAAGAGTAGGGGAGAAAAGTAATGAAAAGGAAGGAAGATATACATGCAAACTATCCAGCTCTTTTGGTTATCTATGGCTATATAACAAACCCTCACAACGCTTAGGCACTTAAAGCAACAGCCATTTTATTATTTCCCTCAATTGTGTGGGTTTGGTACCCAGCTCTATGGTTTCTCTGCTGGTCTTGCTTGGGGTGTATAATGAAACTGAAGTCAGGTGGCAGATGGGGCTCATATATCTGAGACCTTGGTGGAAATGGCTGCAAGTCTTCCAGTCTATGGCTGGAAGTCTATGCTCCCAGTGTCCACTGGACCACTGGGACAGCTATTGTAATGGCTTGGTCTCTCTCTCTCTCCTTTTTCCTGTGATGTCTTCCCATCATCTCTCCACATGCTCTCTCCAGCAGGGTAGCCAGACTTCTTACATGATAGCTCAGGACTCCTAAAAGCACAAATCTGGTACTTCCAGGCCTCCTTAAGGTTTAGGACAAGACATGGCAGAGTGTCACTTCTGCTTTATTTGCCTATCAAATCTTATTTATCTGATTTTCTAGAATGCTTTCTCTTAATCAGTCGGTCTGCCTATTATCCCATAAGCATGTTCCAAATTACTTTTGTGGCTTTTGCTGATGGTCTTTATCTTTCTTAAAATGTTCTTTTAACTCCCAACCTCCTTTTAAAATATTAGTTGTATCAAAGTACATTACATGGGCAATCCATCTTCAGTATGTGAGGGGACTACACAAGGTTTCAATTTCAGAAGACATTTTCATTGGTGGCCGTGTTTGGAGACTAGCTCCCACCCCCAACACATAGGAAATTTTCAGTAAACTTTTAGCCCAGTAATGCTTCACAAAAACATACGTGAAACAAATTATTACCTCCATCTGACAGGTGAAAAAACTGAGGCTGAGAAAAGTTAAGTGATTTGGCTAAAGTCTCACAGCTATCAAGTAGTAGTATAGGGCTTGTCAAACTCCAAAAAGCTATAGCATGCTACACTAATTTGTAGGAATAAAAGTAATACCATTTTGATAAAGACAAGGTTAAGGGCCAGGAATTGAGTGTACAATACATTCCCATACTCTTAGTTTAAAGCAGGGTAGTGACAAGAATAATAATCTGGGGGAAAACATGGTATAAAGATGCAGTAAGATTCTTTAGAATGGAAGTCTTTTCTAAGATACCATTTCCAGCTGAGCCTCTGGGCAAGAAACTTAGTTTTTGCTTTACAAATGATAGTCACAGACCATGAACACCTTTTTAAATGCTATTTTTCAAGGCTGAGAGTAAGCGGTCCAATTATAAAAGAATTGATCTTGTTAAACTTATTTCTAAATTTTTTATTTCCCTCCTTGGTTAATTCAATTTCCCTTCAAAGGCATGAATCATCAAGACATAATGTGAACATTCAGCCACAATGGAAGAGGATGTTACATTATTTGGATGTACCTGATAGAATTCAGACAGAACAGATGAAGCAGGGTCAAGTGAAACTCACCCAGCTGCATATCTACAGCACCCATGATAGTTATTGTTTTCCTGTCTTTATAGGACTTTACAAAAGATTTGTTACACTAAAAGAGAATGCTCATCTCTCTCTGCTTATTTCATCCAAAATGGTAACAAATTTAAAAAGAGATGGGAAGCTAACATTTATCTGTGCTTGCCCGTGGACCAAGAATTGGGCTGGGAAATTTCTCTTCATCTAAAGCAGTTTTCATGACAACTCTGCTAAAATATCTAGTATCATTTCATTTTTACAGATGAGGGGAAATGAAGACCAAAGAAGTTAAGCGACTGACCCAAGTTTACATAGGTCATCAGTAGTAGCAAATTAAGGATTTGAATAAAAACCTATCAGACTTCAAAATCCTTGTTCACTGCCTCTGAAGATTTCAGCTTCATGATCATTTGTAACTATAGCCAAGAAACTGGATATTCATAAACAAAACTTGACCTGATAATATCATAAAAATCTAATTTGTAGGATGAATCTGAAAGATCAGAATTTGGAGCCTCTCGAAGGTTAGAGTTTTGAGGGTAGAGGGAGCAGGGATTGAGAGTCATTTGCTCTTGTTTCTCAGAGAAGGAAATGGGAAAAAAACAGGCCCCAGAGACCCTCCCTTTTATCAGGGTTTTGCTCATAAAATTTTTTGGAATTGTCCTCTAACTTACCCCCTACCACTTTAACCCAGAAATTTTTGACTGCACATTTGCCAAAGGGGTTTTACTATGGTAACCTTCAGGCCTACACAAAGAACACAGTCTAAACAAATAGCTCTCTTTAAATGTCATTATAGCGAGTAAAATTCTGTGTGGTGTATTAATGGGCCTCCCACAGCTAAATCCTAACATACCACTTTGAAAAATGTCCCCTGTGGGCATCACTTAAACCAACAGAAGTGAGGGAATTTGAGAGTTAAAACATAATCTAACTCTGGTGAAAATTAATAGAAGACAGAGTAGTATGAATAAAGAAGTGAGAAATAGGGGAAACAAATTAAATTTGCTTTGTTTTCATCCTTTGTAATGTTATCTTAATGTGGAAGGCCTAAAGAGAAATCTAGCTCTTTTTTTGCACGTAATTTCCTTACTTTTGAATTTATTAAATCTTTAATAGAAGTAGAAATCCTGCCTTTGGCTTAAGAAATATAAAAAAGAAGAGAAATATGTATTTCTTCCTCAGCCATCAGGCAGTATTCATAAAAGACCACAGCGTACCTTAAGTGAATGATATACATATAGTGTTTACCCCCTATGCACTGCTTACCTGATAAATATGTTGGTTGCTCATTTTTTAAGGACTTATTAAGGAATAAGATAATTTCCAAAGCTTATTATGGAATTAGTCAGCATACCTAATAGATATCTAAAGAGAATTTGACTCATGATATAAGAGTATCTTGAGGATAAGACTGATGTATGGTTAGAAATCTTCATGAAAATAGTTTAAAGCTTTTACCAGTCTCTATTAAACCTACTGCTTATTTGCTTACTGTATCTTTTTCAAGGCAAAGGAATTAGTTCTTGTTTTGCTTCCTCCTGCCTGGAGCCTGAGGCAGCTTGCTTTAATCTATGCTCTGACTCCGGAGGATACCTGAGAAACTTCACCATCCATATCCTACAGAATGAAAAACTGATATTGAGTATAATCAGCAACGTCTACGACCAGGATGCTTAAGACATGGCTGTCTTTAAGCTCTCTCTCCTTTGTTTCCACCCTTCTCTCCTTTCTTCCACACACCTCCCCACCAACTCTATTTCTACATGGCCTCTGCAAAACCAGATTAACAGATACCCGTGTGGTACCCAAAGCAATAAGGAGATCTGGAAGGTCTGTTGGTGTTGTTATTGGATGCTGAGTATGAATTTCCAAGTGCAACTAAAAAAGATGTTGACTTCCTAAAAGATAGCTTGTGATTTCTTTTCTGGAACTGAAACAATAGTCACTTATTACCAATTTCTGAGAGAGAATTGTCTGAGAAAACAAAATTGACTACCATGTCATTGTTGAATTGTCTCATTAGCTTCAGCTCTGAAGTGATAACAATGTGTTAGTAATGGAATCCATGCCTAAATATTCTCTACCAATAAGGACCACAACATGTTATGCCAAAGGCAAGGGCCAACAAGTGTTTCTTTATAAATATTTTGCTATTAATTATTAAAAACTCAAAAACATATTCAGAAATAAGGCCAACTTTCATATGTTCATGGTGCTTCTCTATAACAGTAAGAAAATGGGTTAAGTTTCTCTCTCATTGAAATAAGCCTCAAAATCGTGTTAGCAGGTGTTTAGCCGAAAGAGCACTGGACCAATGTCTGGGTGCAGCTCTGCCATACACTTAAGATGATTTCATTCATCTCATTTCAAATTAGAATTTGTACTCTCAAATTCAATAATGATAATATATATCCTATATAATTTGCTGCTAAAATTCAACCACATTATATCCATTTATTTAACAAATGTTTATTATGTCACTAACTTATGACAGGCAAGGCCCAGGGTATTAGGTAACGAACAAAAATCTCTATTCTCGAGGATTTTATATTATAATGGCGATTAAGAAAATAAAGGTGGAGCAGAGTAAGAGAGAGAGAAAGGAAGGAAACAGAGAAACTGGTAGAAAATCACATCACAGAGGTAGTCAATGACAGACCAGTGTAGAGTAGTTTTGAAATACGTTTCTATGTGTTGGGATTTAGTTGAAGTTAACAAAAGCAGGCAAGTCATACAATTCAATTTGTCTTTGAAAAAATTAACTCTGACTACTGTGCAAAAAATAAGAGAAGCAAGGATCGGATTGGGGGGATAATATGGGAGTCCATTGTTAAGAGTCTAGAAAAAGACGCTGGTGTCTTGGACTAATGCATTAGTGATAAAATTCTTTAGAAATTGTTGAGTTGGGGCTAACTTTTAAAAGACTGAGTCAACGGTGTTTGCAGATTAATTAGATATGGGGTAGGAGAGAAAGAGAATCTATCAGTCTTGGCCTGATCAAGAGAGTGGATGCTAGTGCCTAACTACAGATAAACACTGGTGTTCATGAGCCTTAAGCCTCAGGGCTCCTCACTTACACAAGATCTTGCCAAGGCTCTGAAGCTCTTATCTGGGCCCTAAAAGTTTATTCACATGGTCTTTTATATACATATACTTTCCAAAACTAAGATATATCAACTGTGATAGGTTCAAACCACTATCTCCTTACCATGGGTCACACCACTCCTTGGGTCAAGGGGTATTGCAGTAGTTGTAGACATTTCTGGAATCCAGCTAAAAGAAAGCTGAGTAATGGATTGTGGTGAATCGTCCTCCCTTTGTCCACACCCCTTTGCAATATGAATCTACTTCCCATCAGGAAGTGGAGTCTATTTCTCTTCACTTCCCTTGAATCTCGCTGGTCTTGTGACTTGCTTTCACCAATAGAGTGTTGCAGGAGTGAAATTTTTAAGTCCTACTTTAAGAAGATTTGTAGCTTCCATTTTCAATCTTGGAACCCAGATTGAAGCCACTTGGAGAGAAAGACCATAGTGAACGAGATATCATATGGAGAGAGAAACCACATGGAAGGGAATCAAGGTGTCCCAGTTTGACAGCAGCAGCAAAGCCCCTGATACCGAATGGAGCTACTTTGGTCTTCCAGCCCCAGTCAAACCACCTCAGATAGACACCACCCTGAACAGAGATAAGCCATCCTTACTACACCCCATATATCCTACCCACAGAATTGTAAGCAATAAAAAGGTTACTACTTTAAGCCACAATATTATGTGGGGGTTTTTTTCTTTTTGGATTTTTTAACACAGTAGTAGATAACTGGTATAAGGATAATTTACTTTGGTTTCAGTAGAATATATTTACACCGTTTGCCAGTCACTTCATTATATCGTTAAGTTATTGCTTTCTCTCCATGTGTTGCGCTGGGCTTCAAGAATAGTTCTGACACTCGTGCTGACTCTCCTGGCATCATGACTCTGATGTGCAGGGCCAGAGATGCTATGGCACAACGAATGTGTCCTGTAGTGTCTGGCACTCGAATTGTGTAAGCATTGGAAGAGAAACAATGCTAAGACCTACAGAGCCAGAATAACTATGGGAAAAGTTCATCCAAGTATTAGTTGTGTAAAATTCTGAGTATTAGGTTCTTACTAATGTCAGAGCAAAATGGAAGTACTTGGAAATGTAGCATATAAATTTAACACATCTTTTTTCTTTTTTGATGAGACTTATACACAATGCAATTTATCAGAAATTCTGCACTTGTAGGGCACAAATTTATGTTAGAAATACAATAGCAAGTATATTTGTGAAGTCTCATATTTGAAAAAAAATCTCATTTTCTTTATGTAATCACAGTTTCTAAATGGGACAATTCTTTTTTAATTTTATGACATTATTAATGACAATTAGAAGCTGAAATATGCTTTTCTAAACTATCAAGAATTTAAATTTATTTTAATGTACTTTTTAAAATTTTAGAACTAGAATAATGTTTTAAGATTTTAATTTTTTTTTAAGAGCAAATTTAAGTTCACATCAAAATTGAGAGGCAGGTACAGAGATTTCCGGTATACCCCCTGGCCCACACATGCATAGCCTCCACCATTATCAGTATCACTCTCCAGAGTGGCATGTTTGTTACAACTGATTAACCTACATTGACACATCTTTATCACCCAAACTTTATAGTTTACATTGTTTCACTTTTGGTGTTGTACATTCTATGGATATGGCCAAATGTATAATGATATGTATCCACCATTATACTATTATACAGAGTACTTTCACTACCCTAAGAATCCTCTGGGCTCCGCCTGTTCACCACCCTCCAACCCTCAACTTCTGGCAACCACTGACCTTTTTATGGTCTCCACAGTTTTGCCTTTTTTCAGAACCTCATATAGATGGAATCACACAGTATGTAGCCTTTCCTGATTGGGTTCTTTCACGTAATAATATGCATTTAAATTTCTTCCATACCTTTTACTGGTTTAATAGCTCATTTCTTTTTATCACTAATATTCCATTGCCTAGATATACTACAGTTTATTTATCCATTCACCTAGTAAAGAAAATATTGGTTGCTTACAAGTTTTGGCAATTATGAATAAAACTGCTTTACATATTCATGTGCAGGTTTTGTGCAGACATAAATTTTCATCTCCTTTGGGTAAATACCAAAGATTGTGATTGCCAAAGTGTATGATAAGAGTATGTTTGGTATTATAAGAAACCATCAAACTATTTTCCAACATGGCTGTACCATTTTGCATTTCCACCAGCAACAAATCAGGATTCCTGTTATTCTACATCCTGGACAAATTTTGGTGTTTTCAGTGTTCTGGGTTTTGGGCGTTATGATCATTTTGTAGTGGTATCTCATCGTTATTTGCATTTGCATTTAGCTAATGACATATGATGTGGAGCATCTTTTTATACCCTTATTTGCCATCTTTATATATTCCTTGATGAGGTATCTGTTAAGATGTTTGGCTCATTCTTTTAATAAGGTTATTTGTTTCCTTATTGTTGAGTTTAATTTACTTTTTAGTTAAATTTTTAACGTGTAATTTTTAAAGAAAGTATTCACCATGCTAGAGGAAAGAATAAATTATCTTTCTATTGTCTCTATATAAAATATTATAGACTACTGTCATATGCAAAAATGATAAAAAATATGTAGTAAAATATTTTAAAAATTAATGTTTTGAGGTGATTCTTAAAAATACTGTTATCTCCATAGATTTTACAATTTTGTACTATTTTTCAGCCTTTAAAATTTTATAATTTGCTGTAATTTCTTCTAAAGGAATAGTTTGTTACCTTTTCTGAAATTATAACTTTTATTAATTTTCTTAAAGAAAGTTCTCCAAACTCTATAAGCTTCAGTCCTCAAAAAGTCAGGCTGTAACCTTGGTAGTACCATTTACCAGAACTGGAACCCTGAGCAAGATATTAAAGGGCTTTGAGAATTGTAAGGTACTACCTAAACGTAAAGTCTTACTATTTTTATGTTTCCTTTCCAAAAGGCACTGAATGTATCCCCAATGTTTAATTGTGTATAGTGACTGAAAAGTCAAAATTTTCCCAGCTCTTAAAGGACAAGCGCTCACTTTGGCTGTCAAAGATCCCACTTCTGTTCCTGGGGACTTCATAAGTGTACTAGGCTACACAATGGAAAGGGGAAAGTACAAATAGAACTGCCAAAATCTTGGGACACAAGCAGCTATCAGTTTTGTCAGAATGCCACAAACAATGGTCAAAGAGCTTCCCTGGCAACTCCTCCCTGCTGTGCAAGAGGAGCCAATGTAGACACAAAGCACTGCTGTAACAAGATGCCCTCATAAGTAGCTTCCTTTAAAGATCCGTCCAAAAAGCAAAACCTTATAAGAATATGAAGCTACCACCTAAATAACATTCATTCTGTTTTGTTTTAATAAATGAATAGCTCTTTCCTTGGCATACAAATGTAGGAAACCAAGAAGAATTTGAGTTTTGTTGTACCGAATGGATTATGCATAGGACATATAGAACTAAAGGTTTTGTATATGATTCAATATTTTACTTGAATATAGTAACTAGTATCTAATGTGTTCTTTGGGTCATAGAGTTTAGCCAACATAGTTTTAATATTCCAAACAAGCCTGCACTTTCAAATTGTCTTCAGAAAATAAGTAAATACTTCAAAGAAATGACCAAAAATCTAGATTCAGATAGGGAAAATCTTCCCAGTTATTATAAAAAGAAACCCCAGATTCCATTAAAATGCACATGGGGAACCAGATTTATGCCCAGGAATAGGAAGTACTAGGACAATTGAGTAAAAAACATCCATAAGTGCAAAGTCTATATTTCTATCAAATCACTTCAAAATATCCAGATATATGCATTTGTCTAAATTAGCCAAACTATGACAATGTCTTTTAAATACATGATAAAGTCTTCTGTTAAACATATGTATCATTTCATAATGGACTTAGGCTTTTAATTTTAAAGCAATGATTTTAAATATTGAAATCTACAAGAGAGACAACATTAAATTATTAAAATCTGTGGATAATTTAGAGAGAAAACAATGCCCCCTTTCTCAGTGAATATCAAGTAAGAGGGTGTTCTATGAAATCATTATAAAGTTGTGGAGCATGAGCTATCATTAGGCAAATTTTCACTTTATTATTATTATTATTTTTTTTTTTGGTCCGTTTCTGTCGTATTTTACTACAAGGTCCCAGAATCTTTCAAATATATTTCAATTTCTGAAAACATCAAAATACTATGCATGGGCTTTTCCATCAGCTTTATTGTTCTAAACCTTTGTTTTAAAAATATTATCCCCTACTTTTTTTCCTTCGTTATGAGACAATTGTAATATGGATTTTCTGTCAGAGCACCTCTGCTACCACATAAAGGTACCATATGTCTCCAAGGGTTGAAAAACACAGGAGGCATCAGAACATCAATGTTGAAGATATTATGAGAATATTTCTTGAGAATGAGAAAAATATAAAATTTTATGGAAGTTCCAGACTTTATTGAGAAGTTCACTTTTCCATTAAGTGTTTTTTCTACTCAGACTTAGGGAATTATGACTTTGGTTGAATTCTATAGCTCGACAGTGAATTTTTAAGTAACTCATTGTGATGAAAATGTCATTGGCATCTGCCCCTAGTTTATCTTTGCTTCAGCTTACATTAGGAGAAGTATGCCTGGGAATTCCCTGGTGGTCCAGGGGTTAGGACTCCACTGCTTTCACTGCCCAGGGCGTGGGTTCAATCCCTGGTTGGGGAACTAAGATCCCGCGAGCCGTGTGGCACAGCCAAATAAATAAATAGATAAAAATAAAAATGTTTAAAAAGAAGAGAAGTATGCCTTACATCAGCTCAAACTAACATAATATACACTTCTGCACCTACAGTCAGGGTATCTGGGGGAGAATATGTGATAGAACGGAAAGTACATTGTCTATGACAGAGTCAGACCTAATCTTCAGTTAAAATTGTTTACCTTTATACATAGATTGGCATGCTTCCATTGTATAACAGACAAACTTTACAACCTGAGTTCTTTAAACAATATTGAAAGGGTTCTCTTCTTATTCTTTGTTTTATTGTTCTGTTAGCGAACATTTCTTTCGGGTTCTTGACCCAATTTCAAATTCCTTGAACATATGTTAATTCACATCATCTTCTAGATCCTTTAGAGTTTCAGAAATTGAAGATGAACCTCTAAACTCCAATTTCAAATTCCTTGAACATATGTTAATTCACATCATCTTCTAGATCCTTTAGAGTTTCAGAAATTGAAGATGAACCTCTAAACTCCAAATTTTGATCAGATGAACAAGGGTAACTAAGGCAAAAGGAACAAAAAGTTGGACCTCTTCCAAATCCCAACACCTTGGCCAGTTCCCCACATTCACATTAAATCCTCAGCAAGTTTTCTAAGGTGATAAACACACTTCCCATAGACGAGAAACCTTGGCGCTCAGGAGAAGTTGACATACAATAACTGTTATCATATTTTCACTCAGGGAAGCTTCTGTCTTTACTTTAAACCTGCCATTTTAGAGTGCAAATGAAATGACGAAGAAAAAGTAAAATATTTGCTCCCTTTTACTGGCCACAGTCAGAAATTATTGTTCTTGCTAAGCACCAAGAATCAAGGTATTGGAACCAAAATAAAAATTAATATAACAAAAAAGACAACGAAAATAAATTTGTTAATTAAAAAAACTAAATTCACGCCTTAGTTACAGAGCTCTCCTGGGAAATTTGCATCTTGCTTAATTAGTTTTGGTAAAAATCTTAATATCACCAGCTTATTTTGTGTGTGCAGTCAGCTCATGTCCAGACCAGAAATTTAGGAGAACCTATGCCACACTGTCCAGTATAAATATGTCATTCACTTAGTTGGAACCAAACTTCCCACAGTGTCCCTCCCCCAAATCAAAATCTCTGTAACGTTTCCAAACAAGGTCCTTCTAGCAACACACAGCCACAAATAAATGAGAATATAATAATGCTTTGGAGAAATGGATTTCTTTCCCTCCAAGTTAGTAGGGAGGAAAAAAATATCAGTTTGTATGAGTGTGTGCCCTGTCTTAAATTTTGAACCAGAGTGTAAGGAAACAGATTGGTTCTATCTACCATCAGAAGCATTCATCAGAATTAAGATCCTAAAATTATAGACCTGAAAGCCTCCTCAAGAGGTCATCAAGCCCAGACTTTGCCCTATTAATTTAAGGGAAGTCCAACATATGCCCCAGCATGCACTGTGATGCATAATTTGAAGTTGACATAGCATAGATTTCTGGAAAACTGTGAGTAAATTACCTTACCATTTTCTGCCTTGGTATCACATCTGTAAAATAAGGACAAGAATAACTGTCTCAAAGAGGCACTGCAAACTGCTCAAAGATTCACAGAAGAAAAGGCATATTGATAAATTAATGTAATAGATTAATCTATGACTGATAAATTTAGAAGAGCAAAATGAACACTTAAAATGTACCAAGCAAACTTAGCTTGGTTTTCAGAAACAAACAAACAAAACTAAATTTAGAAAAATATAAAAATAATATGCAGAAGAGAATACATGGAAAGAGTCTCCTTGGTATGTTATTTCTTGATCCATCTATGAATTGCTTTTTCTGTCTTCTTTATGTTTCTAATTTCAGAATATTCAACAGAATAATAGGTTTCCTGTTATAGATCCAATAACCGTGTTAAAAATAACAATGAATATTGTAGACATTTGAAGGGTGATACTGAGAATATCGATTAGCCAATAATTGGCAAATAAAGAGGGTTTTTCCTTAGAAAGAACTTGGTTGGTGAATCAAAAAGAGCATCCTTTGAAAAATGATGTCTTGATACTTAATCCAATTTTGCAGCTTCCTTCCTCCACTGAAAAATTTGTCCTAACAGATAGCTGAGCATCCCTTGCTGGTCAGCATCAAAGTTGTCACCGTGAGCCCAGAGCAAAAAAGAACTGCTTCTGATCCTTTGGGTTCCCTGCCAAAAGAGAGAGGACACAGCTCTCTGGCAGACCTGAATGGGAAACATCTTTACAGATTCAGAGCTTTCCTTTAGTGAAAAAGTTGAGGCCTCTTAAGGCTTGACTTTAACTTCAGCCACTTAAGTGCACCAAAATGAAAAAAAGAAAAGAAAAGAATGACATGTCTTTGTATCATATTTCCAAAAGCCAAGGGGGAAGAATTCTATAACCTCTGTGAATACAGGTAATATGAGAGAATAGACAGGTAAATATATTAATATTCTCCCTTCCTCTGGTGCCAGAGAAGATGATTACTATGATATCCATCATATTTTGCTGTTCTTTTAATATCAAATGACTTTGTGAGGTCTAAACTCTGTGAAACGTGGACATTGATTCTTTAAGTAGATGTGCTATCTAGGTAGTAACCGTATCTAGAAAGAACTCATTTACTAAGAAGTAATAACTATAGGATGCTTCCCCTCACACCTCCTCACCCCCCTTAAATGTAAATACTATTCAACATTTTAATAACTCTAAGTCCAAGGTATCAGAGTAATGACCCATGAGCAATCTGATTCACACCCCCAAAACATTTTGAATAAAAAACACTTTACAACTTAATTCCAAGGCACCATGTAGTTACGTGTGGCTACTCGATACCCTCTCCTAGGATAGACATCACTGATCAATCACAAAACATGCCTCACTGCAAAGTGTCCACCCCACCCCACCAAACACACCTGCCATCACCCAAAGGCCTTGTGAGTTTTCATTTTTTCTCCATTTATCATTCTGGGTAATTCTATTCATTTCCAAGGTGGTTTGTAAGGGGAAACCAGTTTGGACCTCATGAAGCTTCTTGACCATCAAAGCACTTGGTCCAGGTGAAATCTAGGAGGTTCTTTATGTCCTTCAAAGGAATCATCAATTTTGCATGTTCTATAGACATTTTTTCCTTCTAATGTCCTTCAGATAGAATACTGACCCAGTGTATTGGTTTTCTAGGGCTGTCATAACAAAATACCACAGACTGGGTGGCTTAAACAACAGAGATGTATTTTCTCACAGTTCTAGAGGATAGAAGACCAAGATCAAGGTGTTGGCAGGGTTCGTTTCTTCTGTGGCTTCTCTCCTTGGCCATCTTCTTCTTCTGCCTTCACATGGTCTTCCCTCTGTGTATGTCTGTGTCCAAGTTTCCTCTTCTCAAAAGGACACCAGTCATATTGTATTAGAGTCCATCCTAATGACGTCATTTTAACTTAATTATCTCTTTAAAGACCTTTTCTCTAAATATAGTTATACTCTAGCATTTCTAGAGGTTAGAACTTCATATAAATTTTGGGAAACATACCTCAGCAGGTAATACCCACATTACATGAAACTGAGGTTTTCTTCAAATTTAAGCCAAATTTCACAAAATTATCAAGGATTTGCCTTTATATTTCAAAAGATTATGCATTTTCATTGATACAACAGTATTTTTTCAGTCAGCTGCATCATCATGGTGTGGCATCTATGATAAGTTATATATTTAAATATTTGTATTATTCCTTTCCTTTTGTGATTTTTCAAGATGATGTTAAGGTTTGCAATTTTCTTGGCAAGTTGATTCAGATTCCTATATGGCACTGACCTTTGACTTTGAATTTCTGCCTCTAAAAGTTTCTTCTCTCTTCCTGCTGTTCTCATCTTTGCATGTATCTAGTTTCAGAATAATTTAAACTGTTACAAACCAATCTTCATCTGTCCACTCTTTTTTCCATCTTGATTTTATGCCTTGATATTTATCAGTGTTACTAATAATCTCTCTTCTTAAAATCATGTATTCAGTAAGCAAAAACTTTTAGGGATATAAAATACTATTTCCTGAGAACACAGACTAAGTATTGATGTGTTTTCACATTTTCCTACACATCATTTAACCAGAAAAGTTAGATTCCTTTTGACCATAAAAGAATGCATATTCACAATGAAAAATAATGACAAAAGGAGCTTATTATTTGCCTTTTAATAGAGGGAATTTATTCAATGCATTAGCCATATTCATTCTTTAACCTCTCAGCAGAATTTCATGAAAAGTTAAAGGTGACATTTTCCTATAAGCTTGTGAATTTCTTTAATTAGAGATAAAAGAAGGGAAGCATTTGGAAAACACCCATATAAGAACTTCCAAACTAGTGAAAAATCAAAGATACCATAACTAGAGCATCACTTATCCAGACAAACCAATAACCTGGTAACTTAAAGTAACAATTAATTGAATACTTAGCTGAGACTTAGAGCAACTTTTAAAATTAGATATTCTAATAACATAGCAAAAAGAGCACATGATTGGCATTGCAAAATACATTTTATGGCACTGCTTCTTCTTAGAAGCAATTCCTTTTGTACTGAACCAACTCAGTAGCAGAAGATATGCAAATATTTAGTAGTCTCTCAAATGGACAAGTAGATACAGAGTAGTTTGAATAGCCACCCATTGAAAATTTCTTTAAAAATTCAATTGGTTACCCTTACTCATTATTTTTTTTAGCAGATAATCGATTGCTAAAAGTTCACTCTCCCATTTGTGAAGTCGTTTTTAATCCTTTCCTGCCATCAATATCCAACACACACAAATGTACTAGAATCCCTGAATATTTGTCAGAAAAACAAAATGCAATCTTTTCCTGAGTCACCTTGTACTTGCACTGACAGATTGACTCACAGTTAGACTTGGTGCTTTATGGTTTTGTTGGCCAGACTTCCATCTGCACGACTGTTTGGAGTATAAGAATATCCCTGCCTTGGCCACTGTTCTTTTCGGAACAGCTTTAATTGTTCAGAGCCCTTTATTTAACCTTGATACAAAAAGAAGTCATTCCTAGGCATTTTGCTTTTTACCAAATAAAATGTTATTAAATATGTGCTTGCATGTCTATGGGTATGCAATTGGAATAACCCAGAAACAATGCCAAAAGGAAGAGTCACAACACAAGTTTGAACAGCAAGTGTCTTTGACTTATTGCTGTGATTATACTAATTGCTCATCTACTTGGTGGGAGGTTGCAGGAAGCTGTTTTGAAGTAATCAAGCTGAGATAGGCCCTTCTTTTTATAATAATTCTGAAAATTCTTATATCCCAAAAAGACTTAATTGCATTTTTCTTCTTTTAAAAATAGACTCATTCTTCCTTCTCACTCTTTCCATTGCCTCAATCCAATAATACATATTTGATAGCTTCTTAGTTATTATAAGAATAAGTATATACTCTGCTTCATTTCACAGATCTAAACACAAAGCCCTCAATATTCATTAATGGATTTGAGGTGCAATACAAACCTTACAAAATAATAATAATCGCTTAAGTAACCTCTCATAGAGGGTAAATTTTATGTGCCTATCATTCTTATGAAAGTTTATCTGTGTTATGAGAAAAGACAGTGATGGCCTTAGCTCAAGGCTAGGATCCTTATTTATTGAGTCAATATTTTAATATTATGATTAACATTATTGTATCATTTAATAGTACAGAATCAACAGACATAAGTCTTTCTTAGCACCACATATGGTCTTAACTACTTTATTTTAATTTGTTCTGGGTAAGAAATGTTTTAATAAAAATTCAAAGGTTAATAAAATGTATTGATCTTGGAACTATATGGGAGCCTTGATATAAAGCTCTTTATTGTACGTGCTACTCAGCTCTCCCATACACACTTTTCTTTTGCTCTTCCACCCTCATGAACAAACGTCACATTGTGATCTGGTAAGAGCATGTAAGGGCTTTCAAGTCACTCAAATCCAAGTACTCCAGCTGTGTTACTTCCTAACTCTATGGATCTTGAGCTCCACTGAGCCACAGTTTACAAACAGTGTAAATTGGATATTAATACCTACTTCAGAGTTGCTGTGCGAAGTAAATAACTATCATACAAAATATGTACAACACAAATAGGCACTAAAATTTACAGTGACTTTCCTTTTCCATGAATGTGAATATACCAGAAATAGGGATCATATAAATATATAAATAACTAGATAAATAACTGACATATCACTGTACATTACTTGGAGATAAATGTGAGCACACTGCAAACTGCAAATTTAATACTTAGTATCTTTTAAGAAGAATGTATCATTAACATAAGAGTCTGGAACATGATTTTGTAATATTTAAAAGTTCTTATTGGTCACTGAGTATTTTCTAAGTGCTAAGTAACAATAATAATATAGCATGATTCAACTCTGTAAGATGGCCGAATGATTAAATAATCATAAAAATTGAAGACTTCTGTTCATGTTATGAAGGACTTTAGGTGGCATTGTAAATAAGGTCTGGAAAGAACATCTTGGACTCAAATAGCAATCAAGATCAGTGGAGCATCATTTTGAGGGATGTTAAAATAATTATGAGATTGAATATGAAATCATAATGCCCGGTTTTTTCAGACAAATGTAATAGATGCCGTAAATAAGACACCTGTGATTGAGAAAAAGAAGATCAAAATAAAAATCCAGGTCCTTGAATCATGACAAGTCAGTGTAATAGTGTGTTTTATATTGGAGGGGCAATTCTATATGTTGGTAGGTCAGATCTGTCAGGCCCACTGGCAGGCCATCCTGCTGTGCTTATCCTGAGTGTGACACACATCACGCAGGGATTAGGATGTACAGAAACCAGGAATATTTCCATTACATGGCATGGTCATGAGAATGGCAGATCCTGGCTGCTGTTGACAGTCAGTGATGGTATGAGCTGGCCTTCTGGAATGGTAGCAGCAGAAAAGTCAGTCCACATATTTTAACCTTCAGAGTTATTCAAGCACATTCTGATCTCACCAAATGGGCTGATAAGGGTGAAGTACAAACTTGGCGTCCAACAGCTGTTTCCAAACAACCAGTGGGAGGCGGGGCAAAAGATTGCTTTTTTCTGTTTTTAGATACAGTCAGTGCCTTTCAAGGCTAAGACTTCAACAGCAATTTTTCCATTGCATAAAACACAAAGAGCTATCCTTTTAAATATATCAGCACATAGCAGGGCAATGGGAAAAAAAGGAAGAAGAAGAAAGGAAAGAATAACTTAAATGCTATGGGGTGAAACCAACCAGGATCTGAGGCCAAAGCACTCTGTGAACATTAGATTATGCAGTTGATTCAATTCTAATTCAAGTCAAGCTGGTTCAATGTTTCACTTACAATCTTTTGTCCCTTTTCGCTTATTCCTTATCATGAAATCTGATCTATTTGTAGGTTTAAAGCAGGGGACAGGGGAAAGGCTGACCTAACCTTAGTATTATAGGGGATTGCACTAAATGTGGGAGTGAGAGCAATAATTCCACAGCTTCCTACTTGGAAATGATCCCAGCTTGAAGAAATAAAAATAGAAGTGTCTGAATGCAACTAAAAAGCTCAGCCACATGGAATTAAAATGCCAGTTCCCTTCAGCCTTTCTTTTTTTTTTTCCAGTCATCAGAATTTCAAAGCCCACAAATTAAAAAGCTCTTGCAGTCAGTGTCTTTTTTGGTAACCCATCATTTGAAGTTACATTGATCCAAAATGACTGCATGTACAGTATGCAGTATACTACAGGTATGTATACTGCATACACAGCATATAATAGTTTGAACCTGATTATTCTCATTTCTTTAAAACAATTATCAGGTTTAAAAATGTAAATAAATAAATACATATGCCTAAGGGGCACTGAAACTCCAGGATAGTAATTGGTTAGCAGATGGCCATCCTTCTGATTCCAGAATACACTTATATTAACTTTTTTTACCTTCTAAATAAACACAACAATTTAAATTGAAATAAGAAAAAAAATATTCCTAATGTTTTACCAATCTCTGTTTCTAATTTGCCCAAGGGCTGTGTTTAGCATATTTTCAGTATCATATATTCAAAGTAGAAGAACTGGAAACAAAAAACAGATTTAGGAAACCAAGAGTTACTACTTGCATGAGACGATAATTTGGTGTATCTCATGATCAGTATATACCTTAATTGTTTTTATGAATACTTCCATGTTTTAACTCCTGTCTTCTGAATAATAAATATGTTTGATCCTCTCAGAAAAAAGGAATTTCTCTTTCTCTCCAATATACATTGGTGTGTTTTGCCTGAATAGGATTTCTTTGAAATTAAGGGGAGCTCTTTGTTTAAAAGAGGTATTTAGGGTGCAAGGAGTAATAAGAATTTGACCCAGGCCATTTTAAACCCATGTTTAGCCAGCCTTCATCATTTTCTCCTCTAACATATGAATATAGTTTCCAAAACCACAAACCTCACAAGTGTTTAGATTCCAGACTTGTAAACAGGTTTGATTTCCTTTTATTGAGCGTCTTCCTTCCTCATCCCTTATTGCATTCAGCTGGCTCTAATTCCTTTTCATGTACTTAAAGAAATAAAATATTTTGTCTGAATTAAGAATAATCATGTGTTTGAGAAGATCAATCGTGAAACAACAGAAAAGTGAATTGTTTTCAATGGATTTGTTTACAGTGACTGAGCAACTAGGGTTTAGATGAATAAATAAAAAGACCAGTAATTTTATTGAATTATATTGTTCAATTTCAATTGTGTCTCTTAACATAAACAGCTCAGTGATTTATGTATTATTGAATATTCGAGGAGTGTGTCTGTAATGAATATGTTTATGAATGACCCTTTGAGAGTAAATCAATGTTAGAAAGAGACCTTTGTTGATTTGGAGTATAGATGATTGCAAATCAAACTTTAAAATGTCCACATTTTAACACTGAGTACTTTAAAACTTAAGAGGGAAAATAAAAGTATCCGAAAAGCAAACGAGCCAATGATTTACAGGAAAAACAAAAAAGAAAGAAAGAAGAATTCTTATTAACCTTTCTCAGCATCCAAGGTCATTATTTGGAAGGATCCTTAAGAACAACATCATGACCTAGTCAAATACACTAGTGTCTTATCCTAAAGAAAAGCTTGCTTTTCTTTTTAAATTATGCAATTATTAACAGTCAGCAAATCCACTTGTTATTCTACTCAATAGATCAACTATCTCTGTGAAAAACGCCACTCTCCACAAACTAATGAACTGCATTTTCTCTTGAGCTTCATAGATGTCCAAATACCTAAACTGATTGACAAGGCAAGGAATCAACATCTTTTTTATGGCTATCCAGTTGCAGAATCCCTCACATCTTCATCCTTTTATCTTTTATAAAATTCATGATTTCCCTCAGTTGCTCTATTTTCTCAGTGCCTGTGACTTGGTCCAACACACTAATAAATCCTGGATATGTATTTTCCATAATCCATGGAACAGCTGCTTATAAACCCCACACATAAATGAGATGCTTCCATAATAACCAAGTAGGGGAATGCCTAGAAAACTCAACCGACTGTTATCCTCAATCATGAGGATGTAAAATCTGTTGCTACAGCTCACAGTTGGACAAGATGTCTCTCTGACAAAGTGCTGAAATATGATCTCTCTTTTGATATCCCTCTTCCTTCTCATCTCTTCCTAATGTTATCTCTTCCCAGATTCCGTACTTAATCTCTTTTCTTTCTATACATCCACATATTCAAAAATATCATTCATTCATATGTATACAACTCCTAAATTGGTATATGAAGACTAAATTTTCTCAAGCTTATTTCTATTTTATGTTTTCAACTGCCTGCTGCTTTTCTCCCAAATCAACATTTTTAAAGCAAGTTATTTTTCCTGACTTATTTCTATAAATTTGCCAAAATTCTTCTAGTTAGCTCAAAACACAGAGCTAACTATTTCTATTTCCTCTATCAATCTATTTCCTCCATAACCTTACATTTACATTTTGCTTCATGATACGCAGAGTCATTTTTAATTTACATGCTTTTATTTCATTGCAATGATAAACGTGAGGTAAGGGAGAAATGATGGCCTAGGAACTTACTAATCAGAGTCTGGCTCATGGACCAGCTGCATGGGTATCACCTGGAAACTTGTTTCTAACAAAATGCAGAAATTCAGTCCCCATTCCAGACCAGCTGGATCAGAATCTGCATTCTAACAAGATTCCAAGTAAATGCTGCATTATAGTATTTTTAGCATTGTCCTAAGAAACATAATAGACTTATCACAGCCAGTAAGTGGCAGAACCAAGCCTTAATGCAGTGCTATTCAAAATGTGGTCCTCAGATCAGCACATCAGCATCACGTGGGAACTTTCTCAAAATGCAAATTCTTGGGTCTTACCTCAGATCGCTAAATCTCTGGAGGTGGGACCAAGGAATCAGCATGATTACAAGTTCTTCAAATGATTCTTACACGTGTCATAGTATGAGCAGAAATACTCTAATCCGCTATACGTCTCCTAAATTCAATTAGGTGTCTGCTTGTCTCTCATCCTTCTGTCCTTTTTATGTTCTTACCTCCCACAGCTAACTCATTCCCATTTGGGATATAAGCCAATAGCCATCTTATCCTTCTTTAACCAACCAACATAGCTACATTCCTCTCTTAATTACTCATTATTCATTCATTCATATTTCAGTGTCTCAGATAATGGGTTCATTGCAAAAATACCAATGGCTCTCCACTACCTCGTAAACAAAGGCAATTCTCTTCATTGCCCTTCATGAACCTCCTGTGTATCCTCAAACCCTCTGTCCTTATATCTCCTACTATTGCTCTGCATAAGGCTTTACTCCAGATAAAATGTCAGAAGGAAAAATCCAAGAAAATATACTAATACAGCAAAGGATACAGCTTTAGGTGAGAACTCTGTCTCCAGCAGCAAGAACTGAGATGGTGTTGAGTCAAGGTCTTTGCAGTGTTCTCTCTGCCCAGGGCCAAAATTTATCTTATAAAACTGTTGGATTTGAACTCCCTGGCAAAAGAAAGTGAGCTGAATGTTTGATAAGGAAACATGGGCCAAGGTAGTGTCTCAGTTTGGAGGGAGTTTTTGAATGGCTGACAATCATTTGGTATAAAGCCACACAGGTGAAGAATCTTAGACTACAGATGGGGATCCACTTCCCACTAAGTGTTAGGAATGTACTAGGCTTTAGAGACCTTCAAATGACCCGTACCCTGTTACGAATGAGATAATGAGCTCTACTGAGATTAAGAATCTTACACTAAATCCAGTATCTTGCCTGCAATAGGATGAGATATTCTGATGCTCATTGAGGACTTTATACTACACCTTAAAATTACCAGTGGAGTTTCAAGAAAAATCTATACTGAGTTCCCATAATCCAGTGATTATATTTAACTGACCTATAGTGAAGACAGGTCATTTTGTTTTAGTTTATTATTTTATTTTAATTTCCCCAAGTAGTTATAATGTGTAGTCAGGTTTGAGAACCACTGCACTGTACAGGGATCCTCATACTGCATCACCTCAGATCCTGTAAAATGGCAGACTGATACAGCATGTCTGGGATGGAGCCCAGTGAGTCTGCCTTCCTAACAATTTCTGCAGGTGATGCTAAGGATGTTGGCTCACAAACGACACCTTGAATAGCAAGGTGCTGCAGGACTTCCGCTTCTGCTTTCTTTTCTCTGACCTCCAAATGACCTCCTTCCTTGTGCATAAACATGGAATCATCCCTTTAAAAGTCTCCCCTTACATCTTACAAGGTTTCCCGTTCATTTAACAAATATCTGAGTTCATACTCTGTGCCAGACTTCATTATAAATAGTGTCTGAAGACACTAATAAATTATCACAATCAACTTCTTTAAAAATAAATGATAATAAAATTTAAAAATGCAAATCAAAACCACAATGAGCTATCACCTCACACCTGTCAGAATGGCCATCATCAAAAAGAACACAACAAATGTTGGCGAGGATGTGGAGAAAAGGCCACCCTCGTACACTGTTGGTGGGAATGTAAATTGGTGCAGCCACTGTGGAGAACAGTATGGAGGTTTCTCAAAAAACTAAACATAGAGCTACCATGTATGTGACCCAGCAATTCCACTCCTGGGTATATATCTGAAAAAAACAAAACACCAATCCAAAAAGATACATCACCCCAATGTTCATAGAAGCATTATAATTACCAATGTATGGAAGCAACTTAAGTGTCCATCAACAGATGAATGGATAAAGAAGATGTGATATATATATATATATATATATATATATATATATATAATGAAATACTACTCAGCCATAAAAAAGAATGAAATAATGCCATTTGTAGCAACATGGATGGATTTGGAGGGCATTATGCTAACTGAAATAAGTCAGACAGAGAAAGACAAATACTGTATGATATCACTTATATGTGGAATCTAAAAAATACAACAAACTAGCAAATAAAACAACAAAGAAGCAGAATCATAGATATAGAGAAAAAACTAGTGGTTACCAGTGCGGAGAGAAAAAGGGGGAGGAGCAATGGAATGGCAGTGGATAAAAAAAGTGGTTATTACGGGATTATATGAAATCATGTGTGTGACACTTTTAAAAATTGTGAAGCACTACAGAATTTAAAGAATCTTTCATTCAATAAAAAAGAAATTAAAATTTTAAAATAAAAATAAATAAATGACAAAAGTCAAGTTTTTCAAAACAGAAAATTATATCAGCATACTACCTTGAAGATGTACAGACCCAAGGTTGTCCTGGAAATGAGCAACGAGGCAAAAGGAAGAGGTGTGATAGAGTTGTGGGGATTATGCAACACGGGGGAAAGAACAGAATCCTGAGGAGTGTGGAACTGAGTCCCTGTTACCTCCTTTTAAAGAAGGACAATGACAGTGGCAACTTTACACAACTGTTGTGAGTCAGTGAGAGCATGCATTTAACAGTGCTTTGTAAGCAGAAATGTGTTATATTATTCTCATACTGGCTCTTGCCCTTGAAATCCTGAGAAAATTTTCCAAAAGATTAACTTCTCATTTATGTGTAATTCCTCACAAATAAGTTCTGCAAATATCTCTTTACCACTTAACAGCTTTATAAACTTCATATAAAAATTTTGAAATAGTAGGAGAAAAATCAGTAATGACAAAGCTAATATATCTTTTCCTATAGTAAATCCTTCATAAATATTCAGATTCGATATGCAGACCTTTAAGTATATTCCAAGTGAGTTCTTTATACTTTTTAGAGAAGCTATAATAACTTCAAAGCAGTAAGGGGAGGTAACAAAATATGCAAAGCCCTACCATATATACAGTTCTAAAATACATACTTATGAAAAGATCATCTCTCTCACTAGGGCACATGTATCCTATTAAGAAAAATCCTTTACAAGTGGTTTCTTTACATCTCGTTCTTATAAAGAAAAGGGGATTGCCATCATACCCATCAAAAAAGCAGGATGCTTCTTGTTTTATAGATCATACAGATTTTGTGTGATTCTATTCTTCTCTTCAGTCTGAGAAATTCTCCAATATGCAAAGTTTATCAGAAACTGTAACAAGTTTAGGTCATTTCCCGTTTCTCCAACTTTAGCAACAAAAGATAAAACTTAAAGGAAATATTTTTAAATGCTCGTGTTTTAGTAAAAGTTAACTCTAGTTGTTCATACACAATTTCAAATTTGTACTGATTTTTCTCATCCCTATGCAAATTTTGACTACATTTGCCTAACCTTTCTTTTAAAATAAACTTTGGCTTTAACTCTTCTAAAAAAATGCCAAACACGACAAATTCTAATGTCTACCAGGGTCTTGCTAAAACCCAACTGGATACTTCTGTCTGCTATTTTACAGTTTCAATTAAGGGCACGTGGGTGCTTTTTTAAGATTTTCATGCTTAGTCTTTATGTTTTGATGAAATCAATACAGTTTTGGTGTCATTTTTTTAAAAATTACTGCTGACAGGGCTTCCCTGGTGGCGCAGTGGTTGAGAGTTCGCCTGCTGATGCAGGGAACACGGGTTCGTGCCCCGGTTCGGGAAGTTCCCACATGCCGCGGAGCGGCTGGGCCCGTGAGCCATGGCCACTGAGCCTGTGCGTCCGGAGCCTGTGCTCTGCAATGGGAGAGGCCACAACAGTGAGAGGCCTGTGTTTAATGCAAAAAAAAAAAAAAAATTACTGCTGACAAGTAAATGTTTCATTCTCTCTCCTGAAAAAATAGTCTCAAAATACACAAACAAATAGTAACTGAATAATTAGAAAAATACAAGAACAAACAGCTCTGAAAAAGACAGGTAGCAATAAAACTTGCACATATCACTGCACTGTGATTAGTTTGAGAGGCATAATGTTTATGAACGAGAAACATGTTTTTGCTACTGATCAAATTCAAATATTCTAGAGACTTGGAATCACAAACATTTGCTTCTCTGCCTGTCAGGGGGCAAATACAGGCAACACCTAGAGAATAATTAGTAGAAATATGACGCCAGGGAGTAACATCAAATATTATTAGTTAAAATGAGAAAAATGCAAAATGTGAAAACTCAATATATGGTCAGCAAGGCACAAGGGTAAAAGATTTTGAAAAAGGTTAGATTGTGATTCAAGGAATGTTCATCTAGAAATAGTATCTCAAAAAATTATTCCAACATATATCGAATCCATTGCATCTCCACAGATCAGAATAAACTTTCCTTTTTCCTGTGATGGTGAATCATAATAGTTTTACAATAAGGTTTAAAAATTCACTCAGGTAACAAATGATTTTGAATAATGAATTCTAGATTTCATCCTTTTGCCGTCAGTCACCTTGAAGATGCAAGTGAGAAAGTTGGTAGTTGTGTATCGTCTTCCCAATTCATAGCATCAGTATCCCACACAATGGGTGCTGAGGAAAGCAAATTGGCATTATCTTCCCATGCTTCCTAGCACTATGGAATTAAAAGAGTGAATCGTTAAGATGAGATATTGATCATTCATTTACATGACACTTTGATAGAAAGGAGATGTGAAATTCCTACCTTCTCTAAAATGTCCTTCCTGCCTAATATAACCTGTCATGGGTATGAATACTCTTGGTTCAAACAGAAATGTCTGAGAGGCTATGAATATATCCTTTATTACCTGGAAGGGAATAAAATCCCTGGAAGTCTCCTCTAGTCTTATTTCATTAAAGATGTAGATTAATGTAATAAATTAACTAATTTTTACTTTAGCTCAATATTGGCCCTTAAGACAAAAGTTACAAAGTAATTTTGATTGGAGACGAGTGATGAGGACCCACGCAGATAGCAACAATTAGCCTGACAGAATGAGAGACAAAAGTGAGGGTGTCAAATGTGGTTAGGAAGAGCTATGAATGGAACAGGGTACAGATACCCAGTAGAGAGAGGGAACTTCCCTTATTCATTGAACAATTTTTTTTACTGAAGAGCTCTATAATATTTTGCCCTCCCCAAATAATATCTAAGTCTTGTTGAAGTGCCACTCTATAATAAGGAGAGGATTGTTAGCTTGTTTTTCCATTAAGGGGACCACAATTTTATGAACACAGAGATATATGGTAGACTCTTGCCATTTATGACAAGTACATTTTGAAATATCCATGATTTTCCAATTTCCTAAGTATTACATTTTTATAACTAATCTCCTCATAAAATGTAATAAAGTTCAACTGAAAAATTTAAGCAAGCCCTTCAAACTCTTGAAGCGTCTAAGAATATAGAACTAATAAAATACATAGTTTTTTCTTACTAAATATGATCACAAAGATTTTTTTCACTTTCTCTTCTTATTAATTCTCTAGCATTATTTTGCTATCCCCACTTCTTTGCCCGATCTACGTCAATTTAGCAAAGAACCCTAGTGCCTAACACTTCAGGCCAGTTATGGCAATATTTTGAACAATAAAGATGGAAAGAGGATGCCTGGTGAGAACCAAGGCTGTTTGGTCAGAGAAGCTGTGCGGAGCACATTCATGCCTCAGCAAAATGCAAATCATCTCAAGTACCGTCTAACATGGACATCTTGCGGCTCGTGAAGAACGAAATACATGTTGAATCTATAAATGCCAGCCAACAGCCTATTTTACACAGATTATGAAACACTTTATGTAAACTTTGTTATTCTCACTTCCTATCTCTCTCTTCACTGGGGAACTGGCAGCTGATGAAGGTATCTTTTTTGGATCTTCATTTCTCACGGGTGTCCCATGCAATCTTCACCCATCAGTTTCCCATGAAATAAGTATTGCTTTTGTCATAGTGTCAAATCTTCACTGGGGATAATTTTCAGTTCCTCGTTCTTTCAGTCGCTAATTGATCAAACTGGTACTTTAAATATAGAGTCACCCCCTTTTATATTTCTAAGCCAGTTTTCTTTCACCACAAATGGCAGCTGTCAAACCTTCCATGTTTGGACAAATCTATTTGAAAGGCATTTCGGTTTCTTCATTAGGAGATGAACAATTTCTCATCAGCATCTCCTACATCTCTCCTCAGTACCACTGTCTCTCGAATATACTCTAAACTATGTTATAAGAAGAGGTTTTTATATAAGCCCTGGCCACAGGGAAAAAGAGAACAAGTTCAGTTTAAACTGGAGAAAGACCACCCTCAGTGAGCTGAAATTATTCGTTCTCTGATTGTTACCATCTGATACTTGAAAACCCTAACTCTGGTTGTAGCTGCCTAGTGTTTACTCTTTAATTATGTTATGCTCATTATCATGTAGTCCAGAATAGCACTAATGAGACCAGAAAACACAAATGAATTTACAAGTAATGTCTGCATTATAGTCTAATTAATGACTAATTTCCTACATCTAAAGGTGAAAGTAAGAGCAGACTTTTCGTCTAACCTAGTGTATCCTCATTTAGGAAATGCAGACTAATGAAAAAGCCAGGATTTACACTTCCTGATGCTCCTGGTCTGAGAGATGAGATAGGAGAGAGTCAGCATTGCAGGCCCATGACTCCAGGCCAGCTACGGCCACTCTGAAGCTATCTGAGTGGCCTGGGTCCCATAGAGGGGAAACTTTCCCAGTTTAATTTGCTATAAGAAATAGAGATGATTCCAAAATGTCTATAAGGCAAAGGCATTTTATGTTGAACCTCCCTCAAAGGCTTCCTAGAGCTAAAAATTTAAATCTCTTCTAGCAGCTTCATCATCTATCTTATCACTGCAAATTTGTTTCATTTGTGAGGAGTCCTGGATCAGAAATGGGTTCACTGAGGGAAATATCAAATAATTTTTCTTAATGCCATACATATTACATATTGATTTTAATTTACTTTCAAGGAAAATTCTATATACCATGGACCCTTATGATGAGGAAGAATAACTGCTGTCCATATGCTATCAGTAAAGAACTTATTGGACTGATCCTGAATTGTACAATTTCAGCTTTAAGTCACCCTTCACCATGGACTAGCATTATAGGATTAGCCTAAAAAGCCAGTAGAATTTTTCACTATTCACAGCAGATTTTCTGGTTTTGGATTCCAAGTCATGATTTTGGCCTCATAACACCCTGATTTAACAACTGAGTTAAGCTGCCCAGATCTCTATGTTCTGTTGTTTCAATCTCTAAATGTATAAATATTTACATTATGCCAAGTTTCAGGTCCACATTAAAAGTGTTTACATGGGCTTCCAATTCAAGCAGAAATACTGAACCTGATGTATACTGCTATTATTTTACTTATTACCCTAAATAGTGGTTCTTTCTCTGCATGTCAATCACCTACACCTAGACTTTGACTTCACTGAGGACAAGAATAGTGCCTTACTCATTTCTCTTTCCATGGCTTGGTATGGCTCAATAATGCCTGTTAAGTGAATAATTGTTGCCAGTAAATGCTTGATGAATAAATGAATGAATGAATCAATGAATCAATGAAGAGACACTGAAGAAATATCTTCCTCACAGAATCCTCTCATGAACAGAGTACACAACTGCAAAACCAAATTAGTAGCTAACAGCTTCAACTGTGTAAAACCAAAGAGCCTCTGAATAGAACAGCTTTTTATTTGGAACAGCAACATAATAGTTAAATCCATTTTATCATAAGCATTTAATTATTCATTACTGTTTACTCATTTAGGGAGGTGCTGATTGTTTTCCAATTAGAAAAGAGTTCAGACTTAGGGTGGAAAAAGGGGAGAAATTTGGGCTTTTAAAAAGTAACTAACATTTTATGCAACCACACAAACCTCTGAGCCCTATTAAAAACAGTGATAAGCAATCTTGGAAAAACATTCTCCAGTAATGGCTAGCTGAGATCTTGAAGCAAAGCAAATTGTTTTTTCTTGGCAAACCTCCCACAAGCAATAGGCAGCAAGAAATTGTTTGTTCTACACGTACAAGTTCTCATGTGTATCTGTAATTCTAATGCCAAATTTGGTTCTATCTCAAAAGCCACTTTAACTGAAAAGAAAACTGCCAGAGACTTTACCAGGATAGCTAGTTGACCTTTAACAGAGGCTCCAAGGCCATCAGAATGAATTCCCACATGTTACTGTGGTCAGTATGGAAAATCTCTCTTTCCATTTGGCTAAAGATTTCTACACATTTTCTCCCCCTTTCCCTTGGCAAGAATCTTTGTTTAGTCAGGGACATCAGGTTAGCATGCAATACACAGAATAGATACTGCTTGCCCTTCAGAAACTTTGAAAGCTATTAAAATCAGATAAAGGGAAAAAAAGAAGAAATGTGCACTGGTGCATTGTGACTGATCGTTGGAAGGCTTGTAGTGGCCATACCAGCTGGGCTAAGCTAGAGAAGATTAGCGAAAATCAAGAATTTGAAGCTACATTTTGAATAAGAGACAAAGTCCAACCATTGGAATTTAAGTAGACATTTCATGGGAAAACTTGTTCTATACAATAACTTGGCAGGAAAGACGAGTATGAACACATATAAGGAAGGTTCTAAAAATATTCTTGAATAGTTGTGTGTGGGTTACACACACACACTCTAGATTTGGTAAGAAATGGCCTTTAGCTCTTTTGATTCACAGAGATAAGGTCTGGATTCTTGAACAAACAACCCTGTGTATCTGAAATTAAGCAAAACATGAATAACAATTTTCAGGATGTGTTACCTTTCTAAGTAATGCCTATATCTTAAAACGGATTCCATTGTCTACTTTACATAGAAAAGAATAAGGCAACAGAGAGAGAATAAAGGCTGGAGAAGGGGCTAGAAAACAAGGGAAAACTGCCATCGGGATCTGTATAGCTGTTCAATTACATGAGTTTCCTGGGAGATCACCCAGACATGAAGTGTAAGCAGAATTTGACAGTTTGTGTCACGCTGCCATTTTCTTCTGACATCCATCAAACTATACCATTCCACTTATATATACCTCTGCTTTTTCTGTGTCAGAAATCATACCCAAGAAAGAGCTTTTTTAATATTTATTTATTTATGTAGTCTATTAAATAGAGGTTTATGTGGTGATAAGGCAAGAAAAATGAGAACCAGATTGTCACCCTGTTTTCAATAATTCTTGCCAAGAAAAGGAGCAAATTAAGGAAAAGTTCTCTTAGATTTTAAAAACTGTTAAGTTTCCTTTTTATGAGTCTCCACATTACTTTAATTCTTTTATGACATTTTCTTTCAGTATTTTTAGTTATAGGCCTTATAGATTAAAAAACAAAGCAAGATAGAAAACAGAAAACATATTCAAAGGAAGAAAGTGAGAATATCATTACTTTGCAGTTAATAAGTCTAAGTAACAAGAAAACATCCAGATAAAACATAGGCAGAAGTTTTACTGGTGACTTGTCTACATGGCATATCTTACTATTTCCAGCTATCTCAGAGTTGGCAAATTCTATGTTTGAATGTTCAGCATCATGGAGATACAATTTTTTTTTCTCTATGAAAGGAAATACTTAGAAAATTATACTAATTTGTGATTGATGTTGAGACTCAAACTCTGGATTTCTACTTATTCCAGAATTAATTTTATTATCAGTTCATATTATTCTTATGTTACACACTTGTGATAGAAATTGCCCGTATTTAATGTCCCGAATGTATAGAATTTCAAGTGTTCACTGTGCTACAAAGCAGTAGCTGGTGGAGCAGGTCAGTTTTACCCTAGCTATATTAGAAGTTTGTAAATGCAATAGAATCAAACTTGCTATTGGAAGAAACTGCAGCTCTTTAGAATATGTCAGTAGTTAAGGGAGTGGAAGAAAAAAAAGTTCCATGAGCTATATGCAGCAATAAGGAATGCTTAAATGTGGAACAATTCCAAGGAATGAAATCAGAAATGAAAAGAAGTAAAAAATTGTGAGAAAATATCTTCAAAAGAAAATTAAACTTCTATTCACTAGCAACCATAGTTTGCAAAAACTGATGTCCTACGTACCCAAGTGACCCCACAGATTTAGCCCTTTTCCCCCAAAGCATAGCTGATTGCTAAACTTATTGCACTTTCTCTCCATGTGAACACTGATCCCATTTTATAGTGGAAGAAATACAAAAATCGGTGCTTGGATATTCACTTTGCAGTGACATTACACTAAAGATGTCACTGGATTCTTGTGTGGGATATGCTGCAAAAGTAGTCCTAGGGACCTAGTTTTTCAGTGACTCTGACTGCCACAGTGCTGCCAGCCTGCTTTCTTGTGGAGGCCACTGGATACTCCAGAATCTGCAGTTAGGGTAAAAGCAAGTAGATGATTAAGGTACTATTGTTGGAGTTGCCTCTGTAGGACCCCTATCTGAACCCAAGAGTGAGAAATGATAAGAACGATTGGGGTCTGAACTCCATGCCTAGGCTTTTCAATCAAAACTGCTGATGATCCAGATAACACAACCTTCCTCAAAGACAACCCTGCCCCTGGTACAAACAGTAAGTGTGTTCTCCCAGACCCGGGGTGGTCCCCGTATAACCAGTGTTCCAGATAGGCAGGGGGAAGCCCAATCTACTACTCCTGTCTATAAAAGGAACAAAAGCTTTGGGTGTTATCAAAGGAACTGTTCTTTAAAAAAAATAAAAACTCATACCTTACGAAAACTTGTTTGTTTTTTCCCCACTTTTATTGACATAAAATTTACATTTAGCACTGTATAAATTTAAAGTGTGCAGCATAATGTGTTGTTAAATGATGACCATAATAAGTTTAATTAACAAACATCATGTCATACAGATAAAAAAATAAAGAACAGAAAAAGAAAAGTTTTTTCCTTGTAATGAGAACTCCTAGGACCTATTCTCTTAACTTTCAGATATAGCATACAGCAATATTAACTGTAGTCATCCTGTTGTACATTATATCCCTATACTTAACTAACTGGAAATTTGTACATTTTGACCACCTTCATCTAATTTCCCCTCCCTCTAACCTCCTTCTCTGGGAACCACAAATCTGATCTCTTTTTTATCAGTTTGAGGGAAACCTGTTCTTGTAGCCCTTCTGCTTAATATTCTGGCATCCTGGCTTGGTCCTGCACACTTAATAACATCACCTTAGACATTTGAGAGACAGCCTGGAGTACTGTATTGGCTAGGAGTAGAATTGGTTCTGGGTTCTGATCACCTGAGTTGAAATCCACTTAAAGTTGTGAGTCTTTTAACAAATTACCTCTGTATATTTTAGTTTCTTCATCTGTAAAATGGGGTAGAAACCGAATCTCTCTAATAGTGTTGTTGTGAAGTTAATTTAGCTAATATTCATAAAGCTTTTAGCACAGTGTCAGAAATATAGCATATGATTACTAAATTTTAGTAATTACTCTTACTAACCCCATATTGTGAGCTACAGAGAGTTTGGACACCATACACTGTCTTTGACTTTCTCACTTGTTCCGTGACCTTAAATGGGTGCAACTGCTAGATTTGGGCCTTGGTCACCTGTATCTATACTTTGGGGTTTCAAGCAATCAAACATGTTAGAGATAGCCCAGTCATATCCCATTAGACTTCTACTCTCGGCTTATTATGTGATCTCATTCATCGCCTTCTCTATTGTTTAGTTGCTCCAACAGTGAAGTGATCTGAGATTTTCTAAAAGTTTACCAGAGCATAAACAGGTACATTGGTATTTGTACTTCCAAAATATTCTTATAGTTTTGAAAACACTTTCCAGGCAATACACTTTGAAATATAAGACTGTTTCAGTCATTGCTGTATATCATTGTATAATTCTGTAAATTCTAAGTAGCCTGTCCTTAAGTGCCCAAGTCATCATGTGTATAAAACTTCCAACTATTATGTCCAAACTAAAAGTCTATAAATGGAGACATAGAATAAGCTTCATGTTTAAAACATCTAAACTAACATGCTGTAGGAAAAAGGGAACAAATTAAGAACTGAGAGAATTTCTGCTGACAGCTTCTGGGGTCCTGTTTCAGTTGTGTGGTTTGTACACAGTTTACACAAGCAGAAAAAAATCAAAGACGTCATATGCAAATTAGCTAATATTCTAAGAGGCATAATTTTAGTCTTGAACTTAGAAAGAGAGGCTTTGAACATTTTCAAGGAATGTGATATAGATAGTTAATGGTTGGTGTCATGGGTCTGTAAATCAAGCTCCTGGTTTTCTAAGCTTGCTCTGGAGAAAGAGAGTGGTTGACTGTGACCTCAGAAATGTGCTTTTCTAGTAGATGTTAAAGAGCTACAGGTCAACCTCTGTCAAGAGGAAGGGTTTGAAACTTAGAGCACTTGGAATCTTTATTAACGCTGGATGTAAATTTCTTATTGCTTGTAAGAACAAGTCATCAGTTATATACATCAGAGCACCTGTAGCTTAGAGCTTCTAAGCAGCAAAAAACAATACTAAAGAGCAGGTACATATATAAATAAAGGGTTTAACACCTAGTGTGAGCACACATCTCATTTTGTAGTCCAACCAATAAAAGAAAAGTGGCACTCCTATCTTAAAAGCTTTATCAAAAAATGGAAAACATGGTTCTTCTTTTACCCACTACACTAAAAGAGACTGAGGAAATGGAAGGTGATCGGATAAGCAGGAAAGAATTTACTTTCCTTTTTCCTGAACTTACTAACCAGCTATTCTGTGGTAGAATGACAAATACTTGTATTTAAAGTTTGGAATGTTTACTAATAAACTAAAGGGCTCCGACTGAAACTCATAGGAAAAGCCAGAGACTGCAAGTAGTTCTTAATGCAAATATCATCTGTCCTGAAATCTCTTTTTATCTCATTTCCAACCTGGCATGTTTGGGAATTGCATTGCTTGCCTCAGCTCAGGAAGAATGGGCCAAGAGAATTCATACTGCCTTCCATGAACTAAGAATGCCATGTGTCCCAGAATAGTATATATCATTAGGTGGAACATAAAATAAACCGTATAGTGAAAAATAAGCTTTTTACTCCCTTTCTGTAGCACCAACAACACAAAACCTTAACTTCTTTTTCCTGAGCTACTGCAGGAACATATTTTGCCTTTGTCTTCCCTTGATCACTTCTCCTTTCCTCTCCTGGAAAACCCCTGTCCCATATTTGTTTTCTACAACTAAGAAAACCCATTTCTTTCTTTATGGGAAACACACTCAGCAACTAACTCTGTGCTATACCTTCTCCCGAGCAGTTAGAAGCCATAAAGTTTAAGATTACCTGTTGATAAATGGAAAGGAGCAAGAGAGATGTGAGTTACTAGGCCTATGTTTTTCTTATAATTGTTGCCCACAATTGCTGAGTTTTGTATATATTCGAATGAATAGTGCATATTCTTGGGCATTTTTCATAGATGGGAAGAGGTCTATCAACTATTCAGAATCTACTAAAGTTAGCTAAAGGATACAAATACATTGGAATCTTCTGAGAATGAGGTTTGTTCATTTACAGCAGAATGGAACACCTCTTTGGTAAGGAAGAGGCATTAGAATGCACATACACAATTAATAAATGATACACATATTGATAGGTAATTGTGCATGCCCACTATGCTCTTAATTCCCCTGAAGTGGTCACTGGAAGTTCTTTCCTTCCTCCCTCCCTACATCCATCCCTCTTTCTTCTTTTCTTTCTTGTCTTTAGTCATGTTTGGAATTGTTTTTCAGAATGTTTAGACTCTTTTCCTCACGTTGTCACCAACTCATTACCACAGAATTACACTTCACAAACAAGAGTGGGCTGCAGAGCCAACTTGGCTTAGCTGTGCCATCTAAGGGAATTATTAAAAGGATGAGTTTCTTTCTTTTTGAAAAGACAAGCACAATCTGATCAGGAGGCAGGCAGGGCCACTGCCTGTTTCTCTCTTCAGTGCTGCCTCACAGCCTTTTGCTCTCTTAGAGTCACTCACTGATGAAGTGAATAGCAGCAGTGCTGTTTTTCCACTCGGAACCAAGATCCCACGTGCCTTGTTGCAAGGAAACATTCCTCACGGCTTTATTGTAATCGACTTTACAATTTCTGTTGTTGTTATAGGCATTAACAACAAGAAGTCTGTATTTCACACTGTTGATAAACACTGAACTTCACACATACACTCACACACACACAGACACACACCTGGGAACAAAAATTAACCAACATACCCTCATTTACACAGAAACCTTCAATGCAATTTTTACCATATTAGTAATATGAAGATAGTGTTGCTTAAAGTATGGAACGTGTACCATGATTTTAGATGATATATTGTTTTATATACATATATATATATATTCCATGATTTGGGGCATTAGTATTGCTTTCCTGTTCAGGTAGCATTAATTAGCAAAACAATCTTTAAAATCCTGGGTAAATAATAGTTTAGAGGTATGTATATAAGACAAAAATCATATCAGTAGTAAGTTAGTATTGTATATTTGAAAAATCACTCAAATTAAAAAAAATCCTTTTGCACATATATTTAGCAGCACATATTTAGAGTTCAAAGTTAGAAAACAGAACCTCTATAAAGTTTATAAGGTCTTATATGTTCTACTCTGTCCAGTAGTATGTTTTTCATAGTATCATCACTGAACTTTTGACAAGAGGCTATAACATCAGTGATTGTTAAAAATAAAAAAATAAAAAAACTACAGAACTCTAACAAGAGTCTGTTTATCCCCCTCAAAGAACCAAAAAACTTTGGTAGAGTAGGAGATCTTTTATTTTAGAGAAAATATTTTGGCTTTTTCTCAATTACAAAAAATTCTGGTTATACGACTGTCTGTTATACATTCTGTTAAGTTCCTCAGACATGAAAAAAAGAATCTGTCATTTTACCTACTAAGGTCTCCTATGGAATTCTTCTTCTAAAGAGAGAGAGGACATAAATCATGATAGCAAAATTAGGGCAGATTATGGTGTAGTGATTATCTATTCTACAAATTATAGTGGAAATACCAGGGTAAATGTCAGAGGAGGCAGGCCCAGGAATGAGAACACAAAGGAGGATGACCTAAGGCAACACTTTTATAATCCTGCATTCATTGAAATCATGGTAGGCAAAGGTAACCTTCAATCTCTACCCGTATCTCCAATCTGCGGCCACATATGGCCATATCTAGAAATCCAGAACGTAAACTTACATTGCTAATCACCCTTTTCTACATGAACCATCTATCCTAATAGCTGACAGAGACCTTCCCCTCCTTCCTCATTCCCAGTCCTCATTAGTGATTCCTTCTCCTGGGCTCCATTTATTATGAATTGCATCAGTTTGACCAGACATCTGCTCTCTTAAGAGAGTTAAAGTTCCATATCTAATGTTCCTTCCAGAAAAGGTAAGGACCTTACATGCTCTTGACTTCTGTGATCAAAGTGCATGGGTAATTTTAAAAACACATTATCAAGAGTGCAAGAGTGTAAGTGAACTAAGTGTGCCTTGATGCCCTGAACCAAGCCAGGAGGCTGCAGAGCTCAGTCTCTCTCCCTCATATCTAGGAGCTGGAAGAACAGTGTCAGGCTTGACCTATTGACCACAAAGGGGTAGAATGCGCTCTGTTACCTAGAGGTCAGAATTCCCAAGGCTGGCATCAAGACATGATGCGGCTACTGCTGATTGACAAATAACATCTATTTATCACAGTATTTGGCTCTTCCTAGATGGAGGATTTAAGGACTAAAAAACATCCATAGAGACTTCATTTTGCTGAGGTCTATGAAACATCTAATAAAGGGTCAAGTCCAAATAAAAATTACATTGCGGTCTTCCCTGGTGGCGCAGTGGTTGAGAGTCCGCCTGCCGATGCAGGGGACACGGGTTCGTGCCCCGGTCCGGGAAGATCCCACATGCCGTGGAGCGGCTGGGCCCGTGAGCCATGGCTGCTGAGCCTGCGCGTCCGGAGTCTGTGCTCCGCAATGGGAGAGGCCACAACAGTGAGAGGCCCACATATCGCAAAAAAAAAAAAAAATTACATTGCATTCTTACCTCGGCTCTTTCGCAAAGTATTTATTCACATCTCATTTGTCATACATTAATAAAGTTACAAGTTCCTTTTGAAATAGGGTTTTGTCAGATTGCCAATATCTTGAAATCATAGAAACCCACTGAAAATGTGAGCACAGATTTTGAACAACCCAGCAGCTGGCCAAGCACTGAAGATCTTTAAGGCAGGAGTTGTCAGCCATCCCATTTAATTTTTTGATCCTGTGCTTGAATAAAAGAGACTGAACTAGATAACTTTCCAACGCTAAGATTCCATGGCTCTATTTTTCAAATATCCTCATCTTTCAAGTATCCTATAAACAAATGTTCTCTAAGAGAAATTCTACAATTATAGTTTGGTGTGTTTGCCTCCCTCTCTCTTTTTCTTTCTCTCTCTCTCTCTCTCTCTCTCCTCTTACTTTCTCTTTTCCACCCATCCCATCCCCAAATATGGTGCAATAACAAATTCCTTCACCAAAGGGACAGTGTTGTTAGTGATTACAATACATATTTTTAAATTCTCCACTCACTGATAAAATCATGTGATATGAAATACTGAAGAAACCTCAGGGGTATTCCAAGCATTCATGGACAAAAACATCAAGACTTGTGGTATTTCCCTTCAAAATCCATGTGAACTGAATCAAAGAGACATAAGAATTTGTATTTAAGACTTCTTATCTAAAATGGATGCATTCTGTCATTGGCAATCCCTGAATACTGCAGTGCCGAAATAATGTAAATCTACCCAGTCCTTTCCATCTTCTTTGGCATTCCTCTGGTGTAAGGCCTTCTAATCTCTTATCTAGACCATCAAAGTAGCCTCCAAACAGTCCTTTTCCAATCCTGCTACAGGCTGCCCTCATACAAGCGCTGGGTTTGACCTTCCGAAGTCCTGCTCTAATCCTATCACATCTCTGCACGGAGTCAGCATTAACTGCCCTCTACCTACTAAGCAAATACCTGACCTTTACATTTAAATATTTCTATAGTTTCGCCTTGCCTTATTGGTTCAACCTTATCTCCTGTAATGTTCCTATATAGTCCTATAATCCAATATTCTGAGTACTAGTCATTATTGACATTTGGAGCGATAATTCTTCGTTGAGATTGACGGTACGGTGCGTTGAAGAATGTTGAACAGCATCCCTTGCTTCTACCCAACCGATGTCAGTAGCACCTCTAAGTTGTAGCAACAAAAACTGTCTCCACATATTACCAAATGTTCCCTGGGGGGAAAATCACTCCTTGTTGAGAACCACTGCTATAATCAAATCAAGTTGAATTACTTATTGTTTCTAAATTATCCTCTTTTCCTATCTAACAATGCATTTTTATTGATAATAATTCCTCCCAAAGTATTTCCTAACCCCCCTCCCATGTGGGTGCACACACGCATGCACACACACACACACACACACACACACACCCGTTGGTTTCATACGCTGATATTTCAGGAGCTACCTAGAGCTTCCTCCATGAAATCTTTCTCAATTCTTGCATCCTGATGTGATTACTCCTTTAAATTTATCCTTCGTACCCATCTCATTCATGAAACATCCATCGTCTTTGAGCTTACAATATTCCCATTTATCTGTCAAATTGTCTTTGAAGTGTTTTAATTAATTCATTCAACTTATAAGTATTGAGCTCCTACCATGTGCCAGGCATTGGTGTGTGCATTGGACGAGTAGAGCAAACTCTCATCCTTGTCAAACTCACAGGTCAAGGAAAGGATGCATGGTAAGTGTGGTATATGTGGATGGGGGTGGGGCTAATGAAAGGGTGAAATTTTAAAACTACATCTATATATATATATATATATATATAATATTTGATAATTTCTATGAAAGAAACAAACAGGTGGTGCAATAGACTATAATACATAGAAACTCTCTAGATAGATCGGTCATGAAAAGCCTTACTAAGGTATGATATTTAAGCTGAGGGTTGAAGGATGAGAGTCACCCTTGTATCTTTGCCTTTGGAGGTAACCACATGTACAAAGGCCCTGAGGCAGGACTGAGTTTGGCTTACTTGAAAGTCTGAAATAAATCCCTGGGGCTGACTGCTAGTGAGCAAAGGGGAAAGTTATAGGCAATTACTTGGGAGAGGTAAGCAGGCACCAAACTGTGCAGGGCCCGTTAGTACAAGGTAAGAATTCTGGATGTTCTTTGAAATTTTTCAAGAAATAAATCAAAGGTTTTATGAAAGTAAGTGACATGATCTGATTTGCACCATTAATACGTTACCCTGGATTCTATATGAATAATTTGATAAATGAGTGTTTCTGTTTAAAGAACCTCAGGATTAGAGGATATCTTAATTTCTCCTATAGCTAAAACTCCAGAAGGATTGAATCCCCATCCTAGAACATCACACATGTTGTGCCATGAAAGAGTAAAGAGAGGATGAGATATTGATCACTTCGGCCCTAGAAAAACAGAGTGCTTCTGGTTGTTACCCCAACTGTGCAGTAGAAATATTTAGGTTTTCTATGTGCTGTGGCATGAGAATAGATAGGAAGCACTGCTGTAACATAGGCCCCAACTACTTGTGCAACAACATTTAAACACCTCCAAAGGACTGGGAGCTCACTACCTCCAAAGAGAGCCTTTTCCAGATTTGGAAAGTTCTAACAATTAGAAAACTCAGCTTTTCATTGAGCTGAGTCAGAAATATGTGGGATATATTGATGAGATCATGAGTAGACCAATTTGGCTCAGGAAAATATTCTTTTAGAGGAGGCGCATCTAACTCAACAACCTTCCTCCCTAATCTACCTCTCCGTGAAAATACCACCTTCCCACGGCCTTGTGGTTCCCTTTATACCTGCTTCTCTACCGGATGGCCACAAACACTTTCTTAGCCCCCCAACTCCCTTCCCCTGAATCATTCCAACTTGTGACTAGAAGATATGACATTAGTACAACATCCTTTGATAAACTTTTCCTGACTGTCCACCCCCAGCTTCAGGAAGTTAGTCATCCCCTCCTCTTGTGTGTCCTCTCTACTGACTGTGAACTCCCTGAGTACAAGGATTTGATCTCATTCATCTTAATGTCCTGAGCTCAATGTAGAGTGCCTACTACACTACAGATGTCTGGTAAATGTTTGTCAATCATTATGGGTGGGGGAACTCTGGATTTTGGAGTAAAATTTCAGTCTTAATTCTACTACTTACTGGTTATGGGAGTCATTTATTCAAATATTTGCTCCATGAATATTACTGAGTGCTTATGTGCTCAGTGATGGAAATACATGGCCCCTACCTCATGGTGCTTATGGTCTAAATGAAGAGGCAAACACTAATCAGATGACTGAGTCAGAAATACTACAATATGATATGAATTCTATGAAGGAAAAATCTGGGGTTCCATAGGATATATACTGGGGAAACCCCACTTTGTCTGGGTTTTCAGGGAGGCTTTCTGGATATGGTAAGATTTGAGTTAAGACCGGAAGAACAAGTAAATCGTGAGAAATGTACTTACACTCTGTAAGTCTCAGAATCCTCACCAATAAATTATTATCTAATAATGCCTTCTCTTTAGGGTCCTCCCAAGGATTAATTAGTTAACATACGTAAAGTGCCTGCCACAGAGAAGGAAATCAATAATTAGCAAGTTCTTTCTCCCCTAATGAATGAGGAATGAAGACAGGCTGAACAGGCAGGATTACGAAAGGACTTAAATGTTTCATGTAGCATGTTGAATTGTTTCCACAAATAAGATATGTTGAAGTCCTAACCCCCAGTTCTGCAGAATCTGACTTTATTTGGAAATAAGGTAATTGTGGATATAGTTAGCTATATTAAGAGATGCTCATACTGGACTAGGGTGGGCCCTATATCCAATATGACTGGTGTCCTTATCAGAAGAGGCAGATTTAGACACAGAAACAGGAGAGAATGCCATATGATAAGGGAATCAGAGATTGAAATGCTTCAGCTGTAAGCCAAGAAACACCAAAGATTGTTGACCAACCACCAGAAGCTAGGAGGAGATGAAGAAAGGTTCTCTCCTAGAGGTTTTGAGGAACCATGGCTCTGCAACACCTTAATTTTGGACATCTGGCCTCCAGAACTGGGAAACAATAAATTTTCTTTTTAAGGTACCCAGCTAGTTGTACATTTTTTTGGCAGTCCTAAGAAATTAACACACATAATAAAAGTGTTTGGATTTTGTATTTCAGACAGTGATAGAGACTTGGAAGACTAAGGACTTGGAAGGTACGAGTTGAAAAAGAAAAAAACATTAAAAGGTGTTTTGAGAAGATAAATCTATAATTGGTGTTCACCATATCAATGTATTTTCTGTTCTCAATGAGTCTATAAGCTTCTTGAGGGAGGGACCTATGCCTTTCATGAAAAGCTGAACTCAATATATACTGGTTAAATAAATTATTTAAAATAAACATTTGGGTACACAGGTCTGGAAAACTTAGAGGTAAAACATTTTAACTCATTGAATTTTTACTCTTCTAAAGTAAAAATCATCTTCTGATTTTATTTAACTGAAGAGGCAAAGCATGCAGTAAATTAAGTCCAATCTGCATGCAATTGTGCATGCAGTGTAGATCTTGGCTTAAACTAGGGAGCAAGCTGTGTACAAACTCAGATACTCTTATAGTTGAAGCTAATATTAATTGTTTGCTTAAAATTTTCAGTAGTTTCCTTCCCTTGCTTTCAAAGAAAAATATCATAGCATTTCTCTTTCTAATTTAAATCCCACAGAATCTATAACTGATAATAAGAATGTGTCCCTAAGGGCTAATACATTTCTCTGATATTATACTAGTAATGCCTTCAAGCTCTGTAGCAAGCCTGTAATTCTATTTAAAAAAAACTCTTCATGGCTTCAATTCATATGGTTTTGCTCTATTTAATTTTATTTATCAACCCCAAATATTCTGCACTTATAAAAATAGTGAACGGTGTAAAGAAGAAGCAATGTACTGTACCGCATTTTATGAAATTTCATATGCCATGTGTATTGATCTGGTATAAACTAGAGAACACACTTTGTTTAAATTAAGGCTTTGAATTCAGTTTTACACCAATTCCTTTAACTCATTATCCACAATATATCTGTTTACATCCATGTAAATGTTACCTGGTTAAAGTATATAATTTTGCCTAATTCAGATTGATCTGTATCTTCTATCCTCTCAACTTATGCAATTTCATTATGTAATCATTAAATAATGAAAGAGGGACCCTTTGTTTGATAAAATTAATATTATTGCCCATGAATGTTAAAAATGCAAGAAAAAAATGAGCAGAAACCAAATAAAAGAGAAGCAGGACATGCTTGAAGATATGGTACCGATCCTATAATATTTTTCAGTAAAAACAGTTCTCAGGGATTTTTGTATTCCCACCATTTCTAGGGCACAGGACACACATTGGTGCACTTATTCTATGTAGCATCAGTTTTTAGAAACTCCCCTTGAGTTCCTCTTTTCGGCAGTCATCTCCTTACTCAGACACTCCTAGATTTGCCTAAATACTCCCCAACAGTGGCTTTTAAATTTGAATGGTAATTACAAAACTTCCTGGAGGCCAATAGGTCCTATTAAACTCAGATTATTGAGGGACAAGCCCTAGCATTTAAAAACAATTCCAGGTGACCCAATTTTAGAAGATCTAAAATCCTCAGATGGAGAAACAGTATCTTGGACTTTTCATCTCATTGATGCTCTCCCAAAATGCTTTACTTGAAGCTGCTGGATCCCCCTCATTCCTGTTGTACAGATATTGTGTCCCAACATACCCATTTATGTTCCTTCCTTCTCCGAAATGTCATGTAATCTGGCTGATTATCTAGGCTAATGGGAGAGAGCTGGAAGGCTCCCCAGTTCCCATAGACGTATCTTCATAAAGACCTTCTGATAGCTGTGGCCAGCCCCATGGGAAGAAGTTGTAACCTGAACCAGAGACTCCAATGGTGGGAATATCATCCAGATGGGAGCTGGGATCTCACCGTGTTCCCTAAATGATATGTTGTTAATGTCTTCCATTTTCACAGTAATGAAGAATGACAGTGAGTGTCTCTGAAACAGGTGTTCTTAATGGATAGATCTCAGCTTGAAACCCAGACCTGCTAGGTGCTGCCTATGTGCCTGCCTAGGGCAAGTCATGTGACCTTTCTGATCCTTGCAATTATCAGAAAGAGATAATAATTTATAGGTTCCATAATTGTTTAGATTAACAATAGTGTATGAAAAGTGCTCATAAGAACATAGTACTTAATAAATGATAGTAAAATATACAAAAAAGGCATAATTTCTACAAAAAAATTGGTCCCATTTCTTTTGTCCCAGGAGTTCATGCAATCCTTGCACTTCCAAGAAAGGCCATGATGGTGGGATTCACTCCAAGTTCTCAGCTGCAACCCCAAGGTTAAATTTGAAGGTTCAGATAAGCACAAAAGCAAGAACATTTAAATTAGTTGAAGTTCCTGTTATTTCTTCTCTTTGGGACATAAAGTTGGAAAGGGATCAGAAACAGGGATGTCTCCATTAACATGATATTTAAATTGCTAACAAAATGCCTTCAGGTTAATAACAAAGAATGGAATTAAACGTAAGAAAAAATATTTATTTATCTTGTCAAATCACCATATTTTAGAGCCTATTCATTGGTAGTTTTCCATCATCCTCAGTTTCTGGGAGTGGGGCAGAGGGTTTGGATTTCCACCTTGTTTGTATTTTTATTCATTTATTTAATTTTCCATTATGAACTGGACATGAAATGCATACCAAATTCATGCATTAAATATCCCTGGCATAAAGGACATGGATTAAATATTCCTGACATAAAGGACATCCCCAATGTACTCAATCATTAATGAGTTTAGGACTGAGTTTCAATTGCAAAAGAGCAGTGGCAAGTTTCAGTATGTCCTACAGCAAATGCCTGAAGGTTTTTACCCTCCTGTAATATGAAGAAAGCACCAGTCAAGTTATCACCTAGCCCTGGAATTAACATGTGAGTAGTTTCTATGTCTTAGTTGCTACTGCCCTGTGGTAAAGGATAAAATTACAGAATAGGTTTACAGCCTAGAATCCTGGACAAACTTACTTTGGGCTTTTGTGAATTAATGAGACCTTTGGAGCATTAGATAGATACTTTATTCCCTCTTTCATAACATCTTAGTTGTCCTCAATATTGAGACAATTCAATACATGTAATACTTATTTTTAAAATATATATTTTCCAAGCATTCTAATACCTGTTTTTCTTTTAAAAACATTTAGATTCTTAAGTGAAAGGACCTAGACATATAACTGTGTCTTCTACTGGTCAAAGCAATTTAGGTGGGTTTTTTCCTCATAACTCTGCAAAATACAGTACAAGGGTAGTTACTTTAATTTCGTGGACCAACTAGAGAAAACTGAGCTATGAGGATAGTCTAGAACAGAGGTCAGCAAACTACAGCCCATGGGCCAAGTCCAGCTCACCACTTGTTTTTGTAAATAAAGTATTATTGATTTGAAACACAGTCATATTTTCACTTGTTTATGTATCGTCTATGGTTTGCTTCTGTGGTAAAACAGCAGAGTTGAGTAGTTGCGACAGACATTTATGATCCACAAAATCAACAATATTTACTTTCTGGCCTTCTATAGAACAAGTTTGCCAACTCTTGGTCTAGAACACAACTTTAATGATATTATGAAAGTTGATGTCTGTGGTCTTCCACAAATTTTCATTTGTTGACAATCCTTAGACAGTGAATGGAGTTTAAACTTAATGTATCTGGTTATTTTTATGTTCTTAAATATTAGATGCTATCTTAATTTTTGTTGTCTTCAACGTTGGATACCTACTGGAAGCATATTTAATTCTCTATCACGTGATATGATTTCCAAATAAGTTTCTGAAAACAAATATCCTAGTCAACATTTCTCTTCAGAACTCTCTTTAAATATATTTCCAAATATAGACAAAATGGAAAATAGGCTACTAAAGCAGTACTTTGACAGGAAATGTATTATTGTGATAGTAAGTATAAAAGAAAGGAAAAGACAAGAAGGCAAGACACAGAAATTGCCTCTAGATTTGTAGGAGGTCATATATATATGTATATATAGATATATTTGATCTTCTAAACAATAATTCAATATAAATAATTGCAAACTACACGTCCATTGATGTTTTTAGGTAAACACTTACTTTTAAAGCCTAACTTCAATGCCATAGAGGCTGATAAGATCAAGTTAGGCATGAAACTGCTTATTTGGAATTTGTTTTTCTTACAAACAGTCAAAAAATTCTTAAATTAAAAAAATCTAAAACGAAAATAAAAAACCTTCCCTCAACCTCTCAACCAGCTACAACAACTAGGAGCAACCTTAAAAAAAAACAACAACAAAAAAAGAAAGACAAGTAAAACTATCTTTCAAATTTCTACTTGTCCTTGCAAAGATTCCTGGCTTAGATGGGTATTGAGCAACATTGTCTATTCTTAATCCAAAGACACTGCAAAACAAAATGAAAGTAATAAAGAGGCATTAAGACTAAAGCTACTACATAGAGTTCATCAAGTCATAAAAAAGACTTTCATAACATTTCCGACTCCACGTCTATGTTCTCTCAAAATAGAAGCTGTTCTTTGGGCAATAGAGACCTCACACTGACCCGGAACAATGATGCAGAGACAAACTGAGTGACTCAGAATTAAACTGCATAATCATTTATGCATAGAACACACTCCTCTTCAGTGAGTCCTGTGTCAAGCACTGCATTGTGCACTGAGGGTTCAAAGTCACCAAGCCTCCTTCAGAAGCCTGACTTCATGGGGCTTATACTTTAGTGGTGAAGGTAGACAAGTCAACCTGGGAGCGCATGGAGAGTGCTATACCCTAATGGAGTTCAAAACCATGACTCCCACCCACACAGAAAATGAACATTTTAGTCAACTCATCAATGAATGAGTCAGATGTTATAACCAAATCAAAGAGCATTTCAGAAACTAGCTTGATAGAGACAATCTTAGGATAAATTGATGAGTAGATACAAAACTGGTTCATATCTAACAGGACCATAAGACTTTGGAGTTATCTGCTCCACTTGGCAGAAATTATTTGCATCTCTATTATGCAAAAAGCTACATGTTAATGTGTAACTTCATAAAGTCTGGGATTTTTAATTAAGTGAACAATGAGGTGACCTAAGTATTAATACATTCCCCTAGTTAATCCTTGGGTGGCCTTTGCTCTCATAAGGCATTTTTGCCCAATTTATAATCTTCAGATATCTTTTCTGAAGGACAGAGGAGAGTACTTTCATCACTTGGGGTCAAGATGGGACAGAGGCAAGCCTGGCAATATCTCAGCTGAGATTTTGAAGGTAAGTGGGGGAAACGTTACATAGGATGGGCAGACAGGCATTCTCGGAAAGGGGAAGGATGTGACAACTTTATGTCCTTTCTTGTGCTAGTCTATGTAATCCACCCACAGACTGGTAAATAACAAAACCACTCTGGAAAAAGATAGAGAACACAGAACTTTCTTTCTTAGAATGTGGTATAAACTTGCCATCTTTTGATGGGCATGGATTAAGGAATAAACTCCTGGGGTGGCATTATCCAGAAGCTGGGGAGAGACAAGAATGCCTCCACAAAGCCTAGGGCATGCCCTGGTTTGGACCATGAGCTTCGGGGAAGCCTGAGAAAGAGAAAGAAGGAAAAAAAGACCAAAAAAACCCTGTAGATCGTCTACTTACTAGCCACATGTGCTGCCTGTCTGAATCAGTTTGTGGTCTCTCACTTACTCTATTTAGAATTCTGTACATCTGGGTGTATTTTTTCTAGTGTTTCCTATCATATCAGTGACAGAATTGCTAACACAGAGGTATCCATAAATTATATTGCAGTCTAGTAGTTTCTAGTGCCTGGAAAGCTTGGAACAAAAGACTCAAATGCAAATGCAAGCTGCTTAATTCAGTGAGTATTTGTGATGTTACCCAGGTGCCGATGACATCTTTCTGACCAGCTCAGAGGCACCAGGGACCAACCCAACATACATTTTTAATGTGCTCAGCTGTGACAGCCTATACACACAGAAGACCTTAAGGCCTGAAAGTCATCCTCTTGGAAACCGCCGCACTTTTAGGGACCCAGAAGAAATCGTTTAATTAATTTTCTTTTTCAGGGTAGCTTTTTTTGATATAAATTATGTACACTGAAAACCTGCCAATTATAGCAAATTAAGGGACTTGGCAAGTACCTCCCTTTGAGGCAGATGGTAAATAATATCCAGATTCTGACTTGAAATAGGACCAGAGATTAGCTGGTGCAGAATGTAAAAGCAATCCAGATATGAGAAATAAACAAATTTAATGTGAGCTCAGGAGGAGGGTTTTGGTTTAGGATAGCTACAGTGATGTGATTAGAACAGATGACTCATTATCATTACGCATGTTTTCATGAGATGAGCCTGTTCTTAGAGCTTCTTTCTGTGACTCTTGGATGAACAATTACTTATTGTGCTAGTATCTGGGATGTGACCTAGATGCCTCAGTTTCCTCACCTGTGCAATGAGCATAAAGCAGGTTGGTGACAGTTCTGGATGACATCATCATATTATGTGCTTAGCACAGTACCTGGCAGACCGTAAGTACTCAAAAATTTTAGCTGTTTTTGTTAGTGTTCTTACTACATGGCTACCAAAATAAATAACAACTGTCACATACCCCTACTTTTACCTTTTTGCCCCAAATAATAGTACTCTAATGCTTATCAGTGCTGATTATGTGCCAGGGACTGTTCCATCATTGTTATTTTATAGATAAGAAATGGCAGTATTAGAGAGTTTAAGTACCATGTCTTTGTCACATAGGCAGTTAGTGATGGGTCCTGGACTTAATTACTGTGACACTCTAATGTCACTCAAAGACTAACAGCCACTTGAAACCCAAAGAAATCCTGAAACATAAAGTCGTTAGTTGATTTTTCCTTAAAAATGCTAGAAGGGCTTTGTGTAGATCAAAATTGAGGTAATCGTCTGAGGATAAGGTAAGATGGTAAAAATTGGTTCTCAGCTCACCTTTTCACTCTTCCAAACTCAGTTCGTTTCTGGTTTGCGTTGCTGTAGCAAGGAGGATTCTCAGCTTATGCTACATTCTGAATGGTTGTGTCCCCCTGCCAAAGTTCGTATGTTGAAATCCTAACTCCCAAAGGCGATAGTATTAGGAGCTGGGAGCCTTTGGAGGTGACTAGATCATGAGGATTCCGTCCTCAAGAATGGGATTAGTGCCTTTATAAAAGGGACTGCACAGAGCTCTCTAGCCCCTTCCACCATGTTGGGGTTTTTTTGCAACAAAAAGAGAGCTGTCTCTGGGAAAGCAGTCTCTCATCAGACACTGACTCCATCAGTGCCTTGATCTTGGACTTCTCGGTGTCCAGAACTGTGAGAAATGCATTTCTGTTATATATAAGCCACCCAGTCTATGGTATTTTTGTTATAGCGGCCCAAATGGGGTACAACAAATTATTGGCCTAATAACTAGATTTTTTTTCATTCACCACAGAAATCAGAACAGTTGCTAGGTCAGGTTAAGGACTCACACTTTGATGAAACTGTATGGGAAGGAGGTGGGATGACAAGGCAGGGACAGCACCAGTTAGAAGAGGTCAATCTGTAGAACCATGAGGGCAAAGCTCTCAGCACCTGCCTGCAACAGGGCTGCCCAATCCCTGTAACTCTCAGAAAACACTCCCATTATCAGCCAATCTGAGGACTGGAATCTTTCTGGAGTCTGAAGTCACAAATAGGACAAGCTCAAGCGCACGTTCGTCATGTAATTCATGTTCGCCTAGGTTGCTAAAATTAAGGGATGACTCAATCATCATACACCATCACAGCTATTTTCAAGTCTGTAAGTGATGCGGTGGACCAGAACTGATTCGAAAGCTTACCCCAATTAGCTTCTGCAAACTCTCTTCCTGCAACAGGGCTCCGTTTCCTAGGAGGCTTCAATCTAATTACAAGGCTTGATTCTCCTGCAGGGTCTGCCTGGCCAGATGATTTCATTTTACGTTTAGGCTAACCTTTGCCATCAGTGATGTCACCAGAGTGTTCCTTCTCTTGAAAGGCTCCTAGGAACACACTAGAAGGTTAATTTGTTTGATATTTGGTTAAGGGGCTTCTCTACTGGAAGGGCCTTATTGTGCCGTAGGCAGGTAATGGTACAAAGTAGGCATCTTCAGAAGAAGGCAATTTGCACCCAGCCAGCACTGACACAGCTTTATGCACTAGCCACCCAGGAGCCACTCAGGTGGAAAATCACTGCTGAGAAAGAAGTCAGTGGATCCTTTCTACAATTCAGATTATTCACTCAAGAAGACTTTGCATATTTCCTAGTGTTTTTCCTCTCAAACAACGGGAGCCACAAAGCTCACTAGAAAATGTAACCAGTTATGCCACAGAAAAAAATTGTGTTCAACCATCTTAAACATTAGAACAGTGAAAGGAAAAAGCTCAAGTAACTCAAATGTAACAATTCCATATTATTATTCCCAAACTTGAGGTGTATTTACTACCTGTGGAGATGCTCTCCACCCTTCTCGACCCTGTCCCTAGTGAGCCTGGCCCTTGTTGTACCCAGCCTGTAGCCATCTGTAGTGCTCTTCCTTACAAGGAGCCAGTGCTGATACTGAGGGTAGCAACCCAGCCAAGGCCACCAGTTGGGAAACTAAAAATCATGACAACCTAACATTTTTTATGAGCTACACAATGAAAAATAACTGACTCTACCAATTTCCTTCATTTACTAATATCATTCTAAATAAAGATTCTGATTTTAACTTTATCTTTTCCTCTTAAATCAACCCTTAGTATTCCTCTTATATACAAGGGCTTTCCCACAACACTCCCCTCTGCTTTTCAATAGCATGGTCTAAATTATTATTTTTGTTTAATTAAATAAAACCTCATCTCCTCTCCATCTATAACATTTCAATTTCTATTATTTCACAGAATAATGGAAAAACCTTTACAACATAATGAGAGAGTTTGAAGCATGTTATGAAATCAGCATATGAAAGCAGCAAGTGAAAAAGTGTAGTACTTTCACAACAAAGAATAACATGGTCCATGATCAAATTTGGCAAAACAATAAACCATATGGACAGACTGCACAGAGACTTACACAACACACCCTGAATAGAAGAATACAGCTTACATTAAATTAGAAAGCTGTAACACAGGGTAAGTGAAAAAAAAAAAATCACTCTATTCAACAGGTAATAAATATATAAGACTTATTGTCTAAGTGGTATTTTTTGGCTGAAATTTTAAAAATAAATCTATCTTTAGATAAGTTTGGGAATAATAAAGTAAAAGTTGATGGCTGGAAGTTTTAGTAAAGATGATAGACAATAGAGTAAAGCTAGGTCATATCATTTCCATTTTCCATTCTGCTTTCTCAAATGAACAGACTTTTTTTTTAAAGAAATAAGGGGAAAAAAAGAAAGATGCACAACTGAAAGTAATAAACATTAAGAAGTAAAGACTAAAATGAAGCAACAGAAGATTCTAAAATAGAGCAATGCAGTGTGGGAAACCTAATTGGATTCCAAACCTTCACCAATATTCTTGAAACATAATGCTCAGTCAGTAACATACTGATGATTTTCAGTAACACTGCCAAACTCTGGAGAAGCAAATTAAATTTTTTTCTTCTTCTAACTGACAAGCAGTGGAAATAGTTCCTGCGAGGGATGGTGAAAAGGAGGAAATATAAAACATGAGAATAAAGTTTTCAGAGTTCACAATGAAAAGGGGGTAATCTGAATGAAGATGAAATAAAAACCCTATTGCTTAGAGAAAACCATGGTTTAAGATATTCAACACAGCCTCAACTTAGCTCATTCTCATCATGCTCTCAAATTGCAGCTCCAAGGAGAAGCAACAAAAAATAGCTATCAACCATGGTTGGAAAGGCGTAAAAGAGAATTTGCTTGCATTTTATTACTAAAATCAGCAAACCAGATAATCTGCACCAAATAGTTCACATTAAGTATAAGCGAGAATAAAAGAACCCTCATGCCAACAATTCAAAGACATTACGGGGTGGGGAGGCGGGCAGGGAACCAATCAATAAGTAATAAGTAAAAAAACAGAAAAAAAAATGCCCAAGTCAAAAAAAAAAATGTATGAAGGAAAGCACAGCAAAAGGAAAGAAAAAGAATTCTCCATAAATGCATTGTGCTATAGAAAAATGTAATGAGATGATTTTGATTTGAAAAAGAAAATTGAAAGACCTGAAAAGAAAGTAAAATCTATGTCCAGAGTGACATTATGAAACACAATAATCAATTTTAAACAAGAAGAAATGGGATAGGCAAGGCTAAAAATAAACATTGCTACCCTAAATTAACAGGTTTTATAATCACAACAAGTACAGAGAATGCAAAAAAAAAAAAAAAATTCAAAAGATACAGAGAGGGAGAAAAAAAGGGGCAAAGAAGGATGAAACAAAAGGAAGAAAGGAAGGAAGGCAGGAAGGGAGGGAGGGAGGGAGGGAGGAAGGAAGGAAGACAATGTTGAAGACATATAAAGATGAGCCTACATAAGACAACTGGGTTCTTTGAAGAGCAAGGCTCAACCATAAAACCAGAAACATATTAAAGGATATAAAACAAAATTTCCATAAGATAATGGGGTAAAAATACGTAAAGATAAAGAGAATGCACTGTAATCCAGGCAAAATTAATTCAGAATACTCAGAGCTAAAACAAATCCTTGTTCACTACTGAATTTCAAAGGTAAAATAGATTTCTCCAGGCTACTTCCAGATAACCCAAGTCACACACCAGAAGATAAAATCAGGAGCCCCTGAAACTTCTCCACAGCATCTTTTAAGGCTAAAAGGTTAGTGGGAAAATCTACAAAGTTCTGAAGAAAATGTGCCACATGAATTGTGTATCCAGCCAAGTTTCAGGTACAAAGGTAATAAAAAGTGTTTTCAGAACCATACAAGAACTCAGAAAATACAGTATCTGAATGACTAATGTTTGGGAGCTAAAATAAGTCATTGGGATACACTGTATTTTTGTCATTTTTAAATAGGAGAGTATTTTAAGAGATTGAGATTGAGTTTGAGTATCAGAGAGAAGTTGGTTGTCATAATGAAGGATGTATAAAATGAAGGCACTCTAAGCTGGTGACAGTACAAAAGGAAGGGAAGAGACACATTTGTGTGTATACAAAGTTTGCAAACAATAGTAACTAAATTGGTGTTTTCTTACATGCACACATCTCTCAGCTTCACAGAAGATTTAGCTATCCCACTATATTAAATAACACTTTATATTTGTATACATCCTATTCTCATTTTTGTTGCTTTCTAAAGCTTGTTTTGTTTGCTAAAAATGTTTGCAAGTCAAATTATACCACTTTTTCCTTCCAGAGACTTAAAAATTTATGCAACTTTTAGAATTGGTAATGTAATTTATACAAAATAATTGGGATATCTATTATAACTTGTGAAAATTGATAAAAAGTTTGAGTATTATTGCATTTCTACTCATGCTTCAAGGTTTAAAATGCCATATTTTAGAATGAAAAGTCTGGTACCCTTATTGCCTTATTATTGTATTTCTGATGTAATGCTATACTAACCAGGCCCCTGAGAAATTAACCTAGTTTTGAATAGGGTAAACAGGTACATTACCAGCCTCTGTAGAAAAATTCACTTTTATAAGAATCTACGGATTCAGTGTTTAGATATCAATACAGGTGCTGACTGAGGCATTCAGGATCCTTACACAACCTAATTTCATCCACAGCTGCCTTTTTGCAGTAAGGCTATCTTAGCCCTTGACCCCAGAATGCAGCATTTAGCCCTCTCACGGATTTCTATGAGAAATTTATGCATACAAAGAGTTACTGTAGCCTTCAGGGAGGATCTGGGTGTTCACGGGATGGTAGGTCACATCCTACGACACTAAGCATGCCTGTCTCTGCCATCTTTCTGCCACTCTCCTCTTTCTTTCTCCTCTTCCCATAGATGCCCAGTCTTCACCTTCTGCTTTATACAAAGTAACTCCCTTTGAACATTGGAGCACACCTGCCAGTCCAGTCTAGGCCTGATGATTGTTAATCAAGGCATATTCTTACAAAGGTGGAGTCTCCCAAAGAAGAATTCTCAGGGCACAGGCAAGGAGACTACCACTTTCCTGTAATGTGGCACAGAGTTAAATGTGGAGAACTTCACCTATAGTCAATATCCAATACATTCTTTAGGAAGTCATTCCACAAATATCAGCTGAACCTTTACTTTACTGTACACCCAGCCAATTACTGTAAATTCAGTAAAGGCCTCTGTTTGGGGGAGCTTCAGTTCCCTGTTCTCCTGTTTTCAACTCTAGCTACACACATGGAGCCCAGGCATCGTGTGTGTGTGCACGCAAGTGTGTGTTGTGTATTTACTCGGCAGCCAGGGTTGATCCTACTGGGCAGCCAGGGTTGAGAACCACTCCACTTGGGTAGTCTGTCTGGTCTCTCTCCTCACCCTGACTCATCCCTCACCACAGTGCGGCTCATTGGTGATAGTGTGGTTTATTTGGGATGGGTAAGAGCAGAAGAAGTTTACCAACATGTGTGGTACAGCCCCTTCCTTTCCCTATATTTTTGGATTTCTTCTCTTATGAATCCATACCTTCTGGAGCTCCTGATTCTACATGGTGGGCACACTTGGTTCAGGGCCCCGCTAGTCCTCTAAAGATGGATTTTGGAGACTAGTGTGTGTCTCTGTCCCAAATTTGGTGGAGATATAAAGCAGCAAACCTGGGTAAGTATGTCTCCTCCATAGACCCAAAGTCCCTCAGTTAGGTCATATCAGGGTCTGACTTGGGGTAAACGATAGGAAGCCTCGTGTGGCTATATATTGATGCCATTTTTCAACCCAGCTTTGACAGTAATGAACCTAATGATTTATCTCTATCTGTCCAGCCTCTTTGTCTCCTTTCAAAAATTGCTTCCTAAAACACAGGAGAAATATATGTGGTTATCACTCCATAAAACGTCAATAATCTCTAATTCTGTTATACCAATTAAGCTTAAGGAAAGAAAAAAAAAAACAGAAAAAAATTTACCTAAATGGTTTTCACCTTAGCCTAAAAAGAAGTCCATGAAGTTGGTCAAAATTTCTTTTCTCTCTCTCCTTCTTTCCCTCTCTCACTCCTTCCTTTCTTCCTTCCTTCATTTTTTCCTTCTTTTTTTTTCCCTTCTTTTTTTTAAATTTCCAGATTGTACAGGGACACATAGGTTAAATAGAGCCCAGTCCTATTATCTGACTAGACAGTGTCTCTGTCACCCTAATCCCACAGAGACTGTGCGAGGACTCTTTTGTGACAGCTGTCCTGGGACGGCCATGCATCAGCCCCGTAGAGGAGTGAAAGACTCTTCCCTTGAAAACCAGCCTTCTGCTTCTCATTTACAACTGCTCAGACAAATACCAGGCCATGCATATGTTAAGAGCTATATTTTCCCACACTCATCTCGCCAATTAGGACTCTATTAACATTTATTAGCTTGTGTGTTCTGTGGTAAGAGACTTCTCAACTGTATGATTTGTTTTATCTAACTGACCGTTGACCTCACTGAGGACAGAGGCAAGTAATTGCTTCTCTTTTTCTTTGATGTCTTCCTCTACTTCCCTACTCTTCACATAATATTCTGACTACAACTAATCCTCAATCAAACTTGCCATCTGATTGATAAGCCATGCTCATATGGAATTTATATTCTGACACAGAAGATTCTAACGCAGACATTGACATTTACAAAAAAGGCAAAATGATACATGTTGAAAATAATTTTCGGGAAGCTCAAAGCTAAATTTGCTGCTATGTTTCAGGAGCTATCTTTAGCCTATAAATTCTGGTATAGCTCTCTTGACCTGGCATAGCCCATAATCACATTCATCTGCCCTTGTCTGAATAGTTTTGGCATATCTGTATCTTTTATTCCAAGCTGCCTCAAATATTTTTGAGGAAAGAGGGGTTATAAATAACAAGTGTAGTTTATCTCTAGCAGAATACATTAGGTTAAAATATAATAACTGCATTATTCACATGTAATAAATAGGGCACCACACCCATGCAGAAAAAAATGAATGAAGATAAAAGGTAGTTTTGTAGCTTAAATCTATTTTAAGGAAACAGAGATGAGCAGCTTGATCACCTGAACTCAGAAAGAGCAAAACGTCAAGGTCACCATCTTAGTTGCTTGGGAAAATGATTGCACAATCTTTAGCAAGTGGCCCACAGCAGGATCTGTGTTCAATGACTCATCCAAGAGGTGGCCCTTCCATTTAGCTACTCAACTATAAAACTGAGACATTCATCTAATTCTGACTCACATTGTTAAATGTCACACACTGAATCACCAATCCTACTACATAAAGCACCTGGATCACATGTCTCCATGAAACACTTATCCAGGCTGAAAATCTCCACTTAAGCCTGGGAGACAGTGGAAACTGGTTAGAGCTAGTTGCCTTGGAAGTCACAGATAACTTTAAGTTCACTGGTTCTCTGGATGCAAGATAAAGCCCAAGTCATCAATAGATTTTATTTCTGCTTTACGATCCCACTTACACCTTATTGTGTACAATAAAAATTCTCATTGATAATCCTATTTCTAATAATTCTGGCTTTTAAAAATATTTCTCTTTTAGTGGATATTGTTTTCCTATTTATTCTGTTTTCCAAAGGGACATTTCAAATGTGGAAAAAAATGCTACAAGGGCCTCCAAATGAAATTCATTCTCTAACTGTCCAGATGTTCATTTCAATGCATGCATCATATAAATCTCAACTGATGAGAATGGTAATGGCCCAGCTCAGTGTGTCTTAGTTGGTGAACTCTGAAACAAGAAAAATAAGAAATGTGCTTTTTTGGAGGTTATGAGTTTTAACAGAAAGAAAAGAAAACACTTCTTTTGCATTTTATTATTTGGATTTTGTGGACAGTAAAATCGACTTTCCACAATGGTCATCTCACTATATAATAGACAAATAATCATCTGTTTCAAGAGGAAGTCCAAAAGTTTCCTTTGTAATGAGGTTATGTCTATAAAAAGAGAAATAAAAACCCAAAGTCACCCCAAAACAAAGTCTGAAATACGACCATACTTTCTATTGCTTGTCTTTCTGAAGACTTTAACAGGTACTCTGTATCATTTCATTGCTCCTCACACATCTCAAGGGTGGGCATATGTGATAATCTTCGATTCTTCTACCTCTGAGAATTTAAATACAATCATACAAATGTCTCATTTCCTTTTTGATATCCTTTGAGAGACTGGAAGAAGCCTTCAAACCAGGCCTGATATCAGAAACCCACAGCATCCCTGTTGCTGTGTTATCCACAAAGCCATTTCCTCAGATTAATAAATATGGCTAGAATCTTCAGAACTGGTTCTAGAAGGGGCAAGTGCCCTTGATGCTACATGATTCAGTGTAGTTTTCGCTCTGGGGAGGAAGACACAGAGCAACATTTACCTGCCAACTCCTCCAGTGAGGCAACCCTGAAAAATTAGAGGTTCCTTTAGAGCATCTGAGTTCCTAGGCCGTCTGAACTGTGTGTTGTCAGCAGATGCGTGGTGCTGCATTTCTGATATTTCACCTGGGCCTTTCCCAAAAACTACAGCATTTCCCATAGATGTGCTTGAGTGAGGAGGTTCTTAACCTTGCACTTGTGTCTGCTTACAGTCAGTGTTAACAGCTTCTCTGACCCAAAAAGCCCCAGAGCTGAGATGCTAACATCATATCCTAATAGAAGAATATTTTCAGGGATCCCATCTATCCTAGTTCATTCAGGCTATTATAACAAGATACCACAGACTGGGTGGTTTATAACTAGCAGAAATGTATTTCTCACAGTTCTGGAGGCTGGAAGTCTGAGATCAGGGTACTAGCAGAGTCATCTGAGGGCCCTCCTCCAGGACTAGACTTCTCTTGGTACTCTTAGATGGCAGAAAGGGTTAGGGAGCTCCGTGTGGCCTCTTTTGTAAGGACATTAATCACATTCATGAGGGTTCCGCATTCATGACCTAATCACCTCCCAAAGGCCCCACCTTCTAATATCATTACCTTGCAGATTAGATTTCCAATACACAAATTTTAGGAGGATATAAACATTCTGACCATAACACTGCTTTAACATATCATCAACAACAAATACCCATTAGTTCCTACATTATACCAGACACTAAACTCAGCCATCATTGGCAGTACTATAGAAACATCAACACATCTCTAAGAAAAAACTTGATTATCTGCTCATAACATTCATTCACTGTATGTGTGTCCTTGGCATGTCAAACTCAATTTTCTATGGACATATTCTTAAAGTTTTTCATTTATACTTCGTATCTCCTCCCTGTGGACTAGATTATAAATTCCCCAAAAGCTAGGACTGGGTCAAGAATCTATTTCTTTTATAGCCTTTCTACAGCTCTTAATATAGTGCCGTGGACAACTTAGAATGTTAGTGACAAAGAGCTAAGTCAATAGAACTGGAAACAAAAGAAGCTTTTTTTTAAAAATAAGAACAGCTAGTAACTTTCTTGGCTAAAGGAGAAGCAACATGTCCAGTATTTATAATAATAAAGATTATTTACCATAAAGTGCATTTATTATCATAATATAACTTGATTTCATTCAAGGAGTTAGCCAAGTGAAAAGGACATTTATGGTTTCATATACTGCCAAATTAGCACTGTCATCTAAAATTTTACATAAGAAGATCTTGAAAAACTTCCTGAAACCACTGAAATACCTTTAAAGGATAGAGTTAGCAATTTATCTTGTGGCATTAAAATTAAGTATGTGGTTACAATCTGGCACGATGACATTTCCCTGGATTAGTCTCTAAGTCTTTGGAACAATTTCAAAGGGGACTGTCCAAAGAAAAAGAGATGGACTGGAAGTCTTCTTTGGCCCAGTGATTATTTAACTCATAAATACAGCATGAAGATTGTGGTCTTGGCATTTTTTCTAGAGGCATTACAGCACATCTTGGAATTCCAGAATCTTCTCTCACAGATTTACAGCCCAATGACCACTACCTGTGCTCTTAACTCAAGCACCATTTGTTCTGCAAATACTGGCCACCTCTGAGAACACCAAGACTCCTTTCTTCTGGGGTGAGCATCCTCTGGACCGCCCCCCTTCCCATGCCCCCCCCCCCACTCTCTGCCTTGATTCAGTTAAAAGACTTGAATCCTCTGGACCGCCCCCCTTCCCATGCCCCCCCCCCCACTCTCTGCCTTGATTCAGTTAAAAGACTTGAGCAACTTTGGCATTTTCATTTTAACACCTTCCTCTACATGTCCAATGCATGATATTTTAAGTGTTTTTAAATCTCCAAGTTCACTCATTTCTCACAAACTCATCTCATTAGCACTTTCTCCTGGCAACTCTCCATATATATATGTACTACTTAAGCAAAAGGCGCCATTATTCATTTCAACATTTTTTTCATGGAGTGATAAAACCTGTCCCCATATATTCAGGTTTACTCATGAACTTGGTGGATATCTTTATCTTCCCACATTAATAATAGCTTTGTATTTTCAAGGTAATGTTCTGTTTGTTATAGAGAATACTGCTAGGGTACCAGTAATCTCACCACAGTGTGTAAGTTAACCCCTCGATGTGCTTCTGGAAACTTTCTGGAGAAAAGATTTTGTCTCTCCTCCCTGAGCTGACCAAGCTGATATCCTCCTTGGTCCAGAGGTCAGTGCACATAACTCCAGGAGCAAAGAAGCTGGGTCTATTTGCAATCTGGCTCTATAAATATTTAATAAAGAGTTTGAGAGGAAGCTGACTAGAGATCCATCTGTTAAGCTGCTGGAGACATACCAGACACCGTGAATTAACTACAGAATAGGTCCATTATATTTTCAGGGTTCGATAGAGGGCCAAAGACATGCAGCTGATCCCACATTCTGAGTAGACCAACACTGCAATAGGAATAAAGCAGTCACAGTGGATGAATATAAATTCTGCCACCAAATGAAGCAAATTCCTTGTGAAAAGCACTTAACAATTCTCTGAACAGTTTTAAACAACACAGTGAACTCTGATGTTACAAAAGCACTACCTCTGAGCTAAGCTAAAATTCTCATGGTCTGATTTCATTTGCCAGTAGCTCCTGGATATTGTCATTCCCCAATGCATGAAAATCATGCCAAGAGAAATGCAGCAAATACAAGCTATACATGTTGGTTCTTTGACATTCATTCTATCTTCAATACTTCTATAAAGTTAATAATTTAAAAAACCAAACACCCACAAATCAGACCACCAGGGTGCTTTCTGTCACACTGTGAAAGATATTTGTTTGTTTTTCAGAAAATGAAGAATGTTAGGATTTCTAATACATCATTAATAGTTCATAAAAGGTTATATCAACATCCTTTAGAGCAAACAAGCCTATATATATATTGTGTGTGTGTGTGTGTGTGTGTGTGTGTGTGTGTGTGTGTTACGCGGGCCTCTCACTGTCGTGGCCTCTCCTGTTGCAGAGCACAGGCTCCGGACACGCAGGCTCAGCAGCCATGGCTCACGGGCCCAGCCGCTCTGTGGCATGTGGGATCCTCCCCGACCGGGGCACGAACCCATGTCCCCTGCCTCAGCAGGCGGACTCTCAATCACTGTGCCACCAGGGAAGCCCAAGACAAGCCTATGTTAATATGGTAGGTGAAGAGCTGAATACACCAATGTCATGTTCTATCTCTTTTAGCTTTCTATCCTGTTTTCCTTTCTAGAGGAAGTTTAAAATAGAAAGAAATGGGCTTAAATCTTTTAAAAAATACAAGCTTTTGTACACTCACAGATTTTTTCCCCTTGCATCCTCATTTCTCTCCCTGCCCTCACACTCAAAAGTTGAGAAAGAAAAGTACATCAGTGAGAGGCAGCAACAGGTTCCTAGCTCTGACTGAGAGCCTTCCACGCCTTTGCTGCTTTCTATTTTTTTTTAAGGAACCTTCCCCTTTAGACATAAAACGGAGTTGCATCTATTAGAAGAATCTCCTAAGGTAATTGTGTTGGAGGGAGAAGGGAAGAGACGAAAAAGTGCTTGACATTGAGAAAATAAGGAAATGATTTCAAGCTCTCTATTGCATTCAGATTCACATGCCAAGAAGGAGGAAATGAGTTCTTTCTTTCCACGCCCACCCCCAACTTAACACATGTGCACACACTGGCACATGCACATGCTTAGCAAATGCGCACACACATACAGGATGTCACACTGGCGTGAACACACAACACCTCCTCCTCCTGTGGTGTTGTTTCAGGTGAGATAAGAAACCTATTTATCTCAGACTGACCATAACTGTATAGTCTCTCTATATATAGATAGATCTCAAACAGATTATGTATATATATATATATATATATATATATATATATATATATATATATACACAAACACTTATATACATCCTTATTTCAAATAAGTAGATATATGTTCCCAAAGTTCTATTCCTTTGCTTCTCTGTCTGTATAAGCCTAAGCAAAGCAGCATCAGTAAACAATCTATTAGCATTTCGTACAATGCAGGAAACACATTTTTCATGCCACTTTATTGTGGGAAACTAAGACAATGAGCAAGTAAAGGAATTTCAATCCTTCACTAAAATTTGTCTCTGGGTCTATTGGATTGTATTGTACATTTACTGATTTTAAGAATAAATGTTCTATATTATAGGTGGAAACAGATCCCCACCATTAAAGAATGATCACAGCTTCATTTTGGTTGTGTTTCCAAAGGATAACAACAAAGCCCTTTTCAATTTAGGATTTTAGAAAACAAAGCTTACAGATAGGTACAGATCATACTATCAGAAAGAATATCTGATAAGAAATCACAGGCTGGTTGACAAGGCATGAGAGCATTCAAAGAGAAGCACAATTTAACAGATTATCATTTTCAAGCTCTTTGCTATTTTTTTTAAAGAATCAAGTAATGATGCTATTATTAAATTTTTCCAAATCCAAGATTTATTAATGCCCAAGTTAGGAAGGAGGTAAGTTCATTAATATAATTCTCTCATATGTAAGATTATTCTACAAAATTATTGTAATGTGTGATGTGTGTAATGTGTAAGGAAATAACACAAAGCAGTCATTTATGCCACTAGACCTGTCTCTGTCCTTTGCACTGGGAAATGGGTGTCCTGGGAAAAAGTGATCAAGGTCTTGAATTTCTCTTCCTAATCAAAGGGAGAAAAATTTACTGTCTTTCCTTGGGCACCAGGTTTCTGGACATAAGAAGTTACCAGCTGAACAGCCATCCATTCCACTTATAAATGTCCACACTAGATGAACAACACAACAAACCAACGCCACCTCTCCAAGAAGCCGGGCACCGGGGCCACACGCTTTTATGCACCTCAGGGTTTGGCCCTGACACCAGCTCTAGCCCCGGGGTGCTTTCTCACCAGGACCTCTGGCCAGGAGGGTTAAGATCACAGAAGTTTAATGTATTAGAGCCAAGAGGGGACACAGAGGTCATTTAGCCCCACATTCTCACCTCAGAGATGAGGAAATGAGATCTACCCATCAACTAACATGCCTCATGCAGTAAATTTCTGTCCAAGTCTAGACAGAAACACATGTTTACTGACAGCCAGTTCTCCAGAATCTCACTATGCCAAGCACAGCGCTCAGACTAGGAGCACTGGGAATGCATTAGAAATGAAGACTCTCACTACTTGCCCCGATCCTACTGTCCTACTGTATTAATTGGAGTTCTTCAAAGAAATAGAACCAATAAAGGGTGTGTGTGTGTGTGTGTGTGTGTGTACAGGGAGCTTTATTTTATGGAATTGGCTCATGCAATTGTGGGAACAAACAAGCCTGAAATCCATAAGAAAGACCAGGGGGTTAGAAACTGTGGCAGAATTTCTATATTACAGTCTTGAGACAGAATTCCTTTCTTCTCTGGGAAGTCTCACTTTTTGCTCTCAAGTGGCTCCCTTACTGGATGAGGTCACCCACATTATAGATAGTAAACCCCTTAAAGTCACCCAAGTGTAGATGCTAATCAGATCTACAAAGTACTTTCACAGCAACATCTAGACTAAATAGCTAGGCATCATAGCCTAGACAGGTTGGCACAGAAGGTGTATCCATCACACTTCCTGCATTTTAACACTATCCCTGGGTGATTCATATGCACATTAAAGTTTGAGAAGCTCTGATTTAGCTATGTGTAAGTTTTGGAGTATTACAGCCCCAATTCTGCAATAGAGAGATCCAATATAACAGTGTATGAAGTAAGTTAAAAGTTTATTTCTCTCCCATGAAAAGTTTGAGCACTGTAGTCTAGGAGAAGGAAAGAGATTTGACAACCAGGAAGCCAGGCCTCTTCTAACTTGTGGCTCTTCTATTTTTAATGCTTGGCTTCATCTCATGGTCCAAGATACTTCTTTCCACTCTGGCCATCATGCCTTTGTTTTCAATCAGCAGAAAGAGAGAAAAGGACAATGGATGGAACACCTCTTTTCCTTAAGGATGTGAACCAGAAATTACACTCAACACTGATGCTCAAATCTTGTTCAGAACTTGATCATATGGCCACATCTAGCTACAATGGAGGCAGGAGAATATAGTTCTTTTATGGAATAGTCAATAACTCAATAAAAATTCAGTACGATTCAGAGTTCTGCAACTAAGGAAAGAAGGGAAGATTATTAAAGGACAGCTAAACATTTCTGCCACTTATTTTTCTGCACCTGCAAACACTACTGGGACTGCAAATGAGGAGGTGGGGGAAGGAGAAGAGAGAGGGAGCATCTTTTCTGCTTTCTTCTATTGCAGGGAAAATTGAACCCAGTGTTATCACTGGGATGATGAGGAAACAGAGAGCGATGGCAGCTCCTACTGCCCTTGCATTGATTGACTACTCCCCAACATGGAGCGGCTCTTAGCCAATGCAGCCAGAATGTAAGTTTCCCTTGTCCCAAGGAAGTAGCAGTGGTGGAATAAGGAGCATTCTACACTCTGGTTCTTTTTTTTTTTTAACATCTTTATTGGAGTAAAATTGCTCTGCAATGGTGTGTTAGTTTCTGCTGTATAACAAAGTAAATCAGTTATATACATATATCCCCATATCTCCTCCTTCCTGCATCTCCCTCCAACCCCTTTAGGGGGTCACAAAGCACCGAGCTGATCTCCCTGTGCTATGCGGCTGCTTCCCACTAGCTGTCTATTTTACATTTGGTAGTGTATATATGTCCATGCCACTCTCTCACTTCATCCAAGTTTACCCTTCCCCCTCCCTGTATCCTCAAGTCCATTCTCTACACCTGTGTCTTTATTCCTGTCCTGCCCCTAGGTTCTTCAGAACCATTTTTTTTTTAGATTCCATATATATTTGTTAACATATGGTATTTGCTTTTCTCTTCCTGACTTACTTCACTTTGTATGACAGACTCTACATCCATCTACCTCAGTACAAATAATTCAATTTCATTTCTTTCCATGGCTGAGTAATACTCCATTGAATATATGTGCCACATCTTTATCCATTCATCTGTCAATGGACACTTAGGTTGCTTCCATGTCCTGGCTATTATAAAGAGAGTTGCAATGAACATTGTGGAACATGACTCTTTTTGAATTATGTTTTTCTCAGGGTATATGCCCAGGTGTGTGATTGCTGGGTCATATGGTAGTTCTATTTTTAGTTTTTTAAGGAACCTCCATGCTGTTCTCCATAGTGGCTGTTATCAGTTTACATTCCCACCAACAGTGCAAGAGGGTTCCCTCTTCTCCACACCCTCTCTAGCACTTATTATTGGTAGATTTTTTGATGATGGCCATTCCAACTGGTGTGAGGTGATACTTCATTGTAGTTTTGATTTGCATTTCTCTAATGATTAGTGATGTTGAGCATTCTTTCATGTGTTTGCTGGCTGCCTGTATATCTTCTTTGGGGAAATGTCTGTTTAGGTCTTCTGCCAATCTTTGGATTGGGTTGTTTGCTTTTTTGATATTGAGCTGCATGAGCTGCTTGTAAATTTTGGAGATTAATCCTTTGTCAGTTGCTTCATTTGCAAATATTTTATCCCATTCTGAGGGCTACCTTTTCGCCTTGTTTATGTTTTCCTTTGCTGTGCAAAAGCTTTTAAGTTTCATTAGGTCCCATTTGTTTATCTTTGTTTTTATTTCCATTTGTCTAGGAGGTGGGTCAAAAAGGATCTTGCTGTGATTTAAGTCATAGAGTGTTCTGCCTATGTTTTCCTCTAAGAGTTTTATAGTGTCTGGCCTTACATTTAGGTCTTTAATCCATTTTGAGTTTATTTTTGTGTATGGTGTTAGGGAGTGTTCTAATTTCATTCTTTTACATGTAGCTGTCCGGTTTTCCCAGCACCACTTAGTGAAGAGGCTGTCTTTTCTCCATTGTATATTCTTGCCTCCTTTATCAAAGATAAAGTGACCATATGTGTGTGGGTTTGTCTCTGGGCTTTCTACCCTGTTCCATTGATCTATATTTTTGTTTTTGTGCCAGTACCATACTGTCTTGATTACTGTAGCTTTGTAGTATAGTCTGAAGTCTGGGAGCCTGATGCCTCCAGCTCCGTTTTTCTTTCTCAAGATTGCTTTGGCTATTCGGAGCCTTTTGTGTTTCCATAAAAATTGTGAAATTTTCTGTTCTACTTCTGTGAGAAATGCCATTGGTAGTTTGATAGGGATTGCACTGAACCTGTAGATTGCTTTGGGCAGTATAGTCATTTTCACAATGTTGATTCTTCCAATCCAAGAACATGGTATATCTCTCCATCTGTTGGTATCACCTTTAATTTCTTTCATCAGTGTCTTATAGTTTTCTGCATACAGGCCTTTTGTCTCCTTAGGTAGGTTTATTCCTAGGTATTTTATTTTTTTGTTGAAATGGTAAATGGGAGTGTTTCCTTAATTTCTCTTTCAGATTTTTCATCATTAGTGTATAGGAATGCAAGAGATTTCTGTGCATTAATTTTGTACCCTGCTACTTTACCAAATTCATTGATTAGCTCTAGTAGTTTTCTGGTAGCATCTTTAGGATTCTCTATGTATAGTATCATGTCGTCTGCAGTGACAGCTTTACTTCTTCTTTTCTGGTTTGGATTCCTTTTATTTCTTTTTCTTCTCTGATTGCTGTGGCTAAAACTTCCAAAACTATGTTAAATAATAGTGGTGAGAGTGGGCAACCTTGTCTTGTTCCTGATCTTAGTGGAAAAGGTTTCAATTTTTCACCATTGAGAACGAAGTTGGTGGTGGGTTTGTCATCAATGGCCTTTATTATGTTAAGTTCCCTCTATGCCTACTTTCTGGAGGGTTTTTATCATAAATGGGTGTTGAATTTTGTTGAAAGCTTTCTCTGCATCGATTGAGATGATCATATGGTTTTTATCCTTCAGTTTTTTAATATGGTGTATCACATTGATTGATTTGCATATATTGAAGATTTCTTGCATTCCTGGGATAAACCCCACTTGAACATGGTGTATGATCCTTTTAATGTGCTGTCGGATTCTGTTTGCTAGTATTTTGTTGAGGATTTTTGCATCTATGTTCATCAGTGATATTAGCCTGTAGCTTTCTGTTTTAGTGACATCTTTGTCTGGTTTTGGTATCAGGGTGATAGTGGCCTCGTAGAATGAGCTTGTGAGTGTTCCTCCCTCTGCTCTATTTTGGAAGAGTTTGAGAAGGATAGGTGTTAGCTCTTCTCTAAATGTTTGATAGAATTTGCCTGTTAAGCCATCTGGTCCTGGGCTTTTGTTTGTTGGAAGATTTTTCATCACAGTCTCAATTTCAGTGCTTGTGATTGGTCTATTTACATTTTCTATTTCTTCCTGGTTCAGCCTCAGAAGGTTTTGCTTTTCTAAGAATGTGTCCCTTCCTTGAGGTTGTCCATTTTATTGGCATATAGTTGCTTGTAGTAATCTCTTATGATCCTTTGTATTTCTGCAGTGTCAGTTGTTACTTCTCCTTTTTCATTTCTAATTCTATTGATTTGAGTTTTCTCCCTTTTTTTCTTGATGAGTCTGGCTAGTGGTTTATCAATTTTGTTTATCTGTTTATCTTCTCAAAGAACCAGCTTTTAGTTTTATTAATCTTTGCTACTGTTTCCTTCATTTCTTTAATTAATTAATTTATTTATTTATTTATTTATTGTGTGTGTGGGGGGGTACGCGGGCCTCTCACTGCTGTGGTCTCTCCCATTGTGGAGCACAGCCTCCGGATGCGCAGGCTCAGCGGCCATGGCTCATGGGTCTAGCCGCTCCACAGCATGTGGGATCTTCCTGGACTGGGGCATGAACCCATGTCCCCTGCATCGGCGGGCGGACTCTCAACCACTGCACCACCAGGGAAGCCCCTCTTTAATTTATTTTTGATCTGATCTTTATGATTTCTTTCCTTCTGCTAACTCTGGGGTTTTTTTGTTCTTTCTCTCATTGCTTTAGGTGTAAGGTTAGGTTGTTTACATACACAAAGTCTTTTTAGAGACCAACAATGCATATTGTGCAGAATGGGCTGTAAACAAGGTAACAAAACATTGTTTCTTTGTATCAGCTTTTAAGACAAAAAAATAATTGTTATACTGAATGTTTCTTTGTATTAGTGTTTATTGCTAGGATGTTTACCTACATTTTCAAGATCTAGGTTATGTCAGGCTGTTTGTTTTCTTCTAGGTACTAACTATAACATTCAATAGATAATTAGAAGCACCTGGATTATAAGTCAAAGCATTTGGGAGCTATAAATAAATAAGAATATAGCACTGACAGGATTCTACTTACTTTGATGTTTCTATGAAAAATTATTTATTAATATAACTGAATATCACTTAACTAGTATCCATATATTGATTATATGGTCCATAAGCATGCATGCATACATAAAGAATGACATAAGTAGTATAAGACACTATAAATAACTTGCATGTTTATCATTTTATATAAAACTATTTGATGACTTTCTTGCCAAACTTGACTGATTAATAATTATCTGCCACCTAGTTCTATGATGAAAATAGAGTAAGACAATCCATCTTGAATCTTTGCTATACTTGTAAGAGTGCCGTGCCTCCCAAGTGCATGTACACACACTTTTCTTAATATAAGTACTCTTTTTACTTATATGAGGGTTTCACTTGGATGTACAAAATTGCTCTATAAACAAAACTTTTTGATGTGCATGACAGTGGAGCTCAGTAGCATCTGGAGTTCTGTGACACCATGTCCTCCCACAAAACTGTACCCTCATAGTCTCAGTTTGATATGAATCTCTGCCAGACATGCTGGCATAGCCCTCATCCCTGCATGGATTCCATGTTACCTTTAAAAAATATCATTGTTAGTTTGTGCAAACTTGACTCAGAAAGGCACCGTGAATGTTACTACTTTGGGCTGCAAAGTGTGTGGTGTGTGAGTGAGAGCGTGTGTATGTGTGTGTCTGTGTAATCAGTAGGGCTTATAGTTTAACATCATGTAATCACAAATTTGATTGTCCCTATCACTGATGTAATAACTGAATTTATACTTCCATTAATTTAAACAATGGCCATTTTTACTTTGGAAATTAATAATCTGTTAAATATTTTTTTTGCCTACTAGCTAAAATTAGGGGGAAAATGTATGCAAAAATAGCAAAGAGGTGCTAGCTATGGAATCTCAGGCCATGAAAAGTGACTTTTCTTCCATATTACAAAAGAAATAAACATTTTCTTACAGTTTGAGGAAGGAAAAATTAAGTTGTTATCATGGTACTCCCAATTTATTCTGGGAGAATGTCTTACTCAATCTGCTTCTCTTATATTTTTTCTTACATTAGGGAGAAATTGCTGTTCTGAGGATCTGGATTTCTATTCCCTGGGACTGTGTTCCCCATATGCCTTAGTTTAACAAGAATAATTTCCAGGCCCAGTCAGGAAATGAAAGCATAGGCCAGTGTAATGAGCATGTGATTGAATTTTTCTAATAGTATAGACTTATTAGCTCGAAAAATTTACAGAATCACATTAAATTTTTCCTACTTCATGATATTTGCCCTGTAGCTCTTGAATTAGATTTTTTTCTCCAACTTCACAGACGTCATTTTGGTTTCAAAATTTTCTAGAGACAACATAGGGGCTACAATTACATTCTTAAAGTAGGAGTTTTCACTCTGCTTTTTTTCTTCTGAGATAATTTTAAGAAGAGAGTCCGTCACAATATGACTTAATCTGTATTCTCAACAATTTCGAAGAAAACAGTGATTAACAATACTGAAGAAACCCGTCTAAAAATAACACTGCATGAAACACAGCTCAATGGTATCTTAAAACCATTAAGGTTTGTCAAATACATTCTAGTTTTGGCTATTACTATAATCAATGGTTATTGATTTTCTCATTGATGTTAAGGGAGAAGAAAAATTACATGATTTTATTTATAAAATCAAATTACTTCTAGTTCTGACCCCACCAGCCTGGGTGGTAGAAAACCTAACATATATTTGGGAGACAGGTACTCCTATGTAACAGCCTCTCTCCTTGAAGCCATCATGGTCTAGGGCTGTGCTGACAACTCCACTACTCCCAGCCTCTGCCCTCCTCATAGCCATCTTGATTCTGGGACCATTGCCCACGTCCCGGAGCAGTGTCTCTTGGGGGTCTGCTTCCAGACCACGCCTCCACCCACATCAGGGTCCCACCATCAAGTTGGCATCACCTATGTACTCACCACCCTCTTCACTCTTCAGGAACAGGGAGCCACAATCACACACAAGTTGGCCACATTCTGCTTATTATACTTCTCCAAACATAGTTCCAAACATCTTTCAGGGATGGAAAATTCTGACTGCGATCTCAGTGAGCTTGGGTTTTCCAAAAACAGTAACAATAAGAGCCAAGCTCAATAATAATACTTACTATATATGGGCACTTCAAATGCATTAACTTGTTTAACAATCGCAACATGAGGAAAGATGTACTATTATTGTACCCATTTTACAAATGAGACTATAAAGGCACAGAGAGGTTAGGTGACCTGTCATTAAGCCAGAAGAGAAGAACTAGAATTCATATCCATATATTCTGGCCCCAGAGTCTATGTTCTTAGCCACTATATGATACTATCTGTCCTTATGGCAACCTGTTCACCTTTTCCTAAGTAAGGTAAGTAATTACTGACCTCAGTCTATAGAGGCTTCATTGTATAGAGTGGTGACTGAGGTTGGGGAAAAAAAGATGTGTGAAGAAAAATACTTGCTATATTTATTCCTTCATGAAATTTTTCCAGGAGAAACTAAACCACTGTCAAATTCTCAGATTATTTTGCCATATATATGATACTCACATTATAACCAGGATGTGCAGTAAAGATGTATTTTCTATATTTTCATCTTTAAGTGTTCTGGTGTTCCACATGCACCCTATCCACTAGATAATGCAATGGGGAAATGACCAATATCCAATATAGTTGTCAACTTAGTTTGGTTTAATAGTTTAAACACTCTAAGTGTGCCCAATCTATTGAGTTAATTACTCAATTCTCTTATTTCTGAACCCTCCCTCTTTGACTTCTTTGTAAAATGGGGTCCAGGTATATGGGAAAGGGATTCATGTGACCTCCTGGTGCAGAGGGCTTAGCATGCCCTAGCTTTGTCTTGCTATTCAGTAGCTGATGAACTTTGAGATGTTACAGGTCTTATACTTGAATTTTCTGTGATATCTGCTGGTGACATCTGCAGCAAGAACCACTCGTGGCATCTCTCTCTCCTCTTTCTCTCTCTGTCTCTCTCTCTGCCTCTCTCTCCTTGGTTATAACCCAGGGGTAGGTTCCTGGATACCATGGTCTCACATGGGCTCTTTAAGCCCCTCTGAAACTTTACATTTTCATCATGTCCTTGTCCTAGATGGGCTGCCCTTAACCTCTTCTATAGTGTCATCTTGCTGCAGCCATTGTGGACTCCAGAGAAGGGTTGCTGATTCTCAATTCAGTGGTCAGGCCACATAGAACAAAAGAAGGTCAAATGAAGATACAAATTAGATGCTCTCTTTCTCTTTTTCTGTGCTCTCTTTACCCTGCTTAAGGTTAAGCTCCGTGCTGGGGTGGAACCTCCTGCCCAGGACCCTCATAGGGCATCAAACTAATGACAGGACAAGAACTGCCACACTTGTGCTCAGAGCTACTTCCTCTTATCACTAAGTCAAACTGCACAAGGGTAAGTGGAACAAACATCTGATCACTTTCCTCTCTTTCTTCTTTCTCATTACATCCTCCCGTTCTGTTCTGTAATATCCAGGATGAAAACTTTTTTGTTCCTCTATATCACAGTCACCTTCTACTCAAGATAACAAGTTTTACTTACACAGAGCTTTTTTTAGGTTATATTTTTGCAATTTGATTTTGCGGCTATGAAAATCTTACTTGTTAGGTAGATGATAAATAGATATTGTAATAATTGTTCTTAGCTTTAATTCCTAACTCTCATTCTTCAAGGCAGAAAATTCATGTTCCGGTTACTTATGGGTATGTAATGAAACCACCCAGATACTTAGTGATCAAACAACAATCATAATTTATTTGCTCACAGATTTACAATTTAGAAAGGATTTGGCAGGGAGGGCTTATCTTTGTTACAGGCTGTTAACTGGGGTAGATCAGCTGGACCTCAGACAATGCACTTCCAAGATGGTTTATTCACATGACTGGTAAGTTAGTGCTCACCTGAGGCTATTGACTAGATATCTTAGTGCCTTTCCACAAGGCCTCTCTACACTGCTGCTTCTTCCTCACAGCATAGTAGCTGTGTTTCAAGCAAGGAAGTGAAAGTAGATGCTTCCTATATCTTAAGTCCTAGGCCCTGAAATTGGCTGACAGCCATTTTTGTTGTATTCTTTGAGTCAAAGTTTTCACAGAGCTTCCTAGATTCAAGGGAGTTGGGGAAACTCTAAGGAGTCCCCTCACATGTTGGATTCAGCAAACAGAGATGTCAAAGCAATTATTATACATATACTCAAATAATTAAAGAAAACTTTGTTTCAAGATTTAAGAAAAATTCAATGACAATGACTCAACAAATAATAAATTCAATGAAGAGATAGGAATTATTTTAAATTTTTAAAACTGTAAACTTGAGAGGTGACACAGAAATAGAAATAAGCAGTGAACTTGATAATAGATGAATAGAAAGTATATATCCTAAGGAACAGAAAAAATTGAAGAAAATTTAATAGAACTTCTGAGACCTATGAGACAATATCAAGAAAATACCAAAATATTTGTAATGGGCGTCCTAGAAGAAGGGAGTGAGAAACAGTAAGAAAAATATGTGAAGAAATAATGGGCAGAAACTTCATAAATTTGATTCAAAAATCTAAAAACTGCAGAATATTCTTTCTTTTCAAGAATACATAGATCATTCTCCAGGACAAACAAAATGCTAGGACATAAAGCACACCTCAATAAATTCAAAAGAACTAAAAATCTTTCAAAATATGTTCTACAGTAACAATGGGAGAAAACTAGATATCAACAACAGAAAGAGCCTAGAGAAATCTCTAAATATTTGGAAATTAAATAACAAATGGTTCAAAAGAAACCATGAAGAAAATTAGAAAATACTTTGAAGTGAATGAAAACAAAACCAATATGTCACATAGGTCAAAGCAAGGTGATGCAGGTAAATGAATGCTTAGAGTAAAATTATAGCTTTAAATAGCTATTTTAGAAAAGAGAAAAGATCTCAAATTAATAATCTAAACCTCCATTTTTAAGAAACTAGAAAAAGAAGAGCAAGTTAAACACAATATAAGCAGAAGGGAAGGAATAATAAAACTCAGAGCAGCAAACAATGAAATAGAAAGAGAAAAATCAATAAACAATGAAATAAACAGTGGGTTCTTAAAAAGATCACAACATTGCAAAATACTTAGGTAGACTGGCTGAGAGAGAACAAAAATCACCAAAATCAGGTATAAAAGAAGGGGCATTTCTACTGACCCTACAGAAGTTAAAATATAAGGTAATATTATAAACAACTCAATATCAATAGATTAAGCATATTTATGTATTTATGGACAATGTTCTAGAAAAATATAAATTCCCAAAACTGACTAAAGAAACAGGTAATCTAACTAGATCTATAACAAGTAAAGAAATAAAACTAGCAATTAAAAACTTCCCCACAAAAAAAAGCCCAGGCCCAGTTTCAACCATGATTTCTATCAAATATTTTAAGAGGAAATGATATCAATTCTACACATTTTCCAAAAAATATAGAGAGAGGAAACATTTCTCAACTCATTCTATGAGTCAGAAACAGCCTGATACCAAAGCCAGAAAAATATATCACAAGGAAACAGCAGACCAATAGCCCTCATAAACATAGATGCAGAACAACCCATAAGAAAAGGTTAGCAAACTGAATCTAGCAACATCCTAAAGGATGGCTAGTAAGCACATATAAGGATAATCAACACCAGAAGTCATTTTGGAAATACCAATTAAAACCAGAAGGTGATACTACTAAATACCTACTAAAATAGCTATAATGAAAATAACGGTCAATGTCAAGTGTTGGCAAAGGTATGAAAAAACTAGAAGCCTCACACATTGCTGGCAGAAAACAGTTTAGCAATTTCTGAATAAGTTAAACATAAATTTATCGTTCCAATCAGCAATTCCACTCCTAGGTATCTACCCAAAAGAAATAAAAATACATGTCATGTAAATACTTGCACATGAATACTCATAGTAGCACTATTCACAGTAGCAAAAAAACTGGAAACAATCCAAATGTCTATCATTGGTTAATGTATAAAGAAAACGCAAGGAAATGTGGTATATCTATACAATAAATACTCTTCATCAATAAAAATGAATTAATTACTAGAACATCTACAATATAAATTATGTCTAAAAATTATGCTAATTGAAAGAATCCAGACAGAAAAGACTACATATCGTATCATTCAGCTCATTCAGTTTCCCCCTCCCCCAAATTCCACGTGAATCTATAGGTATAGAAAGCAGCTTAGTGGTTGTCAGGGGATTCACAGCAAACATGTAGGAAAGAACAATTTAGCATAAAGAAAATTTTCTTGAACTGGATTGTAGTGGGCTCCCCAGCTTTATAAATGTACTAAACAAATATCATTGAATTGTACACTTATAATGGGTGTATTTCCTGGCTGGTAAATTATACTTCAGTAAAGTTGTCTTCAATAAAGCAAGTTGATTTAGTATTTTCCTTCTCCTCAAACCTTTCATTTTCTTCTAGGTTGCATTCGTCTTCCTTAATAAGCATATCAACACTTTGGAGGGGATGTGGATGACAAATATACAGTCTGCATAAGTTCTACAGTCCTACACTAGAATTTATTGAAATGTACTACTAAGATCACTGTTAGCCACTTTTCTGTTCTCATCTGCTGAAATGCCTGCTGACCCGCATCCTTCAGTCACATGGTTGACATTGCCATCTTTGGGGAATATCTTTTAGTCTACAATTCTCTTATAGATTTTTTTTCCTGATGAGTATTCCTCAATAAATCATATGCACGCAAATTCTTGTTTTAGACTCTGCTTCTAGGGAACCTGACTTCTTAGCCCATCCTATGCATTATTTCCTATTTAGGAACTCTATTCTGCTGCTGTTGGGCGGGGTGCAGCTGTAACCTATCTCCACACAGAGTTCCGGATTGGACATGGCTTTCTGCATTATCTACACTACCGTTATTGCACCATGTTGGTGTGGAATAATTTTCAATGATGCTTGCCATCTTCCCAAGCTCCACTCAAGGAATGGAACAAAGACTCACTCTATTCTCAATCCCCAGAATTCCATGAGGGGAAATGGGGGAAGCAGTGCATTCTAATCTAAATATAGACAATCCTATTATCTCTAACCCTTGATTATCCTCCAAAAATGCCTTTTCCTTAGTCTGGAGAACCAAGTTTTCTTCCCAAATCTTTCTTTTTAAAAGCCAAGTGTGTAACATTTTGTTCTTTAGTTTGGCTGGATTCTTCCGCTACTAGGACAGTAATAAATCTGGACTAATGGGAGCAAAGATAGTCTGTGACAACAAAGAAAGTATGGGATTTCAAAAGCACCTTGATTAATATTAAAATCTCACCATACTCTATATGCTGTGATAATATTCATATATATTGTATATAGTTTAAAGATATGTGAATGCATTATAATCAATATTTTAGTCTTATCCCAGCCTCCATGAAGTCTAATAATTATGATTTAGTGATATATTGGTAGAATCCCCATGTTGCCTAATGATTCTTCAAATAGATGAATTTACTGATAGTCAGTATTCTGAATGGCATAGATAAATATATTTACTGGTTGACAGTGTTCTGAATGGCATTATGCTTTACTGCCTAACAATGAAGTTCAACAAATTGTCATTATCATTCTCTTTCTTTTAGTACTCTAAAGTACTATTGAGACTGCCATATAGAAAAATTTATTGAGATAAGATAATGTAATGAAAACTGCAGAAGCTTTGAAAGCAAATAAAAACTTGAGTCCCAATCCTGTCTCTTCACCTTTTTGCCAATGGCGAAAAAGGATTCTACTTTTACTCCTTGTAGTGTCCATTGTTAGTGTAAATGAGAAGGGTTTGTTCTGAAAATTAAATGTGATAAATACACAGGGAAGCCCAATTTAAAAATAAAGCTCAGTACAGAAGATAAAATATTACACATTAACATATGTTAATGTAATGGGGTGACTCTATAAGGATGCACTGAGTCCATCAATGAGAAAAATGAGGGCCAAATTTCAAGATTGAAAGGGTGTAGATAAATAGATTGATAAATAGATAGATATACATGTATCTCCTGCAGGTTCTGTTTCTCTGGAGAACCTTGACAAACACAGTAATACAGATGCTGAAGAATACAGGTGTCAACAGTTATACAGCAGGTGTGTATAGAGGCCAAGTGGCCTAACAGAGGATATGGATGGACCTGGGTTCTGCCTCTGTCCTTTCACAATTGCTGGGAACTCTCGTTGCTAACATCTGATCCCAGCAGTAACATTTGGGAAGAATGGAGGAAAGAAGTTAACTGAGGTCCATGGACACACCAAGTAATTCATCGTAGCTTCAACTTCCTTACAGGCAAAACAGAAGTAGGGCTGGGAGAATTGGAGATAATGTGTGTGAAGGGTCTAGGACATACTAGGTGCTAAATGAATCATGCTTCTAATTATCTCAACATTCATAAAAGAAAACATTCTCTACCACGTCAGCCAAAATAAATGAAGTAGGTTACTTTGGGGATGAAATGGTGATTTTAACACATGGTTTTCAGCTTTCATATGCCATCTGTAGGGATAATCATTTTTGCACTTTTATTATTGTTACTAAATTTTAATTTTTCTTGTGCTAAGAGGGCTTTCAAAGGATGAGAATGAAGGAGGATGGGGCTGTCCAAAATAATGGATATCCCAGAATCCTGCCAAGGTATGTGAGAAACTCCTAAAATGATAACCTGCATTCCCACTGCTGCGGAAATGGAAATATTTATTGTTGTCATTATCACCACTATTGTCATTATTGCTATTTTCGGAGTTCCCTGACAGACTCATTCATTCCTAAAGGGATTTAGTGGTTTGAGTTTCATGTCTGTACAGCTCTACCTAGGAAAGTCAAGAGCGCTTTCACCTTTGCTCCTGTCTAAACTGAACTTGCAGCCTTTCGCCACATGGAAGCCACCTGCCTGGTTGTCCTATCCGACTCAGCTGTGAAATTGGTCCCTCGGTTTCCAGAGCTCAAAGCCTCAGATTCTTCATTTACTCATCCATCTCTCTCTACCCCTTTTCCTCAGCTATAGTCAATCCCCTTGTCTATCACACCTGCTCAAATTCTTCTGAATCCCTTCTCTGTGCTCCCTGCCAGCTGCAAATGTCTTATTTCAAGACATGAATAAAGAAAAAGTGTTAATAGTCTTTTCACTATCAACATTAAGGAGGATGTATCAGGTCAATGATTCTTGGCCCAAACAGCACTGTTTCAAATTAAAAAATTGAGAGCCAACACAAAATATAAGAGACTTTGGGATACTCAGATAACAAGAAACTCTCCTACTATTAGGATAAATTTAGAATATACTTAATTATGTTTTTTCTTACAAGGTAATTAGTCAATCTCTCCCCCATACTTCCTTTTACTTTGAATTTTTCTTTATTTCAACATCTATCTCATTCCTCTTTATTTATCCAGGACACTACTCTGAACACTCTAGATGGCAACTGTGACGCCTTACTCCTCCACAAGTCTGCTCAAACACCTAGGATGCTGTATAAACCATAACACTATCTGTTATAAATGGTACCTGAAGATTTTGCTTTATACAAGGGAAAGGTGAGACAAACAGCAATGCTACAGCTCTCATGTTAAGAAAAAAATACATAATACCACTAATCAAAGTTCTGGGATTGAAGGCAGTCTTCAAAGACAATCCCAAAGGATAAGTAGAGAAGACAAGTTCAGTGTATACTAGAGGTCACCTGGCCTGAAAAACGATAAAGATGCTATTTTCCTTACACACATCACAAAATGGGATTATTGTGATAATTATGAAAGATTCTACCTCCAGAGACCCCTTTTAAAGCCTCATTTTAGCAAAGGGGAAAGGGGAAAAATTATCTTCTCACCTTACAATCAGTTTCAGACATTTGGAGGGAAACTATAGTAGATGCTGTGGGCACCATGCCCGTATATGCCAGCCCTCACACTTTAGTGCACACTGGCTGGACTTGCAGCTACCAGCAGCTGAATTTCTTTGCCTGAGGGCTTTCTCAAGCCAACAAACCTTGCTTTGCCCACCTGTGCAGCACTCTGGATGTGTTTGGGTATTAACTTCCCCTGGGAGTAGCCTCCAACCAGTTAATGAAATGAACTGGTGTATAAATAACCTAGCAACCTTATCCCTTGGGTAGAACAGCTCTGAGGTATATGCTCTGCACCAGCTTTCAGAGTTTCCCCAGCAGGATTAAGCTCTAGTGGACTACAATGGTGGGAGCCTTGATAATGTATATTTCATTGACTGCTTTGTTTCACCTCACTCCGTCATTCTCCTACCACTGCTTCCTTCTCCTTCCAGGTAAATTTCTTGTGCACTAATCTATATCTCAAGAGCTGTTTCTGAGACATACCAACCAAGACTCTAAACTTCTCTTCCACCAAAAAAAGAAGTGATGGATAAATCAGAAACAGTGAAAACTCTAGGATAAATTATTCACTGAATTCAATTCAACAAACAATTATTGAGCACCTACTGTGTCAGGAACTGTGCAAAGATGAGCAGCACTTAAACCCCAATGGGAAGGGGATCACTAATTTCAACAGTAGACAATTACTGAATTTTTTAAAGTATAGTAATCAGTACATCCAGAAATAGCTATTAAGCCTAGAACAGAAAGCATCTAAACTCTGTCAGTGTGGAGTTGTGAAGTGATGGAAGACTTTCCAAAGAAGAAAGACTTGATTTAGTTTTTCCAGGTGGAAGTAGAAAGGGGAATATCAGATAAAGGGAGCAAATGCACAGAACCAGATGGTACAGTCTCCCCCATGACAAGAATGTGGGGAAAACCTCAGAAAGGCTGGATGATATAGTGGTAAGAGCATGACCACTGAAACCTGACTGTCTGGGTTCAAATCCTAGCTTTTCTAGATACTGTCTGTGTGACCTTGGGCAAACCAGTTAATCACTCTGAGCCCCAATTTACTCATCTATAAATTAAAGTGCCTATATCCTACCCTTTTTAGTAATTTAGAAAATTTAATATAAGCAAAAGGTTTAGAAAAGTAATTGGCATATTGAAAGTGCTGAATAAATAATTGTGGTTTGTTATTATGGCTGGTAACTCACAGGGAAAGTAATAGGAGATAAAGCTGGCAAAGTAGACAGGAGATAAATCATGCAGGTTCTTATATCCCATGCTAAGGAACTCTTTCTTCATCTCTGAAGTCAAGAATCAGCAAACTATGTATGACCCACTGGCCAAATCCAACCTACCCCTGTTTTCTGTAAATAGTTTTATTGGAATACAGCTACATTCATTAACTTGTATACTGTCTGTGACTATTTCATGCTAAAATGGTACAGTTGAGCTGTTGTGACATAACATATGGTCCACAAAGTCAACAATACCTACCTTCTGATCTTTTCCAGAAAAAGACTGCCAACCCCAGCCATAGATGGAAAGAAGTGACATGCAGAGTAAAGAATAAGTTGTATGGAGTAAATATCTGTCGGCAGAGAAAGATGGTCACTCCACAGGTCAAGGTTAAGGTTGATGAGGTTAATAAACCAGATTTCATAGAGTCAAAAGAGGAAAGGTTTGGTATATAGATGGAGGAGAAATATACTGGGAGTTGATAAAGAGTCCAATTAAATCTGCAGACTACAGGGCACATCTAGCCCAGAGATAAGTTTTATTTATTCAAGAGTGTTCGTATATTTTAAATCTGTTGTCAATGTTTAAAATAGACAGATATCACCAATAAAACATGAATATCTGGCTTGTTTGGAAAAACTGGAAGATCTGGCAAAAGTTTGCTTATAGGCGTGAATGGTAGAACTTTATCTATCTGGAAGGCAGTATTTACATGAGACAATTACTTTCCAATACGTTGCATTCTCCACTATTTCCTATTGTATTACAATTGGGTCAGCTTCATTCATGTCATAATCACGTTCAGTCTAAGTCCTCTAGGATTCAAGAGTGCTACATACTGCCACTTATGGACACAAGGGCATGGAGTATGGTAAAAGGAGCAGTTTCCTCTCAAAACAGATATAATAGAAACAGTGGCCTTGAGGGAGAGCCAGATTTAGGTAAGAACAAGTAAGGAGAGAGTACCACATGAAGAAGATGAGGTGTGAGTCAACTTGTTTACGAAAGAAGAGAGGTTTATGATTACAGAGGAGAAAAATATTTAGGAGAAATTGCATGAAGAGCCAAGGCGGGGGCAGGCTCACAGCAGGATAAAGATAACTGAATAAATAAGGATTGGTCACCAGAAATGTTACCTTGTTGGTTGATGTATGAGGTTAACTAAGATGAGAGCCACAGAAGGAACTGATTGGCTTCAGAGTCCCCAGCTTTTTCTGGAAAATTACTGTGGTGTTACAGCCAGTGGTGGATAGGTTAGGGTTAGTGTCATCACAGATCCTGCCTGCAAATCTGTCCAAGGTAATTAGAACTACCCTTAGGTTCAATCAGTCATGATGAATTCTCTGTCATGTAAGCCCTCGGGAAAAGTGCTGAATTGGTTCAGTTAAACAATATCTGTAGTTGCTTTGAATGCTAAGATTATATATTTCTAACAGCTTTAGAAATGGAGGAGGAATAAGTCATCTAAGGAAGCTGTGATCTCAAGATTCTTCCCTTCTTTCCTGTTTCTTCAGGAATACATGACTCTTTTGTTCACTGAGCACCCTGATGGGCTTTGTATATGGAAAAGCATTGCCCCTACTTACCTGGAGATGTTGGTCTTCTCATCCTGCATCCTGGTCCTTCATATGCCTTCTTCTATTTTTCTCTTAATTTTTCTTTGTTTTCCTGTCCTTTTAATCTCAGGAGTCAGTTACCTATTAAAAAAGAAAATAGGGAATATAGTGAATGGGAAAACGTCATTAAAACTCTCAACATCTACCCTTTTCAATATCTATTATTATCTTTTTCACTATAACAGAGAGGACCGTTTCCTAGGTCTCACATAATGGAAAATTCACTCCTATCCTTCAGTGTTTGTCCCAGAAAAACCTTATAAAGTCATATTTTTATTCTATTAGCTGTTGGAAATAGCCATGAGGGAAGGCCACCTCCTAGCCACATCCATCCAGACACTGCAACAGAGGAATCAACCTTAACCAGGAAGAAAAACCAAGGCTTCGAACTACTTAATAGGCAAAAGACTTACCCTACATGCTTGAGAGGAAAAGATATTTTAAAGTCTGCATTCTTGGCTGAAGATGATTCTTTATCCATAATGAAATATTTTACATTTCAGAAAGAAACATGAAACTGCAGAGGGTGTTGATGCAGATACCAAGAGTGATGAGGTCTGGTAAATAAATTCACTTAAATTTCTTCTCTTAGGAATTATCAATGGGGTAAGAAGTAGAGAGAGAACAGGTAGTATTCAAAGAAATGCTTATAAATAGATAAGAAAGAAGATGGCGGAAGAGTAAGACGTGGAGATCACCTTCCTCCCCACAGATACACCAGAAATACATCTACATGTGGAACAACTCCTACTGAACGCTGGCAGAAGATCTCAGACGTCCCAAAAGACAAGAAACCCCCCAAGTACCTGGGTAGGGCAAAAGAAAAAAGAAAAAACAGAGACAAAAGAATAGGGACGGGACCTGCACCAGTGGGAGGGAGCTGTGGAGGAGGAAAGGTCTCCACACACTAGGAAGCCCCTTCGCGGGCGGAGACTGCGGGAGGCGGAGCGGGGAGCTTCGGAGCCGCGGAGCAGAGCACAGCAACAGGGGCGCGGAGGGCAAAGCGGAGAGATTCCCGCACAGAGGATCGGGGCCGACCGGCGCTCACCAGCCCGAGAGGCTCGTGTGCTCACCCGCCGGGGCGGGCGGGGCTGGGAGCTGAGGCTCGGGCTTCGGTCGGAGCGCAGGGAGAGGACTGGGGCTGGCTGCATGAACACAGCCTGCAGGGGGTTAGTGCGCCACTGCTAGCCGGGAGGGAGTCCGGGGAAAAGTTCTGGAGCTGCCGAAGAGGCAAGAGACTTTTTCTTCCCTCTTTGTTTCCTGGTGCGTGAGGGGAGGGGAGTAAGAGCGCTGCTTAAAGGAGCTCCAGAGACGGGCGCGAACCGCGGCTATCAGCACAGACCACAGAGACGGGCATGAGACACTAAGGCTGCTGCTGCCGCCACCAAGAAGCCTGTGTGCGAGCACAGGTCACTCTCCACACCCCGCTTCCGGGGAGCCTGTGCAGCCCGCCACTGCCAGGGTCCCAGGATCCAGGGACAACGTACCCGGAAGAACGAACGGCATGCCTCAGGCTGGTGCAACGTCATGCTGGCCTCTGCAGCCGCAGGCCCGCCCCTCAGTCCGTGCCCCTCCCTCCCCACTGCCTGCGTGAGCCAGAGCCCCCGAATCAGCGGCTCCTTTAACCCCGTCCTGTCTGAGGGAAGAACAGACGCCCTCCGGCGACCTACACGCAGAGGCGGGGCCAAATCCAAAGCTGAGCCCCGGGAGGGGTGAGAACAAAGAAGAGAAAGGGAAATCTCGCCAAGCAGCCTCAGAAGCAGCGGATTAAAGCTCCACAATCAACTTGATGTACCCTGCATCTGTGGAATACATGACTAGACAGCGAATCATCCCAAACTGAGGAGGTGGGCTTTGAGAGCAAGATTTATGATTTTTTTCTCCTTTTCCTCTTTTTGTGAGTGTGTATGTGTATGCTTCTGTGTGAGATTTTGTCTGTATAGCTTTGCTTCCACCATTTGTCCTAGGGTTCTATCCGTCCGTTTTTTTTTTTTCCTTAATAATTATTTTTTTATTTTAATAACTTAACTATATTTTATCTTACTTTATTTTACTTTATCTTTTTTCTTTCTTTTGTTTCCTTCCTTCACTCCTTCCTTCCTTCCTTTCTCCCTCCCTCCCTCACTCCCTCCCCCCTCCTCTCTTTCTTTCTTTCTTTCTTTCTACTTCTACTAATTCTTTCTTTCTACTTTTTCTCCCTTTCATTATGAGCCATGTGGATTAAAGGCTCTTGGTGCTCCAGCCGGGAGTCAGTGCTGTGCCTCTGAAGTGGGAGAGCCAACTTCAGGACACTGGTCCACAAGAGACCTCCCAGCTCCACATAATATCAAACGGTAAAAATCTCCCAGAGATCTCCATCTCAACACCAGCACCCAGCTTCACTCTATGACCAGCAAGCTACAGTGCTGGACATCCTATGCCAAACAACTAGCAAGACAGGAACACAACCCCACCCATTAGCAGAGAGGCTGCCTAAAATCATACTAAGTCCACAGACACCCCAAAACACACCACCAGACGTGGACCTGCCCACCAGAAAGACAAGATTCAGCCTCATCCACCAGAACACAGGCACTAGTCCCCTCCACCAGCAAGCCTACACAACCCACTGAACCAACCTTAGCCACTGGGGACAGACATCAAAAACAACGGGAACTACGAACCTGCAGCCTGCAAAAAGGAGACCCCAAACACAGTAAGATAAGCAAAATGAGAAGACAGAAAAACACACAGCAGATGAAGGAGCAAGATAAAAACCCACCAAACCTAACAAATGAAGAGGAAATGGGCAGTCTACCTGAAAAAGAATTCAGAATAATGATAGTAAAGATGATCCAAAATCTTGGATATAGGATGGAGAATATACAAGAAATGTTTAACAAGGACCTAGAAGAACTAAAGAGCAAACAATCATAAACAACACAATAAATGACAGTAAAAATTCTCCAGAAGGGATCAATAGCAGAATAACTGATACCCAACATAGGAGCACCTCAATACATAAGGCAAATTCTAACAGCCATAAAAGGGGAAATTGACAATAACACATTCATAGTAGGGGACTTTAACACCCCACTTTCACCAATTCTGGAAGATAAAATAGTGGAAATAACTACTGCAGAGCAAAATAAAGAAAAAAGAATGAAAAGAATTGAGGACAGGCTCAAAGACCTCTGGGACAATACTAAATGCACCAACATTCGAATTATAGGGATCCCACAAGAGGAGGAGAAAAAGAAAGGGACTGAGAAAATATTTGAAGAGATTATAGTTGAAAACTTCCCTAATATGGGAAAGGAAATAGTTAATCAAGTAATGGGTCAAAAGTCAAACCTTGGTAAATTTAAGAAAACTGAAATTGTTTCAAGTATCTTTTCTGACCACAATGCCATGAGACTAGATATCAATTACAGGAAAAGATCTGTAAAAAATACAAACACATGGAGGCTAAACAATACACTACTTAATAACGAAGTGATCACTGAAGAAATCAAAGAGGAAATCAAAAAATACCTAGAAACAAATGACAATGGAGACATGACAACCCAAAACCTGTGGGATGCAGCAAAAGCAGTTCTAAGAGGGAAGTTTATATCAATACAATCCTACCTTAAGAAACAGGAAACATCTCGAATAAACAGCCTAACTTTGCACCTAAAGCAATTAGAGAAAGAAGAACAAAAACACCCCCAAAGTTAGCAGAAGGAAAGAAATCATAAAAATCAGATCAGAAATAAATGAAAAAGAAATGAAGGAAACGATAGCAAAGATCAATAATCAATAAAACTAAAAGCTGGTTCTTTGAGAAGATAAACAAAATTGATAAACCATTAGCCAGACTCATCAAGAAAAAAAGGGAGAAGACTCAAATCAATAGAATTAGAAATGAAAAAGGAGAAGTAACGACTGACACTGCAGAAATACAAAGGATCATGATAGATTACTACAAACTCTATGCCAATAAAATGGACAACCTGGAAGAAATGGACAAATTCTTAGAAATGCACAACCTGCCAAGACTGAATCAGGAAGAAATAGAAAATATGAACAGACCAATCACAAGCACTGAAATTGAAACTGTGATTAAAAATCTTCCAACAAACAAAAGCCCAGGACCAGATGGCTTCACAGGCAACTTCTATCAAACATTTAGAGAAGAGCTAACACCTATCCTTCTCAAACTCTTCCAAAATATAGCAGAGGGAGGAACAGTCCGAAACTCATTCTACAAGGCCAGCATCACCGTGATACCAAAACCAAAGATGTCCTAGAGAAAGAAACTACAGGCCAATATCACTGATGAACATAAAATCCTCAACAAAATACTACCCAACAGAATCCAACAGCTCATTAAAAGGATCATACACCATGATCAAGTGGGGTTTATTCCAGGAATGCAAGGATTCTTCACTATACACAAATCAATCAATGTGATACAGCATATTAACAAAATTGAAGGAGAAAAACCATATGATCATCTCAATCAATGCAGAGAAAGCTTTCAGCAAAATTCAACACCCATTTATGATAAAAACCCTCCAGAAAGTAGGCATAGAGGGAACTTTCCTCAACATAATAAAGGCCATATATGACAAACCCACAGCCAACATCATCCTCAATGGTGAAAAACTGAAACCATTTCCACTAAGATCAGGAACAAGACAAGGTTGCCCACTTTCACCACTATTATTCAATATAGTTTTGGAAGTTTTAGCCACAGCAATCATAGAAGAAAAAGAAATGAAAGGAATCCAAATTCCCTTTGGAAGACGGAATAAAGCTGTCACTGTTTGCAGATGACATGATACTATACATAGAGAATCCTAAAGATGCTACCAGAAAACTACTAGAGCTAATCAATGAATTTGGTTAAGTAGCAGGATACAAAATTAATGCACAGAAATCTCTGGCATTCCTATACACTAATGATGAAAAATCTGAAAGTGAAATCAAGATAACACTCCCATTTACCATTGCAACAAAAAGAATAAAATATCTAGGAATAAACCTACCTAAGGAGACAAAAGACCTGTATGCAGAAAATTATAGGACACTGATGAAAGAAATTAAAAATGATACAAATAGATGGAAAGATATACAATGTTCTTGGATTGGATGAATCAACAGTGTGAAAATGACCATACTACCCAAAGCAATCTACAGATTTAATGCAATACCTATCAAACTACCACTGGCATTTTTCACAGAACTAGAACAAAAAATTTCGCAATTTGTATGGAAACACAAAAGACCCCGAATAGCCAAAGCAATCTTGAGAACAAAAAATGGAGCTGGAGGAATCAGGCTGCCTGACTTCAGACTATACTACAAAGCTACAGTAATCAAGACAGTATGGTACTGGCACAAAAACAGAAAGATAGATCAATGGAATAGGATAGAAAGCCCAGAGATAAACCCATGCACATATGGTCACCTTATCTTTGATAAAGGTGGCAGGAATATACAGTGGAGAAAGGACAGCTTCTTAATGACTGTATAGTATTCCATGGTATGGATTTTACATAATTTGTATAATCAAGTCCCTATATAATTAATTTCTTACTTACATGATTTGCTATACATATATATTTTCTTTTTTCCAAATGATCCATCATATCTTTCCTAACAAGCTTCATTCATTTTTCTCCCTAAAGGCTTTGCTTCTGAATCCCTCCATTCTTGGGTTTCTATCTGCTGGTTTCTCTCTGTGCCACATGCAATGTTGACACCCTGGCAGTACTGCTCACCTCTCTCCTGGAGTCCACTCTTCCCTAGATACTATAATTTGTTCTTCCTTTATTAACTCCTTCATTTTGCTCTAGCACATTTTCCAATAGCTAACTTTAAAAGTGCATCTGGATATTTAGATGTCCAAGCTGTTTATTTTGCCTTTATATTTATTTTGGTTGAATATAGAATTTCATATAGAAAATATCTTTTCTCCAAATTTGGAAGGTTTTACTTCCTTCACTTGTAGCATCCAGAGCAGTTATAAGGAAAGCCAGGGCCCTTCAGAACCTAGTACATTGACACTTTTACCCGCCTTGGTTAAGTCTGTGAATATATTTTACTGTTATCTACTTTCCAAAACTGTTTTGCAGTCATTTTCTAATGACATTTCATATTCTATTTTCTTTAATAGAGTTCATTTATTATCCTCAGTGAAACCTGGGGAAGAAGAAGCAATAAATACATGTGTCAATTCACCATCTCTATCTCTAGAGTCCAATGTTTAACTATTGTGCTTCTATTGAATATTAAATTTCTAGTTTTTCGCTTTTACAAACACTTGAACATCTTCATGGTTAAGTAGAAATCATAATTCTTTCTATGTTTATACTAAAGGTCAAACTCTTGCATAAAAGTGTTTACAAAATTTCTAATGTATTTGATAGATACTTCTAAGTGTATTCATTTCCTGTTGCTGCAAAACAACTTACCACAAAAAGTAGCACCTTACCCCACAGTTTCCAGGGGGTCAGGAGTCTCAGCCTGGCTTAACTGGGTCCTCTGTTCAGGATCTCACAAGGCTGCGATTCAGGTGTTGGTCAGGAATACATTCCCATCTGAGGCTCAGGATCCTCTTCCAAGCTGACATGATTGGCAGAATTCATTTCCTTGGAGCTACAGAACTTATGATGGCTTATTTCTCCAAAGCCAAGAGGAAATGGAGTATCTGAACTCAGGGAAGATCTAAGCCTTCTTTTAAACTGATTAGGGACCTTGATTTCATCTGTCAACTTCCTTTACCTTGGCCATATAATGATGAAAATGACAACTATCATATCCTACATCTCTCCGACTGAAGAGAGGGGAATTATTATACAGGGCACGGACACCTGGCAGGCAGAAAGAGAAAGGGGATGGGTCTTGGAGGTCATCTCAGAATTCTGCCTACTACAGCAAGTTACCCTAAGAAAAATCTATGTATTGTAAGTATATTCCAGTTTTTAAATCATTGTAATTAATTACATTAAAATCCAGAGAAGTGTAAGAACTATTTACTCAAATTACATTTATTCTAATTTTTCTGCCATTTACTTTATGTTTCCCTTACTTATACAACAGAATTTTGACAAACCTCTACCTATTACCTTCCCTCTGTTTACCATGGCTTTCAAAAGACACTATTTAATTCTTAAATGAAGTCCTACCCAGTTTTCAAAAACTAGAGGAAAATACAGTAGCATTGTTTCTGGATTTTTAACAAAAATGTCATTAGACATTCATATTTTTCCAGGCATTCTACTGGTCAGTGAGTATTAAGAATGCACAAGTAAGTAAACCAATGTTCTTGCTCTTGGGTGTATCCAGCCTAGAATAACAGTGACAAGTATAATAAGTTTTCCAGTAAAGTAAAGAATTCCTGAGAAAGGGCTTATTCAACATGAAACCAGCGGAAGCACTCACAAAGGAAAATGATGAGGAACTTCACTGTGTAAAAAGTTATGTCAAATTATTTTTCAATACCATTAAAAATACTTGGAAAGATTGAATATATAAATACATTTGCATAGTATCAATATAGAATACACACACACACACATACATACATATAATCAACAAATAAATCAGTAAAAACATGAAAGCATAAATCAGAAAAATTTTAAAGGATACAGATCCAAACTTCAAAGAAAATACAAATGACCAATAAGTACTTGAAAAGTTATTCTATCTCACCAGTAACTGAACAAATATACAGAAAAATATTGTCACTAAGTGCTGGTGAGGGTGTGACAAGCTAACCTCTACTATACATTATGTGGAAGAATAAATTGGGCAACCTTTTGTGAAAGGAATGTGTCAATATAAAGGAGAATGAAAGAGCTTCATGCTTTGGTCCTATAATTCCACAAGTGAAAAAATTTGAAGGAAATGAAGATTTCAACAATAAAGGAATTTTAAGTAAATGAAACATTATACTATCATTAAAAATGATGTTTTTTAAACTATTTTAGTGATGTGGGAAAACAAATACATTGATATGTTAAATTAAAGAAGTCCACAACAAAATTGATCACTTCTAAGCAATATATATATATCTATCTATATCTATCTATATATATATATACATAGAAGAAAACTTGAAGATAAATACATCAAAAAATTTTAGCCATAATTATCTCAAATACATAATTATATAGTTTTTACTCTCTTATTGCACACATTCTATGTTAAGAAAACATTCCTAAAACAATGGTAATAGGTCCATAAAATTACAAAGTTGATAAACAGAATAGGAAAATTTAATGTCTTTAACATCTACCAAAAAAAAGGCCTGGTCAGAATTAAAGCCCTGAAATTTCAGGAACAATATTAAAATGCAGCGTGTGAGCACTTCATGGAGAGGGAGTGGGTCATAGCGACATGTTCAGAGAGCTACCAACTAGGTAGACCAGATGGATGAGAATCAAAAACTGGAAAAACTAGCCCAGCTAGACAGGCATTTCCTGGCACAATCTGATTAATTCTAACAAAAGACAGATCTCAATTTATGAACCATAATATACATTTTAAATATCAGTCAAAACTTTATCTTAACAACTGTTCTAGTTTGGAGGCTGTGGATTAAAAGCAATGTACCCAGCTATTTATTGTTGAGTTCTTAAAGAAATAAAATATGTAAAAGGTGAAATAAACTGGAATAGGTTATCTATAAGAGAAAGCCTAAGCTGAGTTATATGAAATTATATTTTCTCAAAAATTTTTATATAAATCATGTTAACAAACTTTCAAAAGTTTTTTTGAATTTTAATGATTAATTGACATTTATATTCTAGGATATGATGAGTTATGATGAAGTTACTAACAAAGTTTTCTTCATCTTCATAGAGGATTGAAAAAAAGGGAGAGAAAATAAGTTGAAATCATGAAAAGAGGGATATTTTTTTCTTTGCTTTCTTTTCTATTGAGGGAGGGGCATGAATTAAAAATCTGTGATTAAATGATTGCAACCAATTACTCAGGTAGGTTTATTGTCTGGCCACCCTTGAAGATCTTCAGAATAATATACTCAGTAGTCGGACTTGCTTTAGGTTTTCGCCTTAAACCTAAACCTTCTGCCTAGGAATAGGAACGGACAGAATGAGCCGTTCCTCTCTCTTAAACTTCCTGTATTAATAGAATATAGCACGTTGTGTAAGACAGAGTTAAAATAAATAACACAATATTTTAGTTTTGAAAAACAGTTAATAGATATTGTGTTAGAAAGATTCCAGGTACATATTGGACTGTTTGTTTTCAATTTTAAATCACATCTCTGAATGGTCAACCACAGTAGATGGGCCATACCTGGAAGAGGAGATTTGAGAAAAAAGATGTGAGGCTTGTGGGTGGGCCTTGCAATTGTTAAAGCATTAGTGAATGGGATCTTTTTCCTAGAGGAGAAATGCAATTTTGTCAGGAGAAAGAAGGAAATGTTTTTTTTTATGAAGCAGAATTCCATTCTAATTCTCTGAGCCTTTTACTATAACTGCTGTAGCATGTGTTTTAAATTATATTGTATGCATGTGTTCCCCATAAAATTAGCCATCATGACCCATTGTTCCACAGTCCTTCCTTTCATCACATTTTAGAGGCCTGTGTTCCATATTAGCAAATAACCCTTAGAGGAAATTATGAATTTTCCATACACCAGCTTTGTTACATATTTGATAACACTTATTCTGTATTTAAGGATATGGGTCAATATATAAAATTTTTTAAATAATAAAACAAGTGACCTATTGTTTCCTCATGGCAAACAAACTAGGAAGTCAAACTGAATATATCTAACACCAATATCAAAACAGAATTAACAGCTCCACTGTTAACCCATATGCTCGTGAATATATAACTCCATCAATATGTTAACTAGGGTGAAGGCACATTGCCTGCTTTAGAACCCACTCAAATTCTTTGGGTTCTGAGTTTAAAATGAAATTTGAGACTTTTCAGGTTCAAGGCCCTTTTTGGTGCTGTAAAAATGTGACTTCCTGGTTGAAAAAAACTAAAAGACTTTGGACACCAACTTGCTCACACAAAACAATATGATAAGTGTGAATGAATCAGTAACATATGGACTAGATTTTCCCTTTAAAAATCTATTATTTTTTTAAAACATTTTAAATGGAAAATTCATGGTAAAAACATGCATTGGATTTAGCCAGCTCTAAATCATTTGAAAAATATTTGTAAGGCATTTATCTCTCAGTGGATATGTGGCAGCATTTCCAGCCCATAATGTTAGTGTAACTTCACTCTCTTCCCCAACCCTCCCCCCAAGACCCTCAAATCAATACACAGGAGAAAACAAACTGCTGCTTGGTTCTCCTTCTCTTGCTCTTTTTCTCTCCTACTTCCTTGAGTATGTCCTGAAAACCTTTATGTATCATTTCCACTGCAATGCCACAGATATTTTTAAATTAAATTGTGTTTCAAACTATTTTAAATGTAAAGCTCTAGGGAATAGTAGCAAAGGATATACATTAATGATGGAAAGAAATACATTTGCTTGTAGTTCAGAATGGACATCCCAAAGATGAGAAGTACTTTTTTCTTCTCCTCAGTCTACAATCCATTAATCTATTAATCAAAATTAACTACTATAAGTATATTTTCCCTGAGTACCCAAGAGTAACAAATAAAAATACAAGGAAATAAGAGAATATTGTAATGTTTCAAACCTCAGTATATTGTGGTGTCTGTGTATAAAATACTATTTTCTGTATTTGTTCCCCTTTCTTTGAAATGTTTTCTGTCCTCTAGTACCTAGAATTAAGCTTTGACACTAGAAAATTCCCTAGGTTGTAGTCAGTCCCACAAGTAAATTCACTTAATTGGCCAAATGGTTTCTGAAAACAAGATGGTATTATCCCTGTGAGTTTAGGTTTGCAATTCTGTTCAGTTTTCTAGAATTCTGCATATTTATTTCCTTGAGTTGTACATGTTTTCTGAATTTGGCCAGGGCATTTTGCCAACTGCACATTCTGAGAGTTGTACTGTCTTACCCACTCAGCTCAAACATTGCAGATGTCAGAGCTAGGTCTGGACTAGAGATCAGTATTTATTACTTAATGGATTTCTAATTTCAGAGTACAAAAAACAATATTCTGTTTCTTCTAAACAATAATTATCTTAGTATAGATGTGGCAGACCACCTATTTGTTTTAGATTCCATTCAAATAATACATAGGCATCGTATATGGAATATTGACTACCATAGTGTATAATATCCATCTAGGTTATCTGTATAGAGAAAAAGTGAAGGAGACTATAGAAAAACAAGACTATAAGTTCTCATATTTTATGTGATAGTACAAATTTCACAATATTACAATACACTTATTTGTGTAAAATCTAACTCTAAAGCCATGAATAGTTGCAATTCCCTGAACTGCAGCAGATTAATCCGTGAAGGTTGTCTCCCAGCTCTCTAATTACAATTAATGAATCTAATTACTGTGATGATTTGAATATTATGCTTTTGTCTTATAATCTACTGTGTCTGTTTTCTGATTTCCAAGTAAAAGAATGTCACCCTAAAGTTTTCAAGAATGGTGAAAATTTCCTAAAGAATTTGAAATTCAACTGTAATAATGCTGAGTTTATTCAACATTTAACCAAATGTACTGTCTACAAAGTATCAGATACTTTCCTACGATCTGAAGATTCTTTAATATCTACATAAATTTTCTGCCATAAGTGTTGGGAAAAACCTTTAGGTTATAACAATTATGATATTCTCTTTCATGTTTTCAAAAATTAGTGAATGAATTTTCAACTCTGTCTTCTCCAGATTTTCTTATTTACCTTTAACATAGTATTGAATGGAAGATTGACTTTCTTTCCATCCTCTTAAGTGAAATTTTATTTAAGTGAAAAGGAAAATAGAAAACCCTGTTTTAATTCTTGCTAAGTTCAATGTAAGTTTTCAAAAGCTGAGCATAGTAGTATCTTTTTTTTTTTTTTTTTTTTTTTTTTTTTTTTTTTTGGGGGACCGCGGGCCTCTCACTGCCGTGGCCTCTCCCATTGCGGACTCCGCAGCATGTGTGATCTTCCCAGACCGGGGCACGAACCCGTGTCCCCTGCATCGGCAGGCGGACTCTCAACCACTGCGCCACCAGGGAAGCCCCATAGTAGTATCTTAATAGATGGATTGGGGATATTTTATTCGTACTGATCAATTCTAAATTAAGAATAAAGTATCACTCAAACTGAAAATAAGAACATCTTCGGAATGTCCTATTCCACTACCAATCAAGTTAAGAATGGCTCCTGTGCTTCACCCTGGTAACTTTTGGTTCCATGTAACTAAGAATAATCAAAGTGACCAGAATAATAAAACGTTTTTAAATGATGATTTTTTTCTAATTAACAGGTTATAATTGCAAACGTACATAAGCCTAGATCCATGAATTAACAAATAAAAACAACTTTAGTGTCACTTCCCATCTCTAATGCCTTTTTTTCTTATTCAGCATCCTCGAAACCAGGAAAAAATTACAGTCATACAGTAATTGCTGCAAGTGATGCTGCATTTCTTTCAAGGTGAAGAGACAGGTACCTGCAGAGTGCAACACTGGCCATTGAGCCTACTCATTTAAATTATTCATATCATCGAATGCAGAAACCCAAATGTTGGAGATAAATGTCAAAAGTAGTTGAGGGAGGAGCAAACCTTCTAAAAAGGTGTGAGACACAGAAATACTGGAACAAACATCCTTAGGTCTAGATGCATGGAATTATAGAGCCTTTAAATAGAAAGAAACCTCCATAATGCATCTAGTTGTCTCACTACTATCAAATTCCTGTCAGATAACTATGAGCTTCAGTTTACACCGTTTCAATGATGGAGAATCCGCTGCTTCACAAGGGCATCTGAATTCATTTTTTAAGAGCTCTAGCTATTTCAAACTTGTTACTTAATCTGCCTTACTACAAATTCTACTTCTGGGTCTGAGTCCTGCCCTCTAAAGTTAAACAGAAATCCACTCTACACATCATCCCTTCCAGTATATAAAAATAATCATCCTGTCTACTCTGTCTTCACTTCTTTGCTTCTAAAGTGAAATGTCCTCAATTTATACAAATATTCCTCAGAGGGCTTGGCCTTCAACTTATTCCATCATTTCGATGGCCCTTTTGTCATTATCCTCTGGAAGGAAATAGTCCACCTGTGATTTAGCAAGAGTGAATTCAGTAAAAAATTAATACACAAACATGTTCACCGATTCATCTAAGTTTATTTAACCTGGTATTTTAGGATTACAAATGGATAAAGGATATCTATTGGTGAAGCATGGAAGATGTCCTCAAGGAAATCTGCTTGTATTACTAGTGGACTTAACATAGTAGCTGAAGATAATTTAATGTATCCAAGAACAAAGATCACTCTCACCCTTGCCTGTTTCACCATTAAAGTGCATGAGTTTTAAGGGTATAGAAGGTACTCTGATACTGGAAGCAAATCTGCAGAACCAGATTACACTGGTACCATTCATGAAGTTTGTTGCTACTCTGAATCCCCACCCTCTCCACAAATACGTACACAAATCCAAAAGGCAAATTTTACTATTAATTACCTTAATTAAACACCAGTATTACCTTTTCCAACCAGCATCCTCAAAAATCTAAATAGTCTCATCAGCAGAAAAGAAAAGGTCTGTAACGCTAAGACTTTCTTTCCCTCACCACAAGGTGTGGCACCCAACAAGTTAGCCAAGAGAAGGAAGAATCAATGAGTTTCAGAAAAATCCGAACAATTCTCTACTGAACATTGAAAAAGACAAAAGGCAGGTTGTGTGGTTTTGTTTGTTTGTGTTTTTGACTTTGGAAGCCACAGATCCATGGACTGGGGCAATGGGGATAAGTAGCTATGGCCAGCCAGTAGACATTCCTTGGCCGAACACAAGACCCTAGATGGCAGCATGTCACTGAGTAGGGTAAAAAGCTAGTTATTAGAAGGTGACTCATGTTGAGCACCAAAATAGGTAGTGATGGCTGTCACAATCACAATTGTGTACAGAGAGCTTAGCACTGCTTATCTAACAAGGAGAACAACCAGTGATCATGGCCATAGCAAACATTCACAGCTGCACTCCCATGCCCCAGTGTGGAGCACATGAGAATCCCCAAAGGGCTATAGATACTCATGGACTTGAATGAATGGGAAGATATCAGAGCTGAGTTGATTGGAACATTTGGAGAATCTCATTTGGGAAAAAAAAAATTTTTTTTTTCCATGCTTGGGACCTAAACACTATCCAGCTCTCCTAGATATGCACACATACAAATGTGCACATAAAACCACATGCATCTCACAGCCCAAACTTCTATGCCCTCATTGGGCTGCTGAAGAAGCATATTAACCAAAACATAACAAAGAGACCAAATTTGGGTCCAGGGACTGAAGGAAAACACATCTCTCCCAAAGACTTCGGGAACATTGATAAACATCAAAAGGAAAGACCTGATTGGTATAGGAGCTCAACTGGATGATGGTAAATGAATACTAGTAGAAAAAATAGTGCAAACTTTTTTACAATTTCCCATTGCCTGCAATTCCTTTTCTTAGCCCCTATATGTCAAGCTCTAATTATTTTTCAAAATCACTTTACATTTAAGCTCATTTAGCGCTGGTCAACTAAAATTCCAAGATAGATTTCAAACGAATTATTTACTAGACATGTCTCTTCTCTCTCTGAACCTAACCTAAATGCAGTTCTCAACTTAGATTCCTGTGAAATTTTATCTTGTTAGTTTTTGTCCATTATTTGAGCCTATTGAAATAATTTTTCATCTTGATTCTCTCATCCATTATATTATCTCTCATTCTCATCACTGTATAAATTGGTTGATAAGTTATCCCTGAGGTCCAAATGGGCCAATAACAAATAGAAAATGTTATTTAAGAAGTGATTTTATTCAGTCTATTGACTTTTGAGTACAACCCATTTGCCTACTTCTGGTTTAATTACTGTACAGGTTATGAACTGAGGCTTTGTCTAAAGACTAATACATATAACTTTGGGGACAAAGCATCATTAACCATGATTTGTAAATGATCATCAATCAAACTACTCTCCTTATTTACTTGCACTTTTATTAATGCACTTAACTTTTCTTTATTCATGTACTTCCATTCTTCTATAAGACACTCTCTGAAATGTTTAAAAATTCAATTCATTGAAAGGAAGAAAGAAGAGAGCTAAATTTATGATTCTTCCATTGGATCCAGGAACTTTGTCTGACGTATTATACTTGACATCCTTCCTCCCCATAATCCTATGCATAATGTTTTACTCTAATATTGTTTATAGATGAGGAAGCTGAGATTCTAAAAAAAAATTATGGGCATTGAGCTAAAACCACAGAGTTGATCCTCTATGGCATAAAATCAGGTTGATCTGTTTTCAAAGCATGCCTGGCTTACTTTCCATGGAGTGTATACTCATCCCACTTAGCAAGTAACCTTTGATGATTTGTTTTAAGACACTGTGAAAAGAGCACCCAGAATACAAACACAAAAAACACAGCAGAAGTAAAAATAGTAAGTATCAGACAGGTATAAGAATGTCTAGAGTACATGATGAATGGGATTGGCAGCAGGAAAGACACAAACACTATGCTTGAGAAAAGAAGAGAAGGAAAACTACTTTTTACTGGAAAGCTGTGTTTGTTTCATGCCACTCCTTTCATCTGGACTTGCATCCCTGATTGCCTGGATCATTCTAGCTTCTCCCCACATCCTTTCCCTACTGTGGACCACTGTCCAGTACAGGAAAATGGAACATGCTTTGGAATCAAGCACAGCTGGATCTGAAATCTGTTCCAGTCTCTTTCCAATGACCTTGGGCATGTTGCTTTATCTTCTAAGCCTCAGTTTCTTGCTTGGGAAAATTTTCACATTAACATATAAACACAAGTTGTCATAATAAATGACGCATGTTGCATTGTTCAGGGTATGTGTTCAGCAAAGGATTTTTTCATTCTCTTACTATCTCTCAAGCTAATTTTCCCTGTGCACTTTTTTATGTGTTATGTGCAATTTCTGAGTTTGGGTGTTACGTTTCATTTCTCTGCTTAGAACAATTTATTACTAGATTTGCCTTTCCTTTCATATACACTTTCCTGCGCAGGATTGATAAAACCCTCCCTAATCCAGTCTTTCCTACCTATGGACCCTCACACCCCCAACTCTGTATTAATCAGAACGAGACCCCCACTGACTTATGACAACACCTCACCTTCATCCTAGTTTCAGAACTCTTGACCACTTTTTTCTTCCCTTTTCCCTCTGCTTATTCATCACACAAATCTTGTTCATCTAAGACTCAGCTGTGATTCCACCATAGTTACAGTTAACTACTCCCACCTTTACTGACGTTTTCTTCCTCCTGTGAGTGCTTGCAGTGATTAGTGTCCGTGGGAAAGAATTTAACACTTCATTTTCAGCTCTTCTCCCAGACTCCAGGTTTTCTCCCTTTAGACCCCACAGCTGGGCCTCCCAACTTTATCCTGTCCCAATTCTCAGGCCAATCTGGAGGTAAGACCTACAGGCCTGCAGGTATCATTCAGACTCAGACTGCGCTTCATGCAACTGGTCCAGCACAAGACCCCGCAAGCCCAGGACCCCAGACCAGCACAACTTACTAAGTTGCTACACTGTTCCCTGAGTCTGTTCAATGGCATCCCCTAGGTTCACCTTGGATATCAATGTATTTCCAATTTATCTGTTCCCTTGTTCCCTAATGTTGGCTCAGTGCACAAAACTGGATGTCTGCCTTGTCCGTCAGATAATCCCAGCATTCAAAGCCTGCTTGGACCCCACCTACCTCATGCATACACTTCTCCCCTATTGGTTTCTTTGCTGCTTTGCCAGTTACGCATTCCCCAAATAAATATAATAATAATAATAGAGAACCTCTGATGAGTGTGCACCTTGTTTTAGGCACTCTTCTAAAAGCTTTGCATATCTTATATCCTTTAATCTTTACATCAATCCTAAGCTTATTAAAATGAAAACTGATGCTGTAAAGGATAACTTTTCCCAGGCCATACAGCTAGTAAGTGAGTGATCCAAGATCGGCTACAAAGCAAGTCATGCTGTCTCCACAGCCTGCCCTCTTAGCATTAATCCAGAATTGAGAGTTGCGCCACATCACATCCATCAAAGGAATCCCTAAAAGGTGATCCATGTTGTCAGGTTGAACTCAGGACATGATTTTAGCCTAGCTTAGCCACTACTCTGCTTCATTTTGCCCAACCGAAAATCCTTGAAACCAGACTTGGGCCTCATGCCCCAGTTCTACGATTCAAGTTGGCCCCTACTACAGGGTTAGTCTCCAGTGTCTGGCAAGCTCAGTTGGACAGTTCTTGTGACAGTCCAGCTGCATTCTCTCTCATGTCATAAAAAGGGAAAAATCTTAATTTGAATATATGTTTCCTGACATTAGATAGTGTGCAATCTAATTGGCTGTCACACTATCACACTATCCTATCTCTGCAGCAAATACTACAGAATATATGTGATGTGGGAGCCTGTACACACACACACACACACACACACACACACACACAAACCCCTTGGGAGCAATGTCTCAAGTCTTCAATTAATTTTAGGAGGAGTTTGGAAGAAAAATATTTCTCAAATGAAGAACATAGGAAGCAGGAATAAAGAAAATGGAAGTTATGATAGGAGATTCAATGCATGACCTCTCCAAGAGTGGATTTAAGTCAGGACATTGGTGTCGCCTTTATTGGCTGCACAATTCTGGGCAACTGAAACTCAGTGTTCTTAACTGTAAATTGGGAAAAATAATTCAGACCTACTGCAATGTCTTATGGGAGGGATAAAAAAGACAATGCATAGGAAAACACCTGTTACCTTTCAATTGCTATATAAACACTTGTATTGAAACTGCTCGATTTTTTTTTGCACTTCAAACAACCCTACTGAAAATATCACCTCACATTCCACAAACTTAAATAATTGCAGACATACAGCCTGGACGTACACATACAAAGTTAAATGCCCTAGTACATAAAGGTTGGAGTGGTTTTTAAGTACTTTAAAGTTTGTGGGGGGAGAAATACTTGGTGAATTATTCTCTTTATTTTGCATGTATAGAGTCAACCATGGTCTTACTTCTCCTAGCTCAGACCTCAGCCTCTGTTTCTCAGCAGTTCTTAAACAGTGTTCTCCTTGAGGGGACAGTCACCTGAGAAAAGTGCCCTTGGTTACATTTCTATCCCCAGGCTAATCCTGACAAAAGTCTCTCATCAAGTTCCTTCATTTCACTGCATAGAAATTCAGTGTATTAGACAACACGTTCAAAAATTCAAGTAAAAACAACATTTGTATTCCTTTATTTTAAAACATCCACATTAACTTCTTTCTTAGTGGTTTTCCTATTGGTCACAGAATGATGCTAAATACTTGAAAACAGTTCTACTCTGATTACTAGAATAGCTTACTCTTTTCTATCTGATACAGGGCTAGGATTCCATCTTGAGTCTGGGAATAACTCTGAGATGGGCTATAGGAGCATAAAAACACATTGTCATCATTTGCTTCAAAACTTCATTTGAAAGTGTTTTAAATCCTAGAACATCAGGGAAGTGTCAGCAAAACCTAAATTTGGTATGGCATCTGAGAATCACAAGATTAGAGTCCTCTGTTGAAAAGACACTGAAAACACTATTGTTCTGAGATGTAAGTGCTGTGAATGTGCTAAGAGGCTGCAGCTAAGGGGCTTGGCCTTGATGATGAAGCAGCAGAAATGTGAAATGCCAAAACAACTCTTTGCTTTCACAGAATGAGCTAGAATTACAAGAGATCATAGGCAAGGAATTGTAATCATGTTTGGTGTTTGAGAGTATTAAGTAAAATGAACAGCCCTGGTTTTATGTTCGGAACTATTCTATAGGAAAAAGAAAATGGCTGAATTAAAAGCAACAATAACAAATGATTTGTTTGAGTCATAGCACTTTTATTTGAGATTGTTGCTTAAGAAAGATTGCTTTAATTGTCACTTAGGAAAATAGATATTAATGATTCGGGGGCTGTTTTTCTTCCCCATCCTTGGCAAAGAAAATGGACCTAATTTCGCAGAATTTCAGATCTGCTATCTTTTTGGCTGAGCTAAGAAGATAAGGACTGATACTTTTTTTGGTAGAGATAATTTAATATATGGTTAAAGCATGCTGCCAAAAAAGACGTGAAACCATACAAAATTTTTTTTTTTTTTTGCGGTACGCGGGCCTCTCACGTTGCGGAGCACAGGCTCCGGACGTGGCTCAACGGCCATGGCTCATGGGCCCAGCTGCTCCGCGGCATGTGGAATCTTCCCGGCATGTGGGATCTTCCAGGACCGGGGCACGAACCCGTGTCCCCTGCATCCGCAGGCGGACTCTCAACCACTGCGCCACCAGGGAAGCCCCCGTACAAAATTTTGATGGAGAATTTTCCTTTATCGGTGACAAAATGTAGTTATATTTATCATGTTTAGGCTTATGAACAAATTTCTGGTCACCATTTTCCAGCCTTAAACTTGTTTATCTCTGGCTCCCTACAGTAAGAGGGAACAGCCTCTAAAGTATTCAGGGAAGGCTGTTGAACACTACATGATATAATGGAGAGATTTGAGGTCATTATGTCTTAGCAAGGGCTTCTGCTCCAGATACAATAATTGGGGAGCAATTTCATTAACAAGTGCCATTTTGAGACCTATTTCATCCTCATTTGACTACACAGAGATAAATATTAATCAGAATCCACTTATTTAGATTTTCCTATCAAGATAAGCAGAGACATAATTCAGCTGTGAGGAAGTTTTGCAGACAGCAAGGAAAGATATTTTTAAACAGTAAGCAAATTCAGGCTCTGTTGACAAAAGCAGTTCATTAGAATGAACTAGCCCATTCTTAACTGCCCTGGCAGCCAGGGGGGACCACAGTAGTCCATGAAAAGACTGAGGAGATAGAATCTTGCATTACCTAAAACTGACTAATGAGGAATGGCTAAGAATTATGAAAATGATACCATCCTATCAATGTCCTAAAATCCGTAAGACACCATGAAGGGCTCTACTGCTCGGCCTCTATAACAGCAATCATGCATTTTGGAGTCAATGCTCTTTCTAACCCACATAAGAAACACTAAACTTTCAGCCTTACCTAATGTGAGACAAAATGCATTAAAAGAAAACAAAAGTATTCAAGAATTGTGTGTGTGTGTTTTCATTTTTTTAATCGATAATATAGAGGAAGTGGGAAACCAATTCCCATTATAGAAATGAACCAGAATGTAATTTGAAGGAAATCATTCAGTTGTAAGAATAAAAATGAAAGGATTGCCGTCTTAAGACAGTAAAGTTTCCTCTCCAGGATCTCTCCTTCAAAAAAAATATATATACAATTAGAAAATAGAAAAACAGAAAAAGGTTTCAGCTTCTTGAAACAAAACTTAAAAAGCAAAAGACACACAAGGAAGTCTTTATTTTTATTTTTTATCATTTCTTTTTTTATTGAGGTATAGTTAATTTATAGTGTGTTAGTTTCAAGTGTACAGCAAAGTGATTCAGTTATACATATATAATATATATAATATATATCCTTTTTCAGAGTCTTTTCCATTATATGTTATTACAAGATATTGAGTATAGTTCCCTGTGCTATACAGTAGGTCCTTATTGTTTACCTGTTTTATATATAGTATTTATATATATATATATATATATATGTATATATATATAGTAGTAATTGTTGGCTTTGGAATGACACCACCTGGACTCAAATCCTAGTTCATTTGCTATGTGATGAAGGGCATATTACCTAACCTCTCGGTGCCCAATTTCTTCATTTTTAAAAGAAAGTAATAAGAGGAATTAACTCAAAGATTGGGGATGAGAATGAAGTGAAACGCTGTATATAAAAGTGATTGGAGTGCTTCCCAACATATAGCTAATACTTCCTTCATTCATTTATTTGGCACATACTTATTAAACACCTACTCTGTGCAGGTACATCCTAGGTGTTTGGGTTATAGCAGTGAATAGAACCATGTTTCTGCCCTCATGAACTTTATATTCTAGTAAAATTTTTCTATTATGTGATTAACTTGTTATCCAAGAATCTATGAAAAATATTTAATTTAAATATGTATCAGTACCCTAACGTATTATAGACACAAGACAGAGTCTGGCGCTCATTTTAAAGTAACCGAGGCCTAAGGAGGAGAAGTGAGAAATGACTCTAAAATAAACAAAAACATCTGCACAGATACCCTGAAAGCAATATATTTTTTAAAATTTGGGGATGTAAGGATCCCTTTGAGAGTTTATTAAAAGCTGCAGATCTGTTTCTAATAAAGTTGAAATATCTACTTAAAGACCCAACAATTCTACTATTAGGTATTTATCCCACCCTCAAAGTAAAAGATAAGTCCACAAAAATACATGAACAAGAATGTTCACAGTATCCTTATTTATAATCACCAAAAACAAGTCAACGGCCCATCAATAGAAAAAGTCAAAGTGCTGTATAGTCATATGGGAGAACACTGCTCAACAGTGAAGAGAAACTATTGATAGATGCAATAACATGATGAATCCCCAAAACTTTGGAAACTGGACACAATGGGTACATACTGTACAATTCCATTAAGATGACTTTCAAGAAAAAAGGCAAAACTAATCTATAGAGATAAAAACCAGTAAGTAGTTGCACTGAGTGCTAGACGGGAAACTGATTGGAAATGGCCCCAAGGGAACTCTGGGTGATGGAAATCTTTCATATATTTTTTTTAAGCAGTAGCTACACAGGTGTATATGATTGTCACAACTCAAAGGAATCAACTGTTAAGATTGGTGCATTTAATTATATATAATACTCCTTAAAAATTAAGTCGTTAAAAAACTGTAGACACTTTCCCCAGATAGAAGATAGGAGAATCTTCTAGAGAAAAAGCTTGGCCTGATTCACTGACATTTCCTATATACCAGTTCTGTTTTGACGTGCCTCCCCCAGAGAGAGTCAAAATAGAAGGTTGTGCTTGATCAGGATATATTCGCGATGAAGTATTTTACCATTAATTTTGAAAGGCATGGATTCCGGAATCATTTACTATTTTCTTTGAAAGGTACGTAGGGTGGAAAGAAAGTGTAAGTTCACTAACTATGAGGAAATCAATTCATATCTCTGCTTAAACACCTTATTGTGCATTGAGCAATATTTTTATACATTCTAAAGAAATATGTGTTTGGGCCTTTTTAAAAAAAGCAATTTTCTGTCAGGGATCAGTAACCTAGGCCAAGCTATACATCTGCAGAAAATGTCTATAGAGCCTAATAAAAACATCGATTGTATGCTAATTTCAAATTAGCTTTTATACTAGCTTTAGGCTTCAAATGGGGATAAGAGAAAAGAAATAGTTACATGTAAGAAAATTACTTTTGATTAGGAAAAAACCGTCATGAGGGATTTTCCATTTTTGTCTCACTTCTGATTGGAGCAAAAGGCCGCGGAGAAGAGGAAAACATAGAGATTTTTAAGAAAAAGAAGCCACAAGAAGAAAGCTAAATACGAAAGTGGCAGAGAGGCCCAGAGGAGAAAAAAAGTAGTTCAGACTGAAAGCTTTTACTTAGATTTGTGAGAAAAATTTAGGATTAGGCTTAAGGATAATTGAAGTTTAATGGGAAGGTATCTGATTATACCGGTATATTGATTTAAATATTTTCTAATTAAGTATTATTTGTATAATGATTTATTAGTTAATAGTGCTGCTTGTTGATTTAACAGAAAGTTTGGTATTTGCAGAAAGAGTATCATATCAGTATGATAGGCTAAGTGTCCTATCTCATATATGCCTATGGGTAGTTTAGACATTTAATTACTTGTCCTAAATCTACCAGCCTTTGTCCCCCTGAGGAAGCTGGCCTTCCTTATAGGCATAGAATCTGAGAGACAATAATCTGTACCCATCTGTCTTATTCCTCTAACCCTTTAAAAAAAATGACTAATTTGATACATCTTATATAAACCATTAGTAAAGACCAATAGCTTTTAAACTTTTGACCAAGACCCTCCGTAAGAGATACATTTTACCTCATGATCCAGAATACACATCTAAATCACTGAAACAAAAGTCCATAAAGTAAATCTAATCCTTACCAAATGTGATTCACTTTGATATATTTTATTCTGTCCCACTTTTTCTATTCCATTTTTAATGCTAATTGTTATCCACTGAAATGATTTCACGATCAGTTTAAAAAGTACATAATACAAATGCTTATTCTACTCCTCTTTGTCTAGATTATCTCTGATTGGCAAAATGGCCCTAAATTTCCTTTGGCAGCATTCTAGATTCCAAAGGCTTTAAGAATAACTGAGGCATGACAAGTGTAAGAGGCCTTGGCTCTTCAAAGGGACCTCTGGAGAACTTACCTAAAGCAGCTGAGAAACTCATATCTTTCCCCTACCCTTCCTTCCTCAAACTCTGATGCTCATACTGTCCCCCTTGAAGTAAAATCAGTCTCCAGTCCCTGTGTCCCAGAGCAGGACTCAGCATCTTGCTTTTTCTCACCTGGCTATTTCAACCTTGGCCTACTCAGAAACTGAAATTTACTGATTTAATACAGCTATATATTTTAATCAAATTGTGATAGCTTTTAGCCACTGAACAAAGGATTTATGGTTCTTTTCATTGTGTTTGCCCTCGAATCCCCAACACCATCTTGAGTATAAGTGGTGAAGATGGCAAATAGAGGAAAGCAAGGTCTTTCCCTCTAAGAACCTACATGTAAGGAAAAGGAGACAAAGTATAGTCTCTGAACCAAGCTTTGTCTCTACAAGGATGCTAAGAGAAGAAAGGTCCATCCTTCAGCATGTTCACTCATAGCACAAGGATTTATGACAGTAAAAATGTAAAAGGAGGGATAGGCAGACAGCAAATTCGTTGATTGTTGGTGAAACAGCAGGGACCAGGATACCCTTTGCGTGTACAAGTTCCAGCCCAGTGAGTCCACTGATATGAATATTAGAACCACCTAAACCACAGTTAGTTTCCCCAGTGTACTGCACAATTCTAGACCCTAACTCTGAGCACGAGGAGAGATACACGGAGCCCAAGAGGAGCAAAGCGCAATTCCAGTAAAGGCAGAGAAGGAAAGTATGAGCCATGCCCTAGCAATATTTCCCATCATGACAGCTGTTGCCCCAGAATCACATGGCTTGTAAATCACAACACAGAGCCAACAACAAATGTTCATGCTATAAGACTCTTACTTAAGTATGTACACAAGAGAAGTGGGGAACATTACCCCAAACCACACAACCTGACACTTAAGCAAACCATGATCATCATTAAAATCATATACTATCCTAATTCATATGCCCATGTCACAGTCCTTAATCCTCACGTGAGGAATAATGAGAAGTTCACTGTGACCGGAGCTGGGTGATACCATGATGCTTGTAATGCTCTCCAGCAGCTCTGCAACCAATGTCCTAATAGGTAATGTTACCATAATATTGATAGTATCCTAAATGATGTATCAGCAAACAGTATGAATAATACAGTTCCACAGCCAAGCTACTTCACAGGTCATGTGGCCTCAAAACACTGACCTTAGAACTTAAAAACCATTTATAATGTTTCTGTGAAAAATATATTCCAGGCTCCAAATAGCACTCTTTCATGCAAACTTTGAGAAAGCGGTCTGCTTAGGAACTGTCTCTACTGGTCTGTGATACATTTGTTTTGCACATAAAGCTTGTTTCAGATGCTTTTTACAAAGAATTTTCCTGCTCTTGGAAGATAACTTCAAATAATAAATTGTCACCAAAAATGGCCATAAAACTTTAAAAAGGAAAAAAAAGGCAGGAGGTGGAAAAGATGAACAAGCTGAAAACAAGTCCATTTTGGGAAGGTTTTGGACGTCCTGGTTAAGGGAGCTTTTCATGTTAAAGGAAAAAGTCCTCATGTGCTGTGCATTTCTTTGTTCATGGCACTTAACAGAGATTTCTACAATGTGAAAATAAGAAGTCGGATTTATATGGCTTTTGCTTTAATGATGCTAAACTCTGGAAATAGCAGTGCATTCTACAGCAAGTTTCAGATATTGAAAGGAAAGCTGTACTACCAAAGCCCTTTCTAAATTTTACATGAGCTACCCAGCTTTGTGGACATTCAAGACCAAAGCAAGGCAAATATGGGAAATTCACAGATGCTTTAATGGCCTCAGGCTTCCCAGTTATATCAAAAAGTTGAAAAGATACTCTGGCAGAGTCATTTCCTCTCCTTTTACATGTCATGAATTCCAAAGTGTTGGTGTCAAACTGTGTAGATGGTACTCATTTGTTAATATTTGTACTCATAAATGAGCTTACTAAATGTTAACTATTACCTACTTAGTTCGTTACAGTCATCTAACAACACCAACCAGGGTTTTCAGCCCTCTCCCCTAAAACCCTACATGCATTCCCTCAGGGAGGCTTACATAAGCCCCCATCTGGGGAGACGGGAGGAGGAGGAAATAGCAAATTGCAGGATCTGCTGATCTTGGATATAGGTCTCTGCAGGAGCTCCCAAATGTGCCTTTGTTTATGTTCTGGGCTCTGGGTTGCTGTCGGGCACAGACCGAAGAAGGAAGGAATTTGTTGCCTCAATAAAAAAAAAAAGTGTAATTAAGATGTGGAAGAAAGGTCAGGTGAAAGAACAAAAAGACTATCTCAGTGTATTTGAAAACAAATACTTACACGTTCATGAATTTAAACATCAGCTTTTTCTTTTTAAAAATCTGCTCGTCAGTCTTGGATATAGTCAATAAATCCTGATGCCTCCACACAAAGTAGAAAAAAAAAAAAGTATGGCAATGATGCATATAATTCAAGTAGAAAGATCACTGGCTCTGGATCAGAAATGCCTTGATTCTACTTCCTAGGCATGCAGTGTGTGTAAATTGGTAAATCTCTCCGAGCCTTGGTTTTGTTTTCTTTAAATGTGAATTATAAGGAAATGTTAAGCATGATGATTAAATACAAGAAGAAAAAATGAAAGCAACTAGCACAACACCTCTGAAATGCAGTTTCCTTTGCCTCCTTTCCCTTCTCTTTCCTTTTTAAGGGCTATATATACACATTTTTAATAAGAAATGACATAACTGATTAAAAACAATTATCCAGAAAACATAATATTTCATTGCGGATATTGGTAGTGCACTCTACATACTATTGGGCATTAGAGAGTTAAATGGGAACACCACTTTTGAATCCAGGAGGGAGGATGGGAGGGGGGAGGGTAATAGTGGGTTTAACAGTGTTACACAGGCTGAGTCCTGGTATATACATACATTTTATATATTAAAAAAATGTATATATAAAGATATAAAAAGAAAACTAACCAGGAGTCTCTTTTGAGACTCCCATCAGTCAGGAGGTGATTCTCTCAGTCCAAGGAAGTTTACATTGCCCTCATCTGCCTACACGGCCGCACGGTAGGAAACCCAGGACACGGAATATTCGCAAGAAAGACACCAGCATTTCTGGGGATTATACGGAAAGCAAATGAGCCACATGTCACATAACCTCCCCAGCAACATTGCATTAAAAGGAAAACTTGTATTAAACCTTGAGCACCTGCAGATGTAAAGGCCGAGAAAGTGATACAACTAGTAACGAAAAGCTCCAACACCTGTTCAAATCCCATCTCCCCCAGTGCTATGAAATACCTAGAGAATTACACAAAAGTGCGCTTGCACTCTCTCCTCGTGCACCACGTGTGTGCGCCTATTGGACAATACAAGAAAAGAAACAGACTGTATCAGAACACAGACGTGGCAAGTGTCTGCACCATAAGTTTAGTGGAGATAACTAGATAAGGCATATCAGAACTTCATCACAGAACATTTTAAATCTCTTACTTATACTCAGTGCTTGTCAAGTTTGTAACATGCACGTAATTCTCTTTCATTCTTTCAACCAAGATTTACTTTCTTTTAGCTAGAAGAGGCTTTGTCTTTATTGCTCACTTTTAGACTTGTGACTGCCTGGCATGTAGATGCTCAAATATTTTCTGAATGAATGTATGAACTTTTCCAGGTCTAAAGAAGACTGCCATTTTAGATAAGCAATTACAATAGAGTATGTTAATTGACAAGAGAGTGGATTCACTGAGGTACTATCAGATCAAGAGTAGGGGAGCTTAGTCCAGTAGCTGGCGTTATTCCTTATTGTGGGGTCAGTTATTTCCACTTAATCCTTTTGTGGTTTTCTGTACTCATTAATTAAAGATTTCCTTAGGTTTTAGTTTATATGAATATATAATCAGTTTCTCTTACCCATTACAGTCACGATTTTGAGAAACAGAGGAACCCAAACCCCTCTTGTTAGTAGTTTCCTTTTTAGAGCACTGTCTTAATCAGACCTATTTCTATATGGCTTTGCTCCAACTGACTGAGGCGAGGCACATTCTGTAGGTTAGCGTGGTAGCCTATTGAGCAGTATCTACATGAAAGATATGGATATTGGTTATATTTGTACAGGAATCTACACTAGGGTGGAGGTGAGCAAGTCTCCATCTTCTGTATATTAATATAGATAAGTAATTTATGAATTTACCTAAATTGACCTTACACTAATTTACGTTTTCAATCTTCCCAGCAATGAGTTCTATACCATCGTTCCCTTTTCTCCAAAATAATAAATATTATTTTTGTTAGAATTCACCACAAGCAATTCAGCAAAATGTCATTAGTCTCCCTCTACAAAAAACCATAAAACGAAAATGTTATCTTTGCTAGAGCAGAGACTTCACTTTTACTTTTTCTTAAGTTTAAATTTTATCTACTTCTTTCCTCTTTGGCACAAACTTACAAAGAACAATGATGGTCCAGTCGTCATGATTTCCTTTTACAAAAACCACATTTTTTTTCCCCATTAGGTCATGCATGTTAACCACTAAGTGACTGCCTCATCATAACTTCCAGTGAGCAGGGAAGGGACTTCAGGGAGAATTACCAGTTTCCTTATAGAAAGGAATTTCATTAACAATCCCTCAGGTTTCCTTCTATTTGTAACGAAAGTGTCACAATCTAGTCCCTAACCCCCTAGCCTATTTTTATTATTAAAATACATGCCCATTATATGTATGCCAAAACCCACAGAATGTACAACACCAAGAGTGAACCCTAAGTAAACTACGGGCTTTGGGTGATAACATGTCAACGTAGGTTCATCAGTGGTAACAAATGTACCACTCTGGTGGAGGATGTTGATAGTGGGGGAGTTTGGGGGAGGCGGGTGCATGTAGAGAACATATGGGAACTCTCTGTACTTTCCATTCAATTTTTCCTATGAACCTAAACCGCTTTTAAAAATAGTGTCTATAGATGTTAAAAATTTTGCATAGAAATAAACACCAGACATATTCAAAGTACTTTCTACATTTTACTAAGATTAATTTATGTAATCCTCATAGCAATCTTATGAGAGAGCTATTAATAATATTATTCCCTTTTTGATGATGAGGACATTGCAGCAGAGAAAGATTGTCATCTGACCCTGAATGGAGCAACTGAAAATTGTCTGAGCCACTGCATGGCTACAGCTTAGGCACCATTATTACTCAGCTGCGTTACTTCTCAATCGTGCCAAATAAATCTCTGTTCACACATTCCTCCCCTCCAACCCAAGTACACTTCTTTAAGCTACTAGCTACAGTTGATTTCATAGAAACATTGCTATTTCACAGCAATGTATTTTTAAAAAATCTCTGCATGTGTCACTCTTGACGATAAGCTTCACAAGGAAGAGGGGAAGTGAAAGAGTTCCTAATGGTTTTCTCAGTAAAGATGAGTGTAAGAAGTAGTAAGAGTTTTTCATTTGCATCAGCATTACCAAATTGCCTTCCTGATTCTTTGGTTTTCTTCCCAGTTCTGAAGTATTGCACAAGTTTGTATTTACTGATTTGGCAGCTTATTGCCTTGGTTATCCCATGGTTATTTGGGGGAGGTTTTTATTTTGTTCTTTTATATTTTCTGCTTTACAAATTATCTTGATGAACTGTGTCACTTCTAAAAACAGAAAAGGTCTTCCCTGGTGGCGCAGTGGTTGAGAGTCCGCCTGCCAATGCAGGGGACACGGGTTCGTGCCCCGGTCCGGGAAGATCCCACATGCCGCGGAGCGGCCGGGCCCGTGAGCCATGGCCGCTGAGCCTGCGTGTCCAGAGCCTGTGCTCCGCAGAGGGACAGACCACAACAGAGAGAGGCCCGCGTACCACACACAAAAAAAAAAAAACACAGAAAAGCATCAACATTTTTTAAAGTTTAGTCAAGAGAGGGACCTCTAAATTGTTTAGCTAACCGTAGTGACATAAATGAGAAAAGAATTTTCAAAGGACATAGCTGTTTGTTCCCAAAGTTCAGGTTCTTTATTGAGGGGTTAATTTTATGAAAATAACTTTAACATATCTTTCTGAATATAACATACACACACACACCCCCAAAAATAAAAACTTACTTTACAGAAAGAGTTGCTTGGTTATAAGAAGAATCTTACAGGATACAAATGAACTTGGAGGAATTAGTAATACATTGTAAACAACAGAGAAATAACACCAAAAGTTAAAGAGGTCATTGAAATCTGTCTTTGATGGAAATAGTATCTAAAAGGAATATTGTAAGTATCCACTGGCAGCTTTTAAAAATATTAATGATTACTGAAATTGAAAAATGTCAACAATTATGGAATGAACAAAACCTACTTCCCTAATAAGATTTCTTAAGACGAGCAATTGTTTTGTACCTTTTTTACTAACCTCTACTTTCATACTTAAATATTAAAAATAAAACAATGCAAAGAATGTTTAAATATAAAAAGGAGACTGTGGCAAATTCAGAATATGATATAATTGACCGTTAAAATAGAAATAGCTTCTCTAACCAGAAAAATGAATAGGAAAATAATAATTCTCTATGACATGTCTTTACAAAGAAAAAGTAGAATATTTACTTGAAATAATGTTGGTCTTCAATGTTGAAGTGTACAGAAGAGCAAACTATAGAAATAATGTGTTCGCAGACAGACTCAGGATGCACACAGCAGATGCACTGCGTTTTCTCGGGTTGCATAACTACTTTGAAAGAAGATTTATTTTCTGTGTCATCAATTAAGAATTTTTGGCACTGCCAGGATATTCGACCATTTGGCCCTGGAGGCTCCAGGCAGGCCTGGAGACATGTGCCAGTTGGTTGTTGGATTTTGAAGAGCATTCTGATCTCTGCTGTGTTACCCCACTGGCCTCAGAAGAGTCTGATCCACATGTCACATTCCAGCTGTTTGCTTATTTGTTTTTAATCTCAATCTAGTTTAGTTGGAATAAGGTGAGTCACCTTGCACGCATGCCAGTTGATATTTGTGTCCTGGAAACTGTTTAAAGGGGTTGGACTTGAAATTGAAAAGATAAGAATGTGATTTAATGGGCCTTGTATGAACTGTATTTTGTTTTTGTTCTTCCTTTCC
>NW_006795376.1:450537-466615 GCF_000442215.2 Lipotes vexillifer
CTACTTACCTTGTAAACAAATTCCTTGAATTTTAAACTAAGAATCTTAATCTTCAGCACTTACAGAGCCTTTCTTCTGTGAAGCAGAGAGTGACTTGGGAGGTAGGCAGTATCTGAACTCCCAAATGGATCTCTCATCATTATCATTATCCTGGTCATTGTCATTGTCATCATCACCATCATCCTAGCACTTACTATGTGCCAGGTTGTATCCAAAGTGTGTTCATATATTATCTCATTTCATCATGGAACCACCCCTATGAATTTTATGATGAGGAAACAGACACTAAAGGCTTAAATGACTTTCCCAAGAATGTTCAGCTAAGAAGGGGCACAGACAAGGTGCAGATTCAGACACAGCCACAGACACAAACAAGTTGTGTGACAATAAAAACCCTCTATACTGCCCCAAAACATGAATTACAGATAAGAAAATTATTCACTGAATCAACAAAGTGGATATAAAACTATTTTCCTTGCAGGTTTGGTAACACTAATAACCAAGAGTTATGGAGCAGTTTTGCTTGAAATAATTTAATTAGTTCTTAACCGTAGGTCCCCACCCCCAGTATAACCATGATTTCCTAATACTTAGGCAACCAAATAAAGATAGGAGCAAAAAAATTTATATATTTTAGTCATTTCTGCCTATGGCCTCAATTTCATATTCCAGGAATCCATGACTAATGATAAGTTGTACAACATTCACAGTTGTTAGAGCAGCTCAAGATGGCTGAACAGAGGTTGACTATTTCATGATTAAAAACAACAACAAAACAAAACAAATTAGTTCTCACTCAAAATAATTAAGCTTTCTTAAGGGACCGCTGTACATTTTTAAATTGTTTCTAATTAGAGAGATGTTACTGAATACATTTTAAAGATGTTTGTCATAACCAAAATACCTCTAAGGTCATTGTATTGAATTCCAGTTTCTTTTCTTATGGTCATAGAAGAACTTTATTAAGATTAATACATTTCAAGATAAATAAAGATATCAAGCCTGATCTTTGATACTTAAGAAAACACTTCTAGAAAATCTTTTCCATTTAGTCTAGATTCAGCTAGTACTCAGAACATACTATGATATAGAACTGATCTGAGGGTAAGAAAAAGGATCCTTCTTTCATACCTTGAGCTCAACACCGAAGGGCCCAGGAAATAATCCTCAGAGTAGAGGAAACCCAAGGACTGAAAAGCAACATGGTCCTTGAGGGTCACAAAAATACCTCCTTAAGAGAGAATTAGGGGACTTCCTTGGTGGTGCAGTGGTTAAGAATCTACCTGCCACCACAGGGGACATGGGTTTGAGCCCTGGTCCGGGAAGATCCCACATACCGCGGAGCAACTAAGCCCGTGCGCCACAACTACTGAGCCTGCGCTCTAGAGCCCGTGAGCCACAACTACTGAGCCTGCCTGCCACAACTACTGAAGCCCGCGCTCCTAGAGCCCATGCTCCACAACAAGAGAAGCCACCGCGATGAGAAGCCCACGCACCGCAACGAAGAGTAGCCCCCGCTCGCCGCAACTAGAGAAACCCCACGCGCAGCAACGAAGACCCAACGCAGCCATAAATAAATTTAATTAATTGGTTAATTAATTTTTCAAAAAGAGAGAATTAGGAAAAATCAGAGAAAGAGAGAAGAGAATGGGCAAGGAGAGAGAAAAGGGGGAACTAAGGTTGAGGTAGGAAAGGCAACTGGGAAGAGAATGAGGAACGGGAGGGAAGGGGGGTGGTGAAGAAAGATGGAGAAGCTCAGAGGGGCAGAAAGGGAAGAAGGTGAGAGAGGAAGCATAGTTTTAGTTTTTTATCCCATCAATTAGCTTTAAAATCCTGAACTGGACACTTTAAAAATAAAAACTTCAAGAGGTAGGGGATGTACTTGTAAACAATTTAAAAATAATAACATCTTCCTGCCATGATAGTAGAGGCAATAGGTCCCAATTACCCTAAGTGATTTCAAGTGTCCTTTTCTAGAGTGAGCAAAAATATCTATCCTCCCCATGAAAAAAATTTCCATTCCTAATGGAACTGAATGGGGCTGAAGGCGTTTGTTGTGTATTTTACATTCTCTGAGTCATCACCACCCCAAACTGCAGACATCAGCAACCTCTAACAGAGGCTCAGGATTATTAGACTGTGGCTTGTCATCTACAACCACTACCACAAAATATGAGTGAAAGCTAGTACACTGTTAGTAGCCACTTGTGAACATAAAGAATATATCAAAGAAAAGGCAACCAAAAATGTTTATCATGTAATTTAGGTGATAACACATTTGAAATAGTGATAAGATTTAGGTGTTCTAGAAACACTAAATAAAGCAACTGTGGTGACTTGGTGTATGTGATACATGCATATATGTGTACATGTACTACACCACTTAAAAAGAAAGATCAAAAGAGTTAAAAATATCCTGATTGATGACAGCTGAGGAGCTGATTGTTGCCTTCCACTACTGAAATAGTATAAATGCCAAGAGGAAAGGAATTGCTCAGCTTTGGGAGGGGATAATTAGGTTTAATGGAATCAGTAGAGACGAGGAACATTAAGCCTATCGTGGAAAACTTCCTCCCAATGAAAACTATTAGATAATGGACACCTCCCAAGAGAAATGCTAGAAACCCTACCACTAAGGACATTTAGACTCAGCTGGACACTAGAAGACATTCTAGTGTCTGAGACTTTATGCCCTTTTGTGTCCAAACTGAAATATGTTCAAATCCCTTCTACAGGGACTATGTACACAGAGACTACATATACAAGTATGTGTATGTGTACAGATATACATGCATACATCATACATATGGTCTCCATAGTATGTGTGTGTGTGTTATATATATGAATATGCTATATATAGTCCATGTTTATATGTTATATATACATACATACATATAGTCTCTCTATATTTGTATGTTTGTATACATCACACACTGACTATAGAGAGACTATGTATTATGTATGTATATATAATATGTATTATACATGTACAACACACATGGACCACATATATACAAAACATACATTTATGAGAGACAGAGAAATTTGAGATATAAGGTTCTTTTGTACGTGTATGTTTAAACTTGGTCACAAATGAAAACACTAAAAATTGTGACTGATGGATATTAAAGAGATATGCTAAGATGACAAGCCTCTCCATTTGCCTTATTACACTAATTATACCCTCTAGAGTCAGAAGCAACCAGGGTTGCATTTCTTTTCAGTTAGTATCTGCAGCCTCTGAGAATAAGCCTAAAGAATAATCTAAAATTCCAATAGAAGCCACAGGAAAAAAGTACAAATGACAAATTAAAAATGCTCCAACTTTCAGTGAGAACTTAAGGTCCAATGACCTAACTAACTTTTCCCTGCGAAAGGAACAATCGCTTTCAGAAAACCTATGCCCCACAGAATGACGCGTCCACTTCCTCCTAAACATAGATCACATTATCAGTGTTGCCAAATATATCAACAACCGCCTCGCTGCTGAACACCATGTTTATCTAATGGACCATAGCAGACAGCGAGAACAAGCACAGTTGGAGACAGTGATCTCTAAAAGTATTTTCCAAACCAGTACAGTTCTTTTTATTTTTTCTTCTTCATTTTTCAATTAAGAGAGAGTTATTAAACAAGACAGATACAAGAGCACTCTTTAGATATCTCCACTGAAACCATTTCTTTTGGCCAGAATGTAAAATAATTCTGGAGTCACATTTTTACATCTTCACACAAGAACTTGGACAGGGAGAAAAGAGGGCCATGGAGTGAAATTTATACTGGACACCCAACCAACATCCATTACTAACTGCATAGAGAAAATTCCTAAGGACCCCAGAGATAAATTCTCAGCTTTTCCCCTCCACATAATGAAACAATTCAAAGCTAAGGATCAGAATGGGGCCTAGAGGGGTTTTATATAACTACTTGTGAGAAAAATAATACACTTATACAAATCATTTCACATTGTTTAATTTCAAAAGTGGCACAAGTTTGTTGTAAAATATTCAGAAAACACAGGTAAGTCAAAATAGAAAATCACATATTATCCCATATTGTGGAGGTAAATAAACACTATTAAAAATGTTGATTCACAGTTTTTCAGTCTCTGTCCTGAAAACAGATATTTTAAAAACAAATGTGTAATTACCTTGTACATATTCCACACTGTTTTTTCCATTGCACACTGTATTATCCCCATGTTTTTCTACAACACCCTTTTAATCACTATTTCATACTCTATTACAGCTTTGTTTATAATTCATTCATCTCATCCTTCATTGTTGTTACCAATGGTTTGCTATTAACAGTCTGTGATATGAACCCTTACATTGTCCATTTATGTATATCCATAAATATTTCCCGAGAATGATTCACTTGAAATTTGTCAAAAAATAAGAAAAACTCCAAGACTTTGTGATGTAAGCAGTTAAAATATGCTTCAGAAAATTCATCATATTTTTTTTTCTACCAGCAAGATTGTTTATTGTGGTTTTTGACAGGGTACCCCTCTGAGAATTTGTTTGTTTGGTTTTTTTGCTTCCTCAAACCTGTCAATTTTCTTTCATGGTTGCTTTCACAGGTTCATGTTTAGAAAAGCTTTGCTCATCCAAGATTATTTAAACACTATATAAATAAATAAATGATAAAAATAAGTTGGAAATTGAATGGTGAACCTTTGCTTTTTTCAAGTCACAGTATACCTGTTTTATACATCTATATTAATATTACACTTAGAATTTATACTGATGAACATTATGAGATAAAATAAACCGTTACCCAGTTTTCTCAACACATTTATTAAATAAGCCATCATGCCCTCCCTGAGTTGATGTGCTACCTCATAAAATTATTATATAAACACAATTTTTATTTAATTAAATCTATAAATTATAGGTTAGGAGTAGCAATTGTCTCACCTGTGTAGGAAGGAGTTAAAAGTGAGCAGATTCTCATCTTCTATGTTTATGTTCTCTCAATTGAAAAAAAAAATCAGATGTTAGTCTCCCCTCAAAACCTTAATCCTATCCATGAATGAGTATAGAAATTAGTAGATTAAATCCAGAGGAGATTATGCAGCAGCCTGACTAGAGTGGAGAGATCCAAGTGCAGAGGAAAATAAACGCTTACCTCGAAGACCAACAAAGTTTCAGTTTTTTTCCCTTTCTGCCTGTCCTTTTGTGACGTTTCATTTAAAGCTGTGGTTCTCAAAGTAAGGTCCCCAGACCAGCAGCATCACCTGAGAACTTGTTAGAAAATGAACCAACCACCTAAGATCTGCTGAATCAGAAATTCTGGGTAGGAGGCCAAGCAGCTTACACTTTATCAAGCCCTACTGGTGATACTGAGGCACACACAAGTTTGAGAACCACTGATTTAAAAGAACTTCATCAAGGAAGAATCTGAATAAAACCCACATGAAATATCTTGATATCTTTATCAGATCCCAGCCTTTACTGGGATCTGTAATATAAGCCTTTCTCCATTTGCCCTTTCCCCATTTATTATATATTTAGTCATTTATTAAACATGTTTTATGGGCCCAAATTGGGGCTGGGCCCTGAGTATGGACATTGAACAAGCCAAATCCTTTGCCTATAGAAAGTTCACAATTTATATATTTTTTTGTTCTACCTAAAAAAAAAGCAAACAAAAACACCTACAAAAGGAAAGAAAACTCATCTATTAGTTTTCTCATCTGTCATTTTTTTAAATCTACATGACTAGTTAAAATAAATGCAAGTATTCTGCTTCTTTGAATATAAGCTTTCTTTGTGAAAAAATCAATTCTGTGATAACTTGCAAGATGAAACCCTACAAAAATAATACTAAAAGTATTTTAATTGAATTAGAAATTAGATGGAATCAGACATGGAATCATACTAAAAGAATCAGGAAGAAGCCCAAGTAAGCAGTAGCTGTTTGAAAGAGTATATAACTGAAAAAGAAGAGGCTAACAAGTTCCTTTGAAAAGGCAGTAACTACAGTGAAGGCTACCCAGGGTACAACTGAAAGGTTTATCTCTGGGAAGTGAGAAGGGTGTAACAGAAGAGACAACAGCAACGATTTAGGGGATTTGGGAGTGTATACAAGTAACAGATGAAAAATGCATGGTGATCTTGAGTATTTCAAACTCAAGAAAAAGAATGCAATAACCACAGTTATTTTCGTTTGTTTTTTTTATTTATTAATTTTATTGGAGTATAGTTGCTTTACAGTGTTGTGTTAGTTTCTGCTGTACAGCAAAGTGAATCAGTTATACATATACACATATGCACTCTTTTTTAGATTCCCTTCCCATTTAGGTCACCACAGAGCACTGAGTGGAGTTCCTGTGCTATACAGTAGGTTCTCATTACTTATCTATTTTATATACAGTAGTGTATATATGTCAGTCCCAATCTCCAAATTCATTCCACCTACTCTTCCCCACTTGGTAACCATAAGTTTGTTTCTACATCTGTGACTTTGTTTCTGCTTTGCAAATAAGTTCATCTGTACCATTTTTCTAGATTCTACATATAAGTGATATTGTATGATATCTGTCTTTCTCTTTCTGACTTACTCCACTCTGTATAACAATCTGTAGGTCCATCCATGCAAATGGCATTATTTCATTCCTTTTTATGGCTGAGTAATATTCCATTTATATATGTACCACATCTTCTTTATCCATTCCTCTGTCAATGGACATTCAGGTTGCTTCCATGTCCTGGCTATTGTAAATAATGCTGCAATGAACCCAATAACCATAGTTATTTTTGAAAAGGACGACTAACTAACTGAATCATTGGTTTGGACTAATTATGTTAAACTGTTAGTCTCTCTCCTCTGTCTGTGGCTCTTTCCACAGTGAGTGAAGTGATCACCTTTCCTTGACACCAAATCTCCACCTTCAGGCTCAGCTCAGGACACACATCTCCGCCAGGATACACATTTCCTGTCAAATCCCTTTCTCACCCTGTCTACACGTGCCTCACTTGGCCTTTTCTTCAAACAATTCATTCAATAATTACAAAAAACTCACTGCTATTTTAATCTTCCAGTACAGATTTATGAGTGATGTAGTAAGGTAACTCAACGCAGTTCACCCTAAAGGACATCATGGCAGAATGATACAAAAAGTGGATGTTCTCCAGAATGCTCAGGGAGACACTTCCAGCAAGGTATTTTCCACTCTCCGGGGGAAAAAAAAAAAGCTCTTCACAACTCAAATCTGATCACACTCCATTATCAGTCAATTTTCTTTCCCGTCTTCATCTAGATACCCCTACTTATTGTTCGGATCGAAATTCAAGTGTCAGTTCTGCTAAGAAGTCAATTATAATTGCTTGGACGGTTCAAATTCTCCTACTAAAGACTGTCATTGCTCCAGTACCCCTCTTCACATCATGTGTTACAATTATAACTTTATGTATGCTTATGTGATTAGCATCCAATTATTCTACTTGATGCCTCTCTCCTTGTCTATTTTTGTTCACTTTTGAATCATCAGAATCTAGGGCATTGTTTACCACATGGAAGGTGCTAACAAAATGTTTAAATATTTGTTGAATGAATAAATGACTGTTCGTGTTCTTGAACAAGCAAAGCAACTTCCTTCCTCTTAAGCTCTTACTTAATGCTCTCTCTGTCTAAAAATCTCTTGAAATCCACGTCTTGTTCTTGTAATTCCATTAGCAACCTTTGTCAAATTATCAATGGGGACCTTTCATCCTAGTATTTTAATACAAAAAGCCACTTCTTCCCCAAAGCTCTTACATGTACTTACTTACTTGTTGTTCCCCTCACCCCCAAGTAAAATAAACCTCCACGAAAACAAGAATGTTGAGTGGTTTACTACTATAGCTCCTGGTACAGCATTTGAATAAGTGAAAAAAAAATTTTATCCTATGTTAGAATCACTGAAGTAGACTAGCACAGAACTGAGGCACACTAGACTTTACTAAACTGTCAGTAGTCAAAGATAAATACACTATCCCTTTTAGGTCATTCAGAGTTGGAGGAACAAGAATGGGAGTAGTAGGGAGCAGATTAGGGAGATGATATGTAAAATACGCAGATGTCTCACATCTTTAGCCATTGTAAGCAATGCAGGTTACATCCCAACATTTGGGGAACAGAATAGCATGGTGGGTAGGGCAGGGGAAACTGTGTCAAACATGAGCTAATAACTTACTGCTAATATATATCATCTTCTGCTAATTAAATATATAAATATAACTCTGTGACAAGAGCCTTTACAAGATACAAGTTATGGTATAAAAAGACCATTGCCTGGTCCCACATAATGGGTAAATCCAGATACTCCCCTTACCAAAATGAGTTCATTGTAAGAGTTAGAATCTCACATCTTCATGACAACAATTGCCAGTGTGGGTGAAATGGATATTGTGTGCACTGTGATGTTTATTTTATTTGTAATTGCCTTCCGTTATAGGATGAATTGCGCCAAACTCCCCTCCCAAAGAAATCAAGCTGAAGCCCTCACTGTCTCAGGAGGAGACTAGGACACAGACACATACAGAAGAAAGGCCATGTGAACCTACAGAAAGAAGATGGCCATCTACAAGCCAAGGAGAGAGACCTCAGAAGAAATCAGCCAACTCTCTTGATACTTTGATCTTCAGCTTCTAGCCTCCAGAACTGTGAGAAAATAAATTTCTGCCTCTTAAGCTACACAGTCTGTGGTATTTTGTTATGGAAGCCATAGAAAACTAATATACCCTTCATTTATTAAAAGTTTTAATTTAAACTTATTAACTTAGTAAAGTATAATATATCCCCAAAGTCTATTTGTTGATTCACTGAATGAGAGTTGAAGTTACACAGATGTTAGCAAATATTAACAACAAAGTGAAATAGACAAAGTGTTTAAAGGATATTCACTGGTGATATATTTACCTGGGAGGAAAACACAATGATCAAGACACTGGTTCTCCCACAAAAGACCCAGAATTGTCAAAGCAATCCTGAGGGAAAAGAACAAAGCTGGAGGCATAACCCTTCCAGACTTCAGACAATACAACAAAGCTACAGTAATCAAGCAGTGTGATACTGGCACAAAAAACAAACGTATAGATTAATGGAACAGAGTAAAGAGCCCAGAAATAAACCCACACACCTATGGTCAATTAATCTATGACAAAGGAGGCAAGAATGGTCAATTATCACCTATGGTCAATTAATCTATGACAAAGGAGGCAAGAATATATGTTGCAGAAAAGATAGTCTCTTTAACAAGTGGTGTTGTGATCACTCCATCAGACCATATTCAAAAATAAACTCAAAATGGTTTAAAGACCTATATATAAGACATGACACCATAAAATTCCTAGAAGAGAACATAAGCAAAACATTCTTGGACATAAATTGTAGCGATATTTTCTTAAAGCAAAAGAAATGAAAGCAAAAATAAACAAGTGGGACCTAATCAAACTTACAAGCTTTTGCACACAAAGGAAACCATCAACAAAACAAAAAGACCACCTATGGAATGGAAAAAAGTAGTTGCAAAAGATGTGAATGACAAGGGGTTAATATCCAAAATATACAAGCAGCTTATACAACTCAATATCAAAAAACAACAACTACAACAACAACAGCAAACAACCCAACCAAAAACTGGGCAGAAGACCTAAAGAGACATTTCTCCAAAGAAGAAAAAAAGACGGCCAACAGGCACATGAAAAGATGCTCAATATGCCTAATGATTAGAGAAATGTAAATCAAAACCACAATGAGGGGGGCTTCCCTGGTGCCGTGGTGGTTGGGAGTCCACCTGCCGATGCAGGGGACGCGGGTTCGTGCCCCGGTCCGGGAGGATCCCACATGCCGTGGAGTGGCTGGGCCCGTGAGCCATGGCCACTGAGCCTGCGCGTGCAGAGCCTGGGCTCCGCAACGGGAGAGGCCACAACAGTGAGAGGCCTGCGTACCGCAAAAAATAACACAATGAGGTATCACCTCACACAAGTCAGAATAGCTATCATCATTCACTTTGTTATACAGCAGCAACTAACACAACAATGTAAAGCAATTATACCTCAATAAAGATGTTTAAAAAAAAATGTCTGCAAATAACAAATGCTGGAGAGGGTATGGAGAAAAGGGAAACCTCTACACTGTTGGTGGGAATGTAAACTGGTGCAGCCACTGTGGAGAACAGTATGGAGGTTCCTTAAAATCTAAAATATTACAGCAGTAATTAACACAATATTGTAATTCAACTGTACTTCAATAAAAAATAAATTTTAAAAAACTACTAAAAATAGAGTCACTATATGATCCAGCAATCCCAGTCCTGGGCACATATCCAGAAAAGATAAAAACTCTAATTTGAAAAGATAAATGCACCCTACTGTTCATAGCAGCACTAATGGAATATTACTCAGCCATAAAAAATAATGACACATTGGCATTTGCAGCAACATGGATGGACCTAGAGAATGTCATACTAAGTGAAGTAAGTCAGAGAAAGACAAATATATGATACTACCTTATATGTGGAATCTAAAAAATAATACAAATAAATCTGTATACAAAACAGAAACAGACACAGAAATAGAAAGCAAACTTGTGGTTACCAGAGGGGAAAGGGAGTGGGGAGGGATAAATTGGGAGGATAGGATTAACAGATACAAACTGCTCTACATAAAATAGATAAGCAACAAAGATTTACTGTATAGCACAGGGAGCTATATTCAGTATCTTGTAATAACCTATGAGGAAAAATAACTGAAGAAAAAAAGACAGGAGTTCTCCAAGAAAACCCTATATATGTATATTCCACTTGACATAAACTGCTGCCAGAGGGTATATCATTTGTACAAACTAGTAAAGAAGAGAAGATATAACTGAACCTAGAAGGAAAAAAAAAAAGTATATTTCAAAAGAAGTGACAAGTAGAGATTTTGGAAGGAAGAAAAAAGATCAAAAAAAATAAAATTGTTGGTGAGAGCAGGGGATCATGAAAATTACACTGAAAGAACAAAGATAACCTATAGAAGTTACAGAAAAATTAGTCTAAAATGTGAAGTGGAGGCATAAGAGCAAAGAAAAAAAGAAAGTTATTTTCACCATAGACCCAAGGCAAGAGCATTATAGCTTTTCAAGAGAAAGCTACAGAAATATATGAAGCTTTAATATAAAATGCATTGGATCTAAAAATGAAAACCACAAAATCAAATCTTAAAATATATAAAAGCTGACAAATTTTAATATTATGTTTTTGAATCAACTGTGTCCTATGCGTATATAACAGTTTATATATCAATTATGTATTCTTTGGGAAAGAGAAACATTTTTACATGCTTGGTATGACGTAGGTACATCTAAAATAAGAGCACCAAGGACTTTTGAAAGTCTAAAATTGCTACAGGGAAAGGTAACAAGGCAATGTAGAAGGATAAAGAGGATATGGTAGAGACAGAATAACTTTATCTGAGTTGTAGAATCGTGAGTTCTCTGGAAAATTCTACTGTACCACCAGACAGTTGTTCCTAGAAGAAAATATGAGGAGATGTAATAATTAGTGCTAAAAATTCAGACATAATGTATCTTGCTTTTTGGCATTATGGTTGCAAAAATACAACCCCAAAGTGTATTCTTGCATCAGCAATCTATTTGGTAAAAAGCACAGGGTTATGTCTAGATGATGACAGACAAACAATAATTTAACAAACTCAGTGAAAGAAATCTGCTATCAAAGGAAAAAACATCATTCAGCAGTTGCTTGGCATTATGAAGAGAGAACTATTTTGCTTTTTCAAGACTGAATCACCACTTCCTGTAGAAATGACCTAATAAAACATACTGGATTGCTCACATCAACATGAATACGTTGTTCAATAAAACATGGCCAGTTTTGACCATTAAAAAATAGTGTTTCCAGGGAATGAAGGCAAAGCAGTTTTGTTAGTATCTTCAGAGAAACTTAGCCACTACTTCAAATATAATAAAAATTCATTGATTAACACTTCATTAGTGATTTCACCCTTGAAAGAAGAATTACGACAACTTAATTTAATGCCAAAATATAGAATTTTATTTTTAATAAGGTAGTACGGGAATTTTAGGGAGGATATAAGAAATAATAAAAATCAGAATGTTTATCATACTGATAGGTCATAATACATTTTTACAACATTCTGCCAGCCTATGAACCCTGAAAATAAACTTGACTAGAATATAAAAAAGCCTGAGTTTCAGCTCTCAGAAGAGGGAAATTGATTATTTAAACCATGAAAACTAAAACCATATTTAAAATTTCCCATTATTAAAAATTCTAACACCTCTAAGTACATACCTTCTAATGTGTATTTAGGTATGTTTCTTATGTAGGAGGACTAAGTAAATATGGAATCCTAAGTACTTCACACAGTAGGTACAGATTATGAGTTTTGCAGTTATGGAGTTTAATTATTATGTAAATAACTTGTCTCCTTTCTTGAAACTGAAACTACTATCACTTGGTATAAATCTATTATTATACATTGAGTTGATATACTTCTAGTGCAAGTATCATTGTAATCCATCAATATAAAAGAGATTAACCAGGATGCTCTGATTCATAGATAAGTAATTCTGGGATAAGAGAATATGGAAAATGAACCATCACTGCTAACCTGGGTAATACTGCCAAGATGTAACAATGGCCCATCAGACTTAACATAATTTTGAACTGGAATTTTTAAGCAGTAGATTTTTAAAAGAATGAAGATAATCAATATACACGTCAAGGCTTAAACTCAATCTTTTTTTAGCAAGTATACATGCTGAGATTCATCTTTTAATATATCTATTCCTGGTATTACGGTGAGCATACTGGGCTAGACATTCAAATGCAAAGTTGCAGTGTAGTGTAAATCTCTAAATTTATTAGCCCTAGAACTCTGGCTAGTCCTTAACAATTTAGAACCAAAGTTTCTTCAATCTGTGAAATGGGTATAATTTTACTTACCCTGCTCATCTCTCAAGAAGATAGGAGATGCATAATACAGCTGTAAGTGTTATAAGTAGAAATTCTGAGCCAAATATTAACCAGATGATGAGATATGTCACAGTGCGCAAATAATCTCATCTCTCTGGACCTCAGTTATGAGATAGCGAAAACAATAATAGTAGTATCAGAGATGTGCATGGCACTAGCTACATGCCAGGCATTGTTTTGTGTGCATCAAATAAATTAATCATTTAAATCCCCCAAATGCATATAAAAGCTATATCCCCATTGCTTAGTAGATTTCCAGATACATATTAAACATTCTGTTGAATGAATGTTGGGTAAATAAAATGGAAAAATTATTTGAAACGTAAGATTTTCTTGCATTATTTCTGTGTAAGTGAAAACAGGAACATTTTCTTAATTTACAAGAAAGATAAAAAGTCAGAAAAAGAGTAAAATCTGTGTATACGTAAAATGAATGTGAAAGGATATGTTTCTAATTTTCTTTAAAAAAATGAATTAAGAACAAAAGTTTGTGAAAAAGAAATAGAAAAAAAGCTACTGATAATTATGTGGAACAGTCCACACTGTTAGAATTTATTAAACTTAACTTGAAAAATAAAACAAAGCTTTATATCTGCTTATAGGAGCCTTCGAGTTAAAGACTCCATTCTAGCTTTTTTATTTAGTGGTGTCTGGTTGCTAATTAGTTAAAGACACTCTGGGAGTCATTCAGAGCTGTGGCTCTGTACATTCAGGAGGGCAAATTATATACTAATAACCTAGGGGGAACCATGATCCATTTTCAGGATTTAACATCAAGAGTGGCAAGAAGGAATAATTATACTGAAATAAACACATGCACATAAACGCACCGAGTTAATTTTAAAACATTTAATTGTAGTGAAGAATAAATTATTTAACTCTAACCAGGGATAAGAGCCTTTTGGTAGCTGTCACTTACTGCAGTAAATCTGCAGTTTGCATTTCCTGGCTGCTGGCTCTGTTTATTTAAAGTCATTCTGAATGCTCTACTCTTAGAAAGGATTTCAGCGGTACTGCCAAATTTTCACTAGATTAAAAATGTGCACTGCTGATAATATTTTTATAAACACTGCACACAGGACAAGAGCCATGTTCTTCAGAGATCAATTTGCTGCTCTTCTATGGCCAGTCTTTCTGCTAGGTCCTGTCACTTGGCAGAATCTGTTTGATGGGATTATTTCTGATGAAATGTACTAGGAAACCTACATCAAAGTCCCCTTCTGAGTTAATTGCTAAGGGAGAGGTCTGTCAGTAACTAGTGAAGCCACAGGACAACTCATCAATGGGAATTTTGGAATGTCTAAATATTTGTTAGAAAAGTGTCCAGGAAAGCAAGTCTTTCTACTCCAGAAAAGGTAATGTCAAATATAACTTGTAGAGAAGTACTCAGGTTAAACAGATCTTCCCTCAACCCTAATGCTCAGGCTGCAGTTGGCTTCACTATTATTAAAGTAGTCGTAGTTAAGGAATTCTTAGGCTTTCCATTATCACCTTACATTTATTCTGGGATACAAAAACCGTAGGAGTTTTATTAAAACAGAGTTTGCTCATAATAGGTTTCATGAGTGCCAGCAAGAAGTCTAAACTAAACTAGAAGAAGTCTAATCTAAAACCTCAGGAGTCAGCAAAAGTTAATGGCTGGAAGGGGGAAGTTGAATTGTTAGAAAATAAAAGCTTTGACTAAGGAGTAGCAAGTTAAAGATAGGACTGACTACTCTAGGAGAATGTACAGTTAGAAGCAGAAACATATTTCTGTAGGGTCAAAGGCAATAGAAAATCAACTGAGGAGGTCAGACACAAGAGGCAAAAAAGAAAAAAAATCTGGAGGAAAATTATCAAAATAGGTAAATGTGGAAATATTTATAACTCCTCCTGGTTATTCTATCTCTGGACCTCTTCCTTTGGATTATGTAAAATCACTTGCAGACTAAAGTTTCTGTGACCCAAAGGATATCTGGGGCCTTTGCACCAATAAAGGTCAGTCTATCTGGATCACAAATCTTGCTTAGAGATGGGGTAGAAGGATTTCATATTATTTTAATTTTTAATTTTCATTTTTAAAAACAAATATGGCCTAATGTCATAGAGAGCAAATTTACATGATTTTGTAAACAAAAAATGAATTTAAACTTGCACAGTTTTACTTTATGCTTTGGTCCCAGTCTCCTGTCTTTATTCCTCTAGTTAGGGGCATTTTGACCAGCACAGAAAGGTAATTAAATTCCAGCCACTGAAAAAGGAATGAAGTTTTAGAGTAAGTTCTAGAAGGGCTTCTTAATTCTTCCCAGGTACTTAAGACTTCCCTTCGGTAGTAGTTACCAGCTTTTTAATAGGGACTCATTAGGGTGGATCAGGCATGGCCTTTTGACTTTCAGCAGAGATAACTGAGGACAGTCATGCTGAGAGAGAGAGAGAGAGAAGAAAGATATACACACACAGAGTGAAATATATTTAGAAAACAGACAAATTGACTCCATTTTTCTAAATATAAAGGTTGAGATATAATAGAGCAAGTGCTAAAAATCAATTCAGGGTGGCAATATTTTAAGTGATATTTTTATTTTAGATTTAATTAGTGTATTGCAAGTAATCCTTATTGAGCCTAAGAAAGATGGAATACGGGATGTTGATGGCAGACATAACCTAATTCCAACCCAATCTTACCACTACCATTAACTTCTTTTTGTGAAGGCTAAGCACCACCCTTAGAACTCTAATTACAACAAGACTGTGGTTCAAGCATGCTTATTTGACTAGAAGGAATCTAACAGAACCCAAATGCCAAGTGTGGAAATTGAAGGAGAAGAGACTGGGAGTCTCTATGAGGCTCCAAGGAGAAAAGTCGCCATGAAAAATGAGAAAGTCAAGCACACTGAGTTAGGTTCTGGAATAGAAACCGAGGATGGAAGAAGTGTAGGGTGCAAACAGCTGTTATAAGAACCCTGCCCTTCTACAGCATATGAAGCCCATGAGGAGTAACACTGTGTATGGATAAAGCTTAACAAAAGGACTAACACTAAGAGGCTCATGCTATCCTGCAGTGGAGACACTTGGAAAGAGGCTCACACAGCAGAGAAGGTGCTCTTTCCC
>NW_006795376.1:466693-552771 GCF_000442215.2 Lipotes vexillifer
CCCTACTCCTTTCCAGAGGGACAGGAAGCAGTTCAGGGGCAGGCAGCGGCAGCACTGCTTTGAGTAATGGCCCAAGCCAAGGACCTAGAATTCAGCCTTGAGTAGCACACCAAGTGATCACAGCAGTTTAGGGAATAGGATAGCATCAGCCTAAAGCAGTGACAAAATGACAACAATACAGCTGGGAACTGCTCCCATAGCAGAGGAGACTACAAGATGTCAGCAAGGGGAGGCAAGGTGGTGGGTGGGTGGAGCCTGAGTCCCTGTAATTTTATGGGTGAGAAAGAGGCAGACAGTGAAAGCAAGGCATGCACGCCTATGCATCATGGGATCCACAACCCAGAAAAGTGTGGGAGTATTCAGAAAAGAGAGAAGGGAACAGGGAGGAGACTGTGGTGGCAAAATTGAAAAGACTCTACCAAGAGAAAGGAACAGGAGAATGGTGACACGGAAGAGGGAATAATAGAAGATAACAGTGGTGCCTTGAATTTGGGTCTTTGATGGAAGATTAGGGAAATTATTCTTATAACAAATAATATTAAAAACAAACATAAGTGCTCGTTGATTTCAATGTCTTCTGGTTTTCTGATTAGTTCATAAAATATAATCTTTCTCAAAACAAATCTCCTAGTCTCTTCCACCTAAGATCTATTTCCTTTGTCCTTCTCTGTGTCCCTGGGCATTGAGATTCAAAACATTCCTGCCATCTTTGAGTGGTCTCCTTTCCTTGCATCATATCCGATATCTGAATTCTTTAGATGCTGTCTCAACAATGTCTTGTCTCCTTCTCTTCATCCTTATTGTCCAATTCACAGAACATGTCATGGGTACATTCTGAGTGTCTTTAAAGTAACAGTTACTTTACTAATCACCCACAAAATTCACTGAACCCTCAAGAAGCAATCACTCTTCCCTGATCTCCTACAGCAGTGTACTTTTGTCTATACCTCTTTTATGGTCATTATTATTTTCTAGTTATTTTAATTTTTATGGGCATTTCATCTCACCTATTAGACTGTAAGCTTGTAGGAAGACCTGTAATGATTCATTTTCAAAAAGCTTGCACAAATAGAGTAATTATTTGCTTACTTTATGAGCTAGTGAAAAAATTAATGAATGACATTCTAAAAATATGCAAAACTTAATACTGTGTAATGTGTTAAAAATGTGTTCATTTTTAGTATAGTATTTCTGATATTTATATTGACGTTTACAACTCTACGTATAAACATTCATTGTCTTATCATTCTCCCACCTATAGATGTCTAGGAGGGTTTATATACATGTCTCCACACATACATATCTTGCTGTTATTCTAACGAGGCAGCATTTCATGGTGGTAGACTTAATCAAAAGACCTGAGTTTTAGTTCCACTCTGCCAACTACTGAATACTAGCCAAAATAATCTGTTATTTTGCCTCTCTAAGCCTCCAATTTTTCTTATATAAGTGATTTAGTTTCTAGATATGTTGTGAGGCTAACATGATATGATGACTGAAAAACAATAATCCATTCAAAATAGATCTCAGTACTTTGCAGATCTTAAGCAATAAATATTCACAAAGTGGAAATAGATCGCATATTTTTTGTTCCATATCTCTTCCTTTTATTGCCTCTCTCTCTCTCTCTCTCTCTCTCTCTCTGTCTCTCCATTTCTTCAACCTACTGTTTAATGTACTGGAATAAAGACTAGACCAGGAACCAAAAGACTTGTGTTTTAGAGTTTAATAGTTAAGAGACCTTGGGCAACATACTTAGTGTTCACAAATCTCAGTTTCCTTTTCTATATAATGAAAAAGAAGGATGTGAAAAATGCCACGAAAGCTATAAATCAGGTTTTTTATTAGATTTAAGAAAAATAACATGAGATTATCATGACTGCCCTAATTGTTCCAAATACCTTCCCTTGAGATTATGCTCTTAAACTTGAGTATAATACAAACAGGATTTTTAGGGGGGGCAGATTTTATTCCTTTAGCAGAATCTAAAATGGAAGTTTAACTTTAAATATACAGATACCCATATGAAGCAATTCAACTAATGGAGGATAGATTGGTAAGACTTAGGTAAGTCAGCTTCAAAGTCATTCTCATTAGCCTTTATAATGTTTGGGGTGACTACACCTGGACACTGATACTTACATATTTTGAGAAGTAATAGAAATTTAAACCCTGAATAACAGATGTACCCTGAGACAGTTTGAGGGAAAACAGGAAGTTTTCCACATTACTCATTTTACTCCATAGCTCAGAATCTTCCATGCTCCTCAGGTATTCTAGAGACAGGTGGACCTACTTGGCATATGGTAACAAAGCACCACCCTGGCTGAGCCCTCCTTTCATACTGTCTCAGAATTATTACAAATGCTTTCCTGCTCATTGCTGGTGCTGTGGGAGAACAAAATCAAATAAAAATTGGAAAAGAGCTTCCAAAGTACTTTATTACTTAGTATATTTAATTTCATCAGTAAAATCTGAAAATAGGAGCTGTCAGATATGCAAATACTAAAGAATTGGCTAGTCTTTTGCTTAGCTCTTCATCATAAAATTTTTGCATGTTCTGGCAAAGATTGTCAAATCATCCTAGCTGAAAGAAAATTAATTTCCACGAAATGCTATTTGCTATATTCTTCCAAAAGTCTGTCATTACCACCTGTACACATTAGCTAATTATCTCCTGTCTGTTGTTTAAATAAATGCATTTTGTTTACAATTGTCTGTACCACTAAATAAGAGGTCTTTAAAAATAATTGATCATGAAAAACCTGAGGATAAAAAAAATAATAATAAATAAAAATAAAATAATAAAAACTTGTGGAAAGTAAATGTAATTTAAGGGAAGGATGGTAGCTTAAAGAACTGTGGGGGAAAAGACATGGGGGAGAGAAAAAAGACAGGGAAGGAAAATGAATTAATTATTGCTTAACATAGCCTTTTTTTAAGAAAGGTGGAACCAGACTCACATAGAAAAAAATAAAACTGTTTTTTACCAGGTTATGACTGGTTAGGAGTTGAGGAAAAGAGCACATGGTATATACACCATTCTGAAGGAAAGTCCTGGATCTGGATAGACTGTGATATGAGTAAGGAAGAAAATTTTATTCTGTTAAGGCACTGAGGTTTTTTGGTTTTTGTTTTGAAACACAGCCAAAATTAAGTACCCTGGTTAATACAATAATTAAATGCTAACTCATAAGGTAAAAATAATAAGTGCTATAAAAATTTTTAAAAGATGGAGATCTGTTAACATCTAAACATGACTCCATAGAGTCCTGATTTTAAATGGGTTGAAGCAGTCAAGAGAAAAAAAGCATATGGAAGAGAAAGAAATCAAGCTGAACTTTGGAGGTAAGCATGTTGTAAGTAAACAGTAAGATGGGTAATGATCTAATCACATCATTTTTCTTTTAAAAAAGAAAACTTTGACAATATTATGTCATTAATTTGAAGGCAGCACATAATCAAGACTCAAACCTGGTAACTATGCTAATTCTTTTGAGGGAGAGAAAAGGCAAGATGTAGGCCTAATGAAGTTTGGTTAGGTAATCTTTGTGGATAGAAACTTGACCTTTGGGTTTTCGTGGGCACATATCAGACATTTTTCAGAAGAACTATTCCTAATTATAGTAGCCCAATTTCTGAACCATCGTGGATGACCAAGATCATGAAGAAAAATTCACTGCAGGCAGCTCTCTGAAAATATCAAATCTCCGTGATACTCAAATAATCACTTCCAACATCAACCATTTGTTGGGTGAAAGAATTTTTGAAGAACTCTTCCACACCAGAAATTAACACTAACTGAAATCTTTTAAGATGATTTCTTTGGATTCCAGTCCACATTCACAAACCCATCCTCAGGTCTCTCTCTCTTCTCCCACTCCTTCTACCAGATTCTTAACTCCTCTGAACATTTTGTGTATGTGTCTATCTTGTGAATTATATTTTTTGTAAACCTTTTTATACGAGTATAACTGTCTAAATCTTAGATGTGCAGCTTGATGAATTTTTATTAAGTGAATATACTGCTGTAACCACCACCCAAACAGAGCAATAGACTATTACCAGAACCAAAGAAGACTTCCTCAATCCTGCTACCCAAGAAGAAACCACTATTCTGATGTCTATCATAAGATTTTAAGTCTGCTTTTGATCGTTCTGTGAATGGAATCATACAGTGTCCATTCTTGTGTGTCTGACTTTTGTACAATATTATGTGTGTAAGATAAATTCATGTAGCATTTTCCATTGTTAAGATCATACTAAAAAATATTCATCCATTCAACAGTTCAGTGTATATTAGCGTTGATTCCAGTTTTCAGCTATTAGCAAGAATATAGCCATGAACACATTTCTGTTGGAAATATAATGAGAAATGAAAATGTTAGGTCGTGGGATATGATTATGGTCAGTTTTACTAGATAATGTCAAGGAGTTCTCCAAAGTAGTTATGCCAATTTAAACTACCATTATCTATTAGCATTCCAACTTTTAAAATCCTTGCTTATATATGGTATTTTCAGGGCTTTTGCTGGCTCGTTTCAATTTTAGCCATTCCAGTGGGTAGCTAGTGGATGTTCAAAATGGTTATTATCTGCATTTCTCTGATGACTAATGATGATGTTAAAGAGCTTTTTATATGCTTGTTAGTTAACTGTGTGTCCCTTATGTAAAGTACTTCCTGAATTTTTTGCTGATTTTTAATTGGATTAATTGCCTGTTTTTGAGTTTTTGGATTTCTTAGTATGTTCTGTATACAAGTGCTTTGTTGGATATATGTATTATAGATAGAGTCTCCCTCTCTTTGGTTTGCTTTTACATATTCTTAAAGATTTTTTGGATGAAATTCTATTTATCAATATTTTCTTTATGATACTTGAGGGCTTTATTGTGCTCTGCTGAAGAACTCTTTGCCTGTCTCAAATTAAGATTTTTCTTAAATTTTATTCTAGAAGTTCTATTGATTTGTGTTAAACAGATAGATCTACAACTGGTATGAAATTTATTTGAAGGTATGAGGTTTTCTCCCCCTCCCAAGTAGATATTCAGTTGATTCTGCACCTCTTATTTAAAAGATCATCAGTCTTGCATTTTGTTGCAGTAGAAAGTTTGCCATGCATCAAGTCAATACCACACTACATTGAGTATCTTTATAAAGTCTGATATCAGGTCACGTAAGCTCTCTAGCTTTGGTCTTATTCTTCTTTGAGACTAGGCTACTCTTCTCTTGTCCTTTACATTTTAATGTACATTTTCGTAATACATTTGTCAATTTCTACAAAATTGCCTGTTGAGATTTTGTTTGGAACTGCAGTGAATATATAGATCAACTGGGAGAGAATTGTTATCTTTACAATAGTGAGCCATCTAATCCTCGAATATAGAATATCCTTCCACCTGTTTAGCTACGTTAGCTTTATAGATTTCAATGTAGAAATATTTCACTTCAGTAAGATTTATTCCTTGGTATTTATTAAAGATATTGTAATATATTTTAAAATTTTAAATAAATTTAAATTTTAAATAAAATTTAAAATACATAAAAATCATTTCCAAATTTTTATTGTCAGAGAATAAAAATATTATTTTAAGTTATCAACTTTATTGAAGTATTACTTACATAACATAAAGCATACCAATTCTATTAATACATATACAGTTTGATGAATTTTATACAATTTTACACTCTCACTTGTAGCGAAAAAGAGTTCTCTATTATCAGTCTTTTAAATTCTAACCAGGTGAGTAGGTGAGTAATTGTATTAATTCAGTTTTAATTTTAATATCCCAGATGAGTGCAAATGTTGTGTCTTTTCATGTGTTTATTGGCCATTTGTATATTTTCTGTTGCAAATTCTCTAAGTTTTTGCCCATTTTAAAAAAATTGGATTATTTGCATTATTATTGTTTATATTATTATATACATACATGTACACACATATATCAATATATATACACACATATATAAAAATATTAATACATTCTATTAGCATTAAATATGATTTTAAATGTAGGATTCCTGTAGATATTATTTATCACGTTCATGAAATTCTCTAGTCCTAGTTTGCTGAGAGTTGTGTTTTGTTTTTAAACAGGTGGGTGTTGAATTTTATTGAATACTTTTTCTTTTTCTAGGAGATGATCTAGAATTTTCTCCTTTATTCATTTAATATAATTGATATCCAAATGTTGCATCAACTTTGAATGCCTGCAATGAACTCCACCCGGTAATAATATTTTATCCTTTTTATAAATTGCTGGATTTAATTTGATAAAATTTTGTTAAATGTAATTTCATCTATATTTATTAGGGATACTGATATATATTTTTCCCTTCTGTACTGTCTGTTTTTGGTTTTAGTATCAGAGCAGTACTGGTCTCATAAAATGAGTTGTGACATGTTTAGCCCTCTTTGATTTTCTGAAGGAGTTAATGTATGATCGATAAACGTTCCTAAAATGTTTAACAGAATTCACCAGTGAAGCTCTTTGCATTTCTTTGTGAAAAGATTTTATAAAAAAGATTTTAAAACAATTTCTTTAATAGATGTAGGTTTATTTGGACTTTCTCTTTTTGTCTTGTGTCAGGATTGGCAATTTGTATTTTTCAAAGAATTTGCCCATTTTGTTTCTCATTTGTCAAATGTATGGGGATAAATTTGTTCACAGTATTCCATAATTCACCTGTTCACATATATAGGGTTTGTAGTGGTGTTCCTCTTGTTCATTCCTAATATTGGTATCTTGTGTCTTCCCCGACCTTTTTCTTCTTCAATCAATCTAGCTAGAGATTAAATTAATTTCATTGCTGTTTTTCAGAAAAAAACATTATCTTGTTTTATTAATTTTCTCTATTATTTGCTTGTTTTTTATTTCATTCACCTGTATGGAACCAAGCAGAACCCTGCATGCCCACTCCCAAGTAGAAAACCAAGCAGTTAATGATTAGGGCAATAGAATCACAGGCTCAGTGTCTGATGCACATTCCTGAGTTGTTTTACAGATACTGTAACTGCCACCAGAGAAAAAAAGCTAACTGCATGATTACCAGACTGTAGCCATGACACAAGCTCCTCCAGCTTGAGCAGTACTGGATCTACGGCTAGCACAATTCCAAGAACTGGCCTCAAGAGAATGGGACTAACATTATCGCTTATAATCTATATCTTTGTGGGCATCAAAATAATTGTAGCTTGCTCTGCCCGTACATGTAAGTGGGCATATAAAATTGTCAGCAAAGAGATGCTACAGACCCATGTTGACATCTTTCACTCTGAGAATATGATGTCCTATGTCAGCATGAAGAAATTAAGATGGACCTTCTCCCCTAATCCCATAGAAATGGAATGATGTCTGAGAGTAGGGATTTGTAAGCCTTTGCCTTTTTGTTTGCTCATCCCTGTTTTCCTTAGACCTTAATCATAAAGATGAGATCATTAGGCAACATTTAACTTAGCTCCAGATTTCTGCTTTACTAAATATATACAACACCTTACCTAACCTGTTGATCCCTTTTCTGAATTAGGAGGAGTAAGAATGAAGAATTAAGTAGTTTAAGGATGACTGACTCTCTACCCCTAGCTTCCCCCTGGTAAATTTGCAGGCGGACCACATGGACAAGAGAACATCCAATTGCAGGCAGACCACATAAGCAAGACAGCATCCCAAGGAAGATCGGGAGAAGTCAGCAGGCCTGCATGCAATGGAAACATTACAAAGAGTCTGACCTCCTGCCTTAATGATTAACTGAGATTGTTTCCCCTTTTTCCCTTTAAAAATTGTCATGGCTGGGCTTCCCTGGTGGCGCAGTGGTTGAGAGTCCGCCTGCCGATGCAGGGGACACGGGTTCATGCCCCGATCCGGGAAGATCCCACATGCCGCGGAGCGGCTGGGCCCGTGAGCCATTGCCGTTGAGCCTGCGCGTCCGGAGCCTGTGCTCTGCAACGGGAGAGGCCACAACAGTTAGAGGCCCGCATAACGAAAAAAAAAAAAAAAAAATTGTCATGGCTGAGCAGAATCTTTCGAGTTGGTCTCTGGACATACGTCCACCATCTCCCCAGACTGCCAGCTTTTCTGAATAAAGTAACTTTCTTCTCAACTGAAGCTTGCCCCTGGATTTATTGGCTGTTGAGGTCGAGTGGCAGAACCTGCATTCAGTTACACGTGGTCTTATCTTTATACTTTCTTTTAACTTAGTTTGGGTTTACTTTGTTCTTTTTGTAGTTTACTTAAAAGTGGCATCTTAAATTTTTTATTTGAAACACCTTTTTTCTCTTCTATTGTAAGGATTTAAGGTATAAATTTTTCTCTAAATCTTGCTTTATCCCATAAATTGTCATATATTGTATTTTTTTTATTATTGTGATCAAAATATTTCCATTGTGATTTTTTTCTTTGTCCCTTCAGTAATTTAGAAGTGTGTCATTTGATTTCTAAATATTTGGAGCTTTCCAATTTTTTAATTGATTTTTTAAAATATTTTATTGCTGTCCAAGAAAAAAATTCAGTTCTTCTAAGTTTTAGGGGTTTGCTTTATGTTCCATTATTTTAGTAAATGTTCGCTGTGCAATTGATATAATGTGTATTCTGCTGTTATTGGTTAAGTATGCCACAAATATCAATTAGGTCAAGTTAGTTGATAGTGACATTCATATAATCTCTCTCTTTGTTGATTTTCTGTTTACGTTTCTATCTATATTTAGAGATGAGAGTTGAAATCTCCAATTACAATAATGAATTTGTCTATTCCTTCCCTTAGTTTTGTCAGTTAGTGTGCCATATACTTTAAAGTTCTCTTATGAGGTGCATGTACACATTATATTGATGTATCTTTTTTATATGAATAGCCCTTTTATCTCTTAATATTCATGTCTAAAAGCCTTATATTTTCTGATATTAACAGTCACGCTATCCTTTTTATAATTAGTATAAGTATGGTATATCTTTTCCCAAGTTTTACTTTTAATCTATCTGCATCTTTATATTTAAAGATTTGTTTTTCTAGACAGCATGCAGTTGGGTCTAGCTTTTTATCCAGGCTACTTCTGCCTTTTAATTGGAGCATTTACATTTACATATTTTTTGAATATTTTAAATTTAATTTTTATTTAATATTGAAGTATAGTTGATTTACAATGTTGTGTTGGTTTCAAGTGTACAGCAAAGTGATTCAGTTATACATATACGTATCTCCACTTTTTCAGATTATTTTCCCATATAGGCCATTACAGAGTATTGAATATAGTTCCCTGTGCTATACAGTGAGTCCCTGTGGGGTTTTTTTCTCAATTTTTTTTTTTTTTTAATTGGGGTAGAGTTGTTTTACAATGCTGTGTTAGTTTCTACTGTACAGCTAAGTGAAGCAGAGTTCCCCGTGCCATACAGCAGGTTCTCATTATTTTTCTATTTTATACATATTAGTGTATATATGTTTGTCCCAATCTCCCAATTCATCCCACCCTCTTCTCCCCACTTGTTGCCCATACGTTTGTTCTCTACATCGGTGTCTCTATTTCTGCCTGGCAAACCGGTTCATCTGTACCATTCTTTACATTTTATATAATTAACAATATGGTGACCATTTTGCAATGTTGTTTATTCTGTTCTTTGTTCCTTCTTTTCTCTTTCCCTGTCTTTTTGATTGTATATTTTTCAGTTATCCAGTTTATTCCCACTGTTGGATTATTAGTTTATTTCTTTGCTCTTTTCCTCGTAGTTGATCTAAGGTTTACAATATATATTATTTACTTCTCACAATAAATATTACTTTCAAATACTAGTATAGCCTTTATAATATAAGGACTCTCTTCCATTTTATCTCCCCATATTTTGCACTATTTTTTTTAGGACTTTTTACTTCTACATGTTTTACAAATCCCGAAATACCTGGTGCCTATTTTTGCTTCAAACAATCATCTTTTAATTTGTTTTAACTGTGAAAAAATTCTTTAATATTTTCTATACACAGCATTTCTAAATTATATTTTTGGAAATTCCAGTTTCCAGCTAGTATTATTTTCATTCTTCCTGAAGAGCTAATTTAACATTTTTGTAATGCAGATTTACTGGCAATTAATTTTCTGTTTATGTTTTTCTGTAACAATCTTTTATTTTCCTTAAATTTTGAAAAAGAATTTCAAAATTATGAATATGGAATTGTAAGTTGACAGTGTTGATTTTTTTAAATTTTACAAGTGTCCTTTCACTATCTTTTGATGTGCATTGTTTCTGTTGTGACATCTTTAGCCATTCTCATCTTTATTCTCCTATATATAATATAGGAGAAAGCGTTATATACAACACTTTCTCCTTTCAAGATTATCTCATCATTTCTTTTTTTTTCATCAACTTGATTATTATTTTATCTGTGGATTCTTCTGAACTTTTTATGCACACAATCATGTGAAAAGATGAGTTTTACTTTCTTACTTTACAATCCTGATGTATTTATCTTTTTTCTTGCCTTATTACACTGGGTAGGACCTCATTAAGATGTTCAACAGAATGGTAATAGCATCCTTGCCTCATTTCTAATTTCTTGAGGCAAGATTTGCATCAGGAGCCCACCTCAGTCCAAACTACATAATCAGAGAGACAGTCATACAGTAAATATATGGTCAACTCCTTGTAAGTAACAATCAATATTTATTTTAAAAAAAACTGGGGATAATATTTTTATAATAGACTGTGAGCAATGCAAATACCTCAAATTATCCATCAATTATGATTATCTGTGTTATAATAGGAAACTCACAGAGTAATCATCCAGTCAAATAGCTTCATAAAACGCTAACATTTCCCCTCCAACATATCTCATAAGTTGACATGAAAGCTTCACTTGTGCACTTCCAGGAATAAGAAGATGCATTGTATTTCTGAGTCCTTTTGTTAGAAAAACATTTATTAAATAATTTAAAAATCTGCCTGTTTGATTTGAATCTTATTCAAATATGTAGTTTTCCCTAGGCACCCATTCAACCACATATATTAATTACTTGCACTTAGGTTTCATTGACTTAAAGAATCAGAGTGGAAGATGGAAGAAGAGGCAGTGATGTAAACAAAACAGAATTTTAGGTCTCCCTCAAATAAATCTCTGAGTAGGTGGTCCAAAGTTGGTATCATGTTCCATAGCATCAGGAACTCAAGCTCCTTATTTCTCATTGTTTTATAAAGCACGGCTCCAATGGTCTAAATGGTAACATTTATAACTGAGGTGATGTGGTTGGAAAACAGCTAACACTTCACACATGCTGTCTCATGAGGAAGTTTCCCAGAGGCTGCCACTTGACATTTCTGCTTAGACTCCACTGGCCAAAACTTACTAATTGCAAGGGAGATTGGGAGATATAGTAAGTATTTATTTGGTAGTACTTCCCATATGGCAATCACTGCTCTTAACTCCAGTGATCCACTGTTAGAATAACAGATCTGTTCTTTTTCTCTTTTTTTAATAAATTTATTTACTTATTCATTTTTGGCTGCGTTGGGTCTTTGTTGCTGTGTTCAGGCTTTTTCTAGTTGCAGTGAGCGGGGGCTACTCTTTGTTGCGGTGCACGGGCTTCTCTTTGTGGTGGTTTTTCTTGTTGCGGATTATGGGCTCTAGGCACGTGGGCTTCAGTAGTTGTGGTACTCAGGCTCAGCAGTTGTGGCTCATGGGCTCTAGAGAGCAGGCTCAGTAGTTGTGGCGCACGGGCTTAGTTGCTCTGTAGCATGTGGGATCTTCCTGGAACAGGGCTCAAACCTGTGTCCCCTGCTTTGGCAGATGGATTCTTAACCACTGTGCCACCAGGGAAGTCCTGTTCTCTCTTTTTCTCCTTCTGCAGTTTTCACTATTTCTGCTAACTGCTGACTAAGCCCTCTCTCTGTTATGGCTGCTATATACCCCTGGTGTCTACTTTTCCATGATTTCCGTTTGTTGCCTTCTCTCTATATATCCCTATGTCAATCTTATTGCAGTATCCCTCCTTATATTGCATTAGATTGAAACTCTTTAAGAAAGTAGATTTTGATTGTTTTACCTAATTACCATGCAGTGGAGAGTGCCCCAACTGGGCAGAGCTGTCAGGCTAATTCATACCCTACTATCCTGGCCAGCAGAGAGGGCTACGTATATTTTGAATTCAAATTCAAATTTTTTCAGACCATGAAAACTGCTTTTATATTCTACATGTATTACAAAGGACGTATTAAGAAGGATGTGTAGTATAAGTTTTGTTTAGTTTTCTAGACCACAGGTAATCTTCCTAATAGTTTTAATATAGAAAATTGAAAAGGAAAAGACACTAATTTCAGCCTGTTAAAAGTCACTAGCCAGATGTTGTAAAAAGAACCACTAATGAAAGTTCTCCCTGGAGACTTTAAAATTTTCTTTATATTCAACCTAATGCTCTTAAAGAGAGTATCACATTTCATTGACATACAAGGCATTCGAGTTGAATTAAAAGGTTTGAAAAATACCCTTCTCTGAATTGGAGTCTAAGAGACTGGTTTTGAAGTTTACCTGCTTTCCTAAGAGGACTTTTACTTCTTTCTGCCATAAACTGAGTAATTTTTCCCAATATGACTTGATGCCATTCAAACTTTTTAATTAGATCTATAGTTGGATGTTCAGTTCAGGTGAAGCTGAGTCAACAGTCACACTTTTAAAACCTGTTTGGGCATCATGAAGCAAGCAGTTAAACTAGAAGTAAATTTAAAAGGCAAAATAAATGTTCTTTTTGTTCAGAAATCAGGAGGAGGAGAAAGAAAAAAATAATAAGATTTTAATTGCTAGGCTTCACAAAAGTCAGTTGTCAGTTGTTTTCTATGTACTTGATTCAAGAAATAATTTATGGATATAATCTGGGGGAAACAAAATTTAAAGAGAAGCAATATATTCAAATTGTTTTAAATAGACCTGGCATAGTCACAATCTTATCTCCACGAGTAACTCAACATTTTCTTTTTCCATTTTTTTCTAAAACCAACTAATTTGAAGTTACAGTTTTCTTTCTGAACTATTGCCTGTAAAAACTCACTTCCTGGTTATTCATAGCAAAATGATTCCTTTCCCCACCCCCATCTGATTCTGATGTGATGAGGTAACTTTGAACAGTTGTGTGCATAACTCATTTTCTTCACTGCTGGGAAAACATGAGTTGCTTGGGGGGAAGGGGCAAATCCTTTTTTAAAAAGTCAACACTCAGTCTGCTGCAAGTTCCTATGTTAAAGGAAAATGAAACTAAATTAAAATTTTCTTTCTCCTTCACCTTCATTTCACAGAAAAGGAGGACATTCTGCTAAATGTTATAGTAAACATCACTTAGAAGACGACAGCTTTATTCCTACAGGATTTTGGGAGAAACCACATTGGAGAGACTATAAATATTAAGAAAATTACAAAGGCAGTAGGGCTACAGGGGGTAGAGAACTTGAAGCTGAAACCAGAAAACAGCAACTTTTATGAGAACATCTGACAGAGAGTACAGTATTGCTTGGTGACTTTTACATACAGGCAGGCAGCTTCTGCTAACACACTGAAAATAATCTTTCCTGGTTTCAGCATTGTTCCTTTTCCTGGACCCCAAAATGAGCCTAGCCATAGGACAAAATGACAGTAATTAGGATATTCAGTAGGAATTACCTGAGCTGACAACTCCCACAGGGAAGACAGCAAATGCCTGGGCAAAAGCCTGAAAGTTACATGGGCCTGTGAACAGGAAATTAACACCTTTGTGCCAAGCTTCTGCTGATCTCATTGGGAGAAGAATCACTGAGAACCCAGGAAAGTGTTTTACACATTAAAGTCCATGTTTGTCTCTGAGAACACTTCTCTTTCGCCTGTGAACCATTATCCTCCCTCCCCTTCTTACCTCACACTGCTGTCCCGTCACCCACCTGCTTGCTTATTTTACTCTGGCCTTTTTCTTTACTTCACTGACTGTTCTAGTCTTTTTATGTATCTCATCGTTTTAGGTTTTCCATCTTGCCAGTGTACTTTGTGCTCCATGTACACGTGCTCCATGTACTTTGTGCTTCAGTGCATACAACTAATCGGAGGAGGAGCGTTCTCAGAGCAAGTAATCTAATTCGGTATCTCTCCTCTCCCCTGACTAAATGGCACGAGCAATGCCCCCTAACTTTGGTGCAGCTACACGCCTCCCAAATCAGGAGGGTGAGCCCAGACAGCTGCATCTCCACTCTTCCACAAATTCAGAAAAAATAACGTTGAAAGAGAGATTTTATATACACACACACACACACACACACACACACACACACACACACACAGAAAGGGCCAAAAGAAAGCTAACTATTGGCTTGTCTTCCTCTCAGGAAACAAAAAAGCAGAAATATATCCACTGGAGTCATTTAATCTAATGGGACTACTACCTCTCATTTAAATCCAGGAACTGACAACAACACAAAAACACTAGCAAAACTTTCTTAGGATGGTGTCATCTTACGTTATAGAATAATTGCTATTTCTGTTCTCAAAAAATGGTAAGTTTACTCTGCAATTCCAAATGTTCAAATTCTGGTTGAGGATATTACACGCTAATAAACTTCATACAGATATTTACAACTTCAGTACTTTGGGCCTTTCCATTGTCATGATACATAGATATTGTCATGATGCATATATATTTATCACTAGTTATTGCTCAAATCCTGTTAAGAGAATTGCCCACAGTTTTGTCTCCCTTACACAACCTTCTATCTCTGTATAGGTTACTTTGCCAAGCAGCAACATGGTAATTATAGCCAGAGATGCTAAAATAAAAGTTATGTTGGGCCAAAATATCCCATTTTTTTTCTTAACAAAACATTGCCACCACTTCTGCCAAGGAGGTTGTGAAGAAAAGATGGCAAAAGGGGGTGGAAGTAAACATGTGAGACTTCAGACCAGGGCATAGCCTCAGTGCAGGGACTTTTATTCACACTGGCAGTGTAAACATTCCCTAGAAACCTCAGTGGTGAGGTTTATGCCTGTTAAAGAGTACATCCAAAATGTAAACAAGTGAAGATTACCAGAGACATGAGGAAAACAAAATCAGAGCTTTGACAATGTCAGAATTCCCAATAGGGTTTCTGAAAGCAATAGTGTGCCACGAATACAATCAAATATTCTTTTGGGGCAGGGGGAAGCATTTCATGGTCAAAAAGATTTGGGAAACACTGGTTAAACAGGTCTCTCTACTGTAGAACTTCTGTCCACCCTTAAGACATAAGTCCTTTCTGAATTACCAAAAGAGTGAGAAAAAAATGCCACTTTTTCCAAACTAATTGGACTGTAAAACCCCTGATCAAAGAAAATGTATTAACCTTGCCCAGAACACGAGTGTCCCAAAGAACACTTTGGAAAGTGCTGTATTTGATGTTTAACAGTTTTCGATATCAATGTCTTTATCGAACACTGTAGCTTTTTGTCAAATTGATGAATTAATATAAGAAGTAGCTACAGATATAAAACCTAATTCAAGCATCCCATTTTAAAAGTGTAATCAAATAAGCCAATAACAAATTTATTATAGTTAGCATGCACTCAGCAATATAATTATTGCTTAAAGTTCAGACCAATTTTAGAAATATATATTGTGCTTTAGGGGAAATTTTGGTCTTTATTTCTTTCCACATGCTTGTTTTCATAACTAAATGTAGTGTGAACGATTCATTAATTGTAAACCATTTGCATCATAATTCTTCTGTCTCTCCTAATGCTTACAAAATATTTTAGAGATTTTTCTCAGTTCAATGAATAGGTAGAGTGGCTCAAAATGGAGAGATTGTTTTGTGTCCAAATATTGTGCTTATCAAGAAGCCACTCAGATTATTACCTATATCATCTTTAAAATGGCAATTGAAAAGTCACCTAGGAGTAACAAGGAGCTTCTTTCTCATTTTTGATGGCTACAATGACCCCTTTCTGCATTTTTCCTACTTTATTGGTGTCCAACCTGAAAACTCAGGGTCTCTTTCAGATGCAGAGCTCCTTTACAAGCATTGAAATCGCTGAGGCAGTTTATTCTCACACAATAAAGTCTACATATAATAACATGTGTCATTCTACAACCCTCATGGTAATCCAAAATAAATAGAAATCCTACATGAACTAAAATCTGAAGCATAACTCCATGAGAAGGCAGCATTTTAAGACATTTACATTTAAAAGAAAGGCAATAATTCCTTTACCTTGAAAAACATAAATAATCTTGGAAATTTTGGAGGCATTTAAATTTTATCCAAAGCAAAATTTGTCACGCATCTTAATTTTCACGTATCTTAAAAAATACAGATTTTTAATTCAGTAATCATTTGCTAATATCTGCAACTCTCTTTAAGACTAAATAAATGAAGAAGCCATCTTGTTTTTCCACATCACTGGCTCTAGCATGCTATAGAATATCACCATGACAACAGGAGCCAGTTTGCCTGGTGTGAAGACAACAGTGTAGGCCTCATTTCCTAAATGCATGTTTCCACTAAAGTTGAATCACCAATTAAAAGACTCCTTTCTGCCCTTGGGGGCTTCAGAGATGCAAATAGTGTTGGGAGGGCTGGCTGGTCAGCTGCTATACCTAGTAACTCCTCCTGATTATCTAAAAATAAAATGATATATTTTTTTAAAAAAGGTATATCTGAATCACACTGAAAAGGAGTTAATATTCAAAATTGAAAGACTTGCTTGAAATTGTGAACTATTATCCATGTCATAACTTGTGATTACTCTTTATGTCCCTAAAAAAAGAGTATTCTGAGTGTATTTTTAAGTATCTTATTATGGAACTGTGAGATACACAATAGTGTTGTTTGTTAACTCTGTCAATCATTAGCAAATATAAAACTGTAATAATGAAAATTAATATAGATTCTTCAAAAGATATGAAAAAGTGTGATGATTACAGAACAGTAAAGTTTACATTTTATTCTGAATATATTCATAAAGAATGCCTTTATAATTTAAAGCAAGAAAATATAAAATAATTTTTTGAAGACCCAGATTCATAAAAGAGATTTTCTTGACATTTAACTAATACTCAAACTACAAATATCATTAAGGAGTTTTGATTTTTAGGAAAAGAAATGTGTGTGTCTATTTTAGTGGGTAAAGAAACAGAAATGTTTAACGGAAGTATTTTTGAATAAATACAGTAATTTCTAAAATATAGATCAGTATTATTTTGGGGTACAATGATAAATAATGATAACTAATGTTTTTCATCTATCTCCCTAATGTACACTATTCTGTGCATTTCTCCTTTCTGGATCAACTCGATAAATACGTACTTCAGTTTTGACATTTTACTACCCTTATTTGTAAATGAAATACTAAAAATATCCAAATTATGTTACTCAGTATATTTCTGACTTTTTTTATAGTAAAAAAAAGGAGGATATAAGAATTTCAACCAAATTAATTTTCAAGTAAAATTACACATTTCCACTAATAAGCATATGATAAAGACATACATTATTAAATGGTGCTATTTAGGAATTATGTGCATAAACTTAGCAATACACACTAGCCAATTTTCGGTAATGTGTGTTTGTATATTTAACTATTTCTTTGTATAGCTAATTAAATGTTTGCTGCAAAGTCTCATGGGAAGCTCATTTGCATATACCTTGTTATAATGGCTAAACACATTTTCACTAAGTATTGCCTGATGAATAGATATTTCACAAATGCCTGGCATAGACACAACAACAAACTATGGACACATGTCATTATTACTGTAGTTCATCAGCACAGCTCTCCATGGTTCTCTCTGCATAATTGGACTCATTTAGGAATCACTCATTTGCTTATGAGTGGTAACTAGTGTAGCACTGCATTTTAATTTTAAAAGTTTAATTAAAATAAAAATTTGTTCAGTTTTTACATATTTGAATATGTATAGATATTTTAATGTGAGTTCACATGTAAGTCTGATTCTAGGAGAAAATGTCACATCAGAAAATAAATTGTCAAATTCAGATATAAACTGAAATAAAAAGGAATAACAAACAAAAATGTTAACATTGTATCTTCTTCACACAGCTCTCTTGTGAGAATTATGTGAGATGATCCATGTAAATAAAATGACCGTCAACAGTAGAGCTACAGTAAGCATTAATTTCCTTCTAGCTTTTTCTCTAGAATGAAACAACTTAGAGTGACCTAAAAAGAACAGTAGGTAACTTGTGAAGTTAATTATTTCAAGAGACTCACAAGGTACATTAGCGTGGATGTGAACAAAGGTTGCTTAGTTCTGGGTGATCTTAGTTTTGCAGCCATGCAACACTATAAAAGCAGAAGTCATTATGCCTTCTTCCACTTCCTGTGAGTAATTGGTGGGCTGATTAATAAGCATTTAACACATTCTATTAAATTTTTTGCAATCTAAATATCATTTTGCAATTTCTTTCACATATTTCTACCTTCTTTAAATAGCTGTCCTCACGGATGTTCTTAACATCTCCCAATTTAGCATCATCTGTAAATTTAATTAAGTGCTTTTTCTGTCCCTTCTTGCAGATCATTAAAAAGCATGCTAAATTAAACCATGACAAACTCCTACCAGACCCCACATTGTCTTGTCATGCAAAGCATTTTACTTCACAGAGCACCAGAATTACCAATAATACTTTTAAAATGTACGAGTTATACAGGTATTTCATTTCTGCCAATGGAAAGAACCCTGAGCATTTATTTCTAGGAGGCTACTAAAATTTTTATCAGTTATGGCAGCCATAATTTTGATATACGAATAAATTATATCAACTGCACTAAAATGACTAAAGACACTTAAAACAACAGTCTTATATACATATGTGTAAGACTATTTTGTGTGTACCTAGGAGCATTAAAGTATATGTCAATCCCATATGTCAGTGCAGATGCTCAACTGCTGGGAGGAACAGGCTCTGAGGAATGGAATCCAGGGAGAGAAATTCAGAGGAATTTTCACTTTTTTGGTGTAATTTTTTCAATATTTTGCAGTGAGCATGACTTACGTGTGTTTTTAAAAAGTAAACATATTTATATGTATTATAGGATGTACCTGCATGATCTGCCCTCACCATCCCAAATGTGACATTTAGAATGAGGTAACATGAAGTCACTGAAAGAAGGTCACTTTGCAAGTTCAGACAAATTGTCATTGCAAAATATCAAATTTTGTTCATCCTGTTTATCAACAAACCTATCTTTAGACTATATTACATGTGAAACATTTTGCTAAGCTGTACCTGGAATGCAGATTTCAGTCATCAGGAGGCAGTGTGGCTAATGGCTAAGATGAAAGGCTATGGCTTTAAGTGTCCATCATCAGATGAATGGATAAAGAAGATGTGGCACATATATACAATGAAATATTACTCAGCCATAAAAAGAAACAAAATTGAGCTATTTGTAATGAGGTGGATGGGCCTAGAGTCTGTCATACAGAGTGAAGTAAGTCAGAAAGAGAAAGACAAATACCGTATGCTAACTAGACAATGGACTTGAGGATACGGGGAGGTGGAAGGGTAAGCTGTGACAAAGTGAGCGAGTGGCATGGACATATATACACTACCAAACGTAAAATAGGTAGTGGGAAGCAGCCGCATAGCACAGGGAGATCAGCTCGGTGCTTTGCGACCACCTAGAGGGGTGGGATAGGGAGGGTGGGAGGGAGGGAGGCGCAAGAGGGAAGAGATATGGGAACATATTAACTGATTCACTTTGTTATAAAGCAGAAACTAACACACCATTGTAAAGCAGTTATACTCCAATAAAGATGTAAAAAATAAATAAATAAATAATGTTTGTTGTTTTAAAAAAAAAAAAAAGAAAGGGTTTAACAACTACTAGGTACGTGGCCTTATGCAAATTAACTGACCTCTCTGAGCATCAATTTCCTCAACTTACAAATGAGCATAATAATAGTACCTATCTCACAAAACTGTAGTGAGGATTAAGTAAAATATATTTTCTAATTTTTGTAAAACCCTTATAATAGTACCTGGCACTAAGTAAGAGCACTATAAATTCAGTATTTACTTTAATTAATGAATTCATTATAGAGTTATTGAGAGATGGTCCCAGCTGTCAAAAATCCTTTTGGAACAAGGAAAGTTGTAAGTAAACACTATAGACCCAAAATTTACATGCTAAAACCTAATTCCCAACATGATGGTATTTAGAGGTGGGGACTGTGGGAGGTGCTTAGGTCATGAGGGTGGAACCCTCATGAATGGGATTAGTGACCTTATAAAAGAGAAAGCAGAGAGCTCTCTTGCCACCTCTCCCATGTGAGGATACAGAGAGAAGACAACCATCAGTGAAACAGGAAGCTGGCTATAATCAGATATGAAATCTGCTGGTGCCATTTATCTTGAACTTCCCAGTGTCCAGAACTGTGAGAAATAAATTTATGTTGTTTATAAACCACCCTGTCTATGATAATCTATTATAACAGCCCAAACAAACCAGGAGGACAAAAAACAAATACAATGTTATAAAGAAACAAGCAAAAGCAACTGGATGAATTGTAGTAAATGGTCTGTTGAAGTAGTTTATGTTCTAATTAAATGGAGGAGCAAACCAAGTAAACTGTACATAGCACAATGTGCTGCATCACAACAATCCTTTGAATAAAGCCATTTGGAAATAGAGGTAGGTGATTGGTTCGGCCTGTGAAGGCAGAGAAAGTTTCAGAAAGGATATGACATTCTTGCTAAAGTCTAAAATAAGACACAGGTCTTGAAAATCATGTAAAGCCAGGCCTTTTGTGTATACTTTTTCTTATGTTTATAGGGTTAAGTCCAAACTGATTAGCCCTGGAATAAAATATCCTACATGTCTGGCTCCAACTTATCTCCAGTTTCATCTTTTTCACTCCACCTTAACACCCATTAGAATTTCCCCAATATCCCCATAATCTCTTATCCAACATTGGTAGGGAGAGATGTGTCTTAGAATGCAGAACTTTTCAGATTTTAGAAAGCTAATTCAGTATCCAACTTTAGATTACCAGAGGTCTGGGGTAACACCACATAATCAAACACATCAATACACCTGCAACAAAACAAACCTATTCATCTCATGCCAGTTCAGGTGAGGTTCTCCTGACAACTGAGATCAGATCAGATCAGAATTGATGGATAGATACCAAAAGAGTTAGAAAAAACTTGTAGACTATGAAACTTTGGGGACTTTAGAATTGTGAATAAGGGATGTTGATCCCTGTCACCCAAATATGAAATGCTCTTTTGTTCCTCTGTAAAACCTCTGTTACTAATGCCTCTTCTGCCTTTCAAACAATTCATTCTTCAAAGCCCAACTCGGATATCATCATCTTGATGAATATAATCTATGACATCCATGACACGTCTCTGGGTCTCATTAGTACTTTGTGAATCCCTCTCTTACTGTTTTGATGACATTGTACACTAATTATGTGTTTAAATGTTTGTCACTGCCTCTTAACTGTAAGCTTTCAAAGGCAGGGACTGTGTCTTTCTCTTCTTAGTATCTTCTGTTCATAATATAGCAGCTGGCATATGGTAGATGCTCAATATTAGTGGTGGAACAGAGTGAACTTATAGCAATCTAGGAATATAAAACAACAATGCAAGTGTACAAAGATCTATCATCAAACTTCAAGGGATAGAAGTCATATGAATAGTTCAGACTAAAGGTTATAGAGAAGTAATTAGAAAATTTTCATTTCTACATAGATATATGAGGAGGGTGTTTAGGAGGTGGTAACTGAAGAAACATGTTTATGAAGGGGAATCCAGGCTCAAAAATCACATTAAGGAAGCAGTGCAGATGAGCTGCAGGAAATGATTCACATTCGAGACAAATAGGAGATAAGGCTACAAAAAGTGGATGCTGTTAAATTAAAGAGAATTTGGAACTTAGCAATAACACAGTCTGTTCTCATTCTATAGCACATCAGACACCAGTATTTTTATGCTTCTGTATTGGACAAGTGAAAACCCAATAGAATGAAATTGGGCAATAAATCCTTCCTTTCTAATGTTATGTTTTGACAGGAAAACAATTTATACTGACTAATAAGCAAAATAATTTTTTGCTAGATGGCTGATGAAGGAAATCATTGCTCATTCCTGCACACTGAACCATGAAAAACAAATACAGGTAAGTTGATTTGAAAGTGAGGCAGTAAAATCAATGAAAAAGAGGTTAATCGTTTTCTAAAGAAAACAAGGATAACTGATGGATGAATTTTTTAAATGCTTTGGTATTTTATTCCAACTCTAGGAGGAAAAAATATACTTGCCAATTTTGTGAAAATGAAGATGATATAGAATTTCCAAACCTAAGGGGAGAGAGAATATGAAGTGTTGCAAAATTTTCATTGGTGATAGAATATATTTTTTTAAAAAGGGAAGTACACCGTATTTTGTAGGAGCATATTAGTTACTAAAACTGGTGTTACTTTTTTTCCCCAAAATATGCTGTCTCTAATAATAATGGTTCATTTTTACTAGATTAAATATTAGTAAAAATTCATATTTCTAGAAAGACAGACTTGAGAGCAGATCTGGACACTTCTGTGGTATGATTTTTTGATGAGTCCATCACAGAAATCTCTCTTACTCCACCATCAGTTTCTGGCCTATCATGGGGCCTAAATATCGACCACAAGAGATCATTGCATTGAGTCTTCCAGGGTTTCCATCTATTGGGTTTTTCTATGCAAATGCAAGTATTCTCCAGAAGGAAGTCCTTTAAGTCCCTATAAACTTCGAGAGTTTAGCCTGTATTAGTTCACCCATTCATTTGTGGTCAGCTGCAAAGTTGAAGGTTGTGAGAAAGAATCTCACCTAGTAGGCATCTCACCTAGAATTAAACGAAAGGTAAGAAGGGCGGTGCTGTGAAGAGGAGTGACAGAGAGACAAATTTCACTATGTTTAATGCAATTACACATTCCTAAAATACCAGTCCTCTTCCCTCGCAGTACTTGGTTTCATAGCAAACAGAGTTGAGCCTCAGTTAATCATAAAATGGCATAAACCAGGAGCTTGGATCCCTCAACCCTGCCTGTTAATTCCAATATTACCCTGCCTGACCCTACTGACTCTTTTGAATCTCTTTAGATTCTTAGGCAACTCTTTAAGAGATTTTATTGTGAAGCCACTTACCAAAAATTATTTACCACATTTAACAAAAATGTACATTTTTGAAACTAAAACAGTAACAGACATCTTTTTTTTTAAACAGACATCTTTTTTAATTGAAATGTAATCGACAGAACGTTATATTAGTTTGAAGTGTGCAACATAATGATTCTATATTGGTATATATTGTGAAATGATCACCATAAGTCTAGTAAATTTCCACCACCGTATATAGTTACACATTTTTTTTCTTGTGATAAGAACTTTTAAGATCTACTTTCTAAGTAACTTTCAAATATACAATATAGTATTATTAACTGTAGTCACCATGCTGTACATTTTATCCCCATGACTTATTTATTTCATAACTGGGTGAAAGTGGTCAAATGGTACAAACTTCCAGTAGTAAACATCTATAAGCAATTGTTTATGTCAAATTAGTGGAGGTGATTTCCATTCTTAAGTAAAAGCCACAGTGCTAAACTTCTTAGAAGTAATAATACCAATAGATTAAGGATCCATTAAACTCTGAGCCCTATCCATGTTAGCATGAACTTTACTACAATCTAATTACTTGTCAATTAGATATTTAGTTCATATTAATGTAACTGCTTAAATTCTTTTTGAAATCAGGAGGAATAAAAATAAATAAATTTTGTTTTACTGAATTTAATTGAAGGTACATTCAGAAAAATGTGATTTATGTATTAGAGTAAAGTAGCCTGGCTGATCTCTCCAATCCCTTTCTTATGTAATATGAAAAGCCTTGAAATTCTTTAAACAGAACTTGTACAGTTTTAAGTGTACATGTATTCTTATCACCCTCCATCTCACAAATTCAGATTTTCATTATATTTTCTTCTGTACAATGTCATGGTCACCCTGGAGTCTGAATAATTTTATTTTGATTACATGAGGATAAGTAATAAAATACATTTTGTGAATCTTGAAGAAATGTACCTCTCCCTCTCTCCTCTCTTTCTCTCACACACACATGAATACGTACATTAACACACACACCTGCAAACATATAATTTTGTTAACTCATTTACACTCTCACCTAATCCCAAGCAGAATAAATGATGATTAATTTTAAAAATGCAGAGGTAAAGATCAACAACTGTTACAGCAAAATAATGGCCAAATATAAATGCTGAAAGGGAAAATCAGAGGAAGAATGCAAGCAGGAAATCCTACCTGAGGAACATGGTTGTCATTGGGCCAAGTCTTAGTGCATAGTTTCCTAACAGACTAGGCAAAGAGACAACATGATGGATTACAGAGCTATCATTTTCTACGAAAAGAAAGCACACCAGTTCATCAGCAGAGGGAAAATTTCCTATCCCTGAGTTCGAAGATGAATTTGTCAAAAAGAGCTTTATATAACGGACAGTGAGCTCCATAATGTCCCCCATAGCAATTTTACAAGCAATATAGAGATGTTCCACATGGCTATTCTTTATAGTGTTCTGACACTGAAGCCAAGTAAGTGCACATTGAAAGTTGTGGATCTATAAAGGCAGAGTGGGAGGTGAAGGTGGGGAATGGAGAGAAAAAGAAAGAAAGAAAAGGCACAAATACGCATGTTTCTGCAACATGCCTTAATGCAAATTTATGCTTAAACAATGTAGCAAACTGAATAGTTAATACTTAGAATATCTTGTTCGAATATCAGTGTGTTTCCAAGTTTCTGGCAGAAGTTATATGGTAGATCATTTAGTTACCAGGCACATAGATAAAAAAGATGTTATATCGTTCTGACAATTGAATAAGTTATTGTGTGTTTGCCATCTTAAATAACCAAACCATATGCACATGATACAGTCCGTAGACAGTATCTATTTCTTTGTATTTTTCTTTGTCTTGTGTTTCTCCAACAGCTCTGTATTTTGAAAAAGTGCTCAGCAGAGGCACCAAGATTTTGTCCCACTTTCCATTGATACGTGTGTTGTTTGTGTGGACATTTAAACTCTTGCTTTACTGATGTGTTTGTATGGCTTCATGGAGATTTTAGACCGTCAAAATTGTATTTCAAAGCTCTATAATTTGCTTAATAGAAAGACAAGTGTTAGATATGCAGCCTGAAAGGAGATTTTGTTGCTTTTCACTTATAAAAAATGCTATTAGGTTAAGATTTGAAACTATCCTTTACAATAATGAATGTAACTGAACATTGCAAGAGCTTTGTGGTTAGACCTGGGTTGTAATCTCAGTTCTGACAAATATTAGGTAAGTGAGCTTGGGCCAGTGGCTTTACCTTTGTTAGCTTCAGTTTCTTCATCTGTAACATGGTGATGGTAATACCTCCCTTGGAAGTTGTCTGGAGAATGACAGGTCATGTGGTGAATGCACCATGCCTAAAACACAATGCACATAGAATTATCGATCACACAATCAGCCAATCAATCAGCCACAGCTAGTGAGCATTTTGAGTATCACAATCTCAAGTTAGGAACTGAGTCTTCTCTTGTCTTCAGAGAAGCAGGGGCTCTAGTTCATTCCACATACTATTTGCTAAAGGATTTGTGGTCTCTAAATGCTAAAAACTGTATAAAATAAATACATGCATAAATAAAAGAGGGAAATAAGAAGCTTAGGTTGAAAATATACCTCGCACTCTGGCCAGATATTTGAACAATAATAATCATGAGTTTTATTCTGTTCACAAGCTTATAGGACCTACTTTTTTCTGTCATTTCAAATAGATTTGGATAAAGAGATTTCACAAAGACTATCTAGAACAATTTCCTGAAGAAAAACTTTGCTAATATTTTCATGATAATTTTTGTGGAATTAAACTTCTATTTAAACTAAAATCTGGTAAACCAATTAATCCAGGAGCTGCTACAAGGGGTTAAACCCATTGATTTCCCTATGGCACTGAGCTCAGAATGGCCTCTTAATAGACACCATCAGCTCACTTTCTACCTTTGGAGGCAGAGTCTCAAAATGTAAAGGAGTGTCTCGAAAAGCTGAGAATATCCTAGGAGAACAGCACTTTGCATGAGTATATCATGAAATTTTGCTGACTTTGAGTGTGTGTCTTTATACACCTGTATGTAAATATGAATGGACAATGCCTTTATCTCTCTCTCTCTCTCAGGCAATTGTACAAATAAAAAGGGCCATAATTTTGCAAATCAACTATTACTATCCTTTTATCTTGTTTATTATCTACAGGAAGGGGACAGTACTGACCCTCATATGTTATCTTCTCTCATGTAAAGGCAGCGTGGTATAGCGGAAAGAATGTGGGTTTCTGAATTAGACCAACCTGTATTTTCATTCTGCTTCCTCCTATTCACTAGTTGAGGAAGCTTGAAAACACACACACACACACACACACACACACACACACACACACATGCAGATCTCTTTAAACCTTGGTTTCTTGATGGGTAAATAGGGTTGATAATAACTATCTCATTGATTAAAGTTAACTTTTTTATTCTAGGGGAAGTAAAATAACTTTTTATTCCCTTCAACACAAATGAACCACTATATATATAGAAGCTGACACTCACAGTGTACATGAAAACTCAAGCAAGTTTTAATGCCATCTTTTTCCTCCAACATTGAGAAGATAAGGGAAGGGAAGGAATTCCAGTCAACTAGGCATGTTCAGGGTTACACACCTTCACCACTCTGGGCAGGCATGAGACACACTGAGAGCAAAGAAGGACTGCAGTGTTATCTTGACAGCCACTCACCCTTAGAAACCCTCTTTTTTTCCTCACAAACCAGAAAAATAACAGAACTTCTATCAGGAGTTCCCAGGAAGGATATGAGCAGGATGTCAGGCCAAATTCATGTCTGTGGCCTCAGACTATCCCAGAGAAAGCCTATAAGTAACTGCCAGTCTTACAGGTCCAATGGGACTGGGTAGAGTCTGGCTTTTCTGAGGCAAGGAGAGATGGGGCAGGAAGGGGTGGGGAGATGAGGCAGCCTGACCACATCTAGAGTGAGGAAGCGTTTAAAGGTGGAGTTTGTCAAGAGTGGCCAGGAGGACAGGGCCCATGATATTCCAAGCAACCCCAACAAAACACATCTTTTAAAATGAGAGCTAAAATCTAATCCCAAATTTTCAGCAACTCACAAATCTGTGGTGTCAGAGTCAAATGCCTCACATTTTTATATCTAACTCCTACAGCTTTTAAATTCCTTAAGGGCTGGTTCTGTGACCAGATAAGATCTCCTTACAAAGTAGCTTCTCCTTGGAAGAGTCTAGACCCCAGGAAGATGGAATTGTCCCAGGGACCCCTTACCAAGATGAGGATCAAACCCATGTGAAAAGTGTCTGGCCCATAGGAGGCACTCAACACACACTAGTTTCTTGCTGTAATTAGATTCATTTCTCCACTCTTACCAAAAAAATTATGTATTTGTTGAACATCTCCTATGTGCTAAGCATTGGACTTGATCCTGGGGCAAAGCAATGACTGAGAATGGCAAATCCAGATGCTCATAGAATGTAAAGTCTGGCTTTGACCTATTTTTTACACTATTTCTCCAAGACGTGGTCTTGGCAGTGTGATTCGTTAGGCTGAGCACATTACTAGTAGTTAAAAGACAAAATTGGGATTCTAGTTCTACCATTAATAAGCTATGACTTTGGAAAAACGATGTAATACTCCTACTCCTGGATGTCAGTTTCTATAGAAAAACAAATCAATGGAGAGATAAGCTTTAAAACCCCCTTCTTCTGAACATAGGTAACTACACGGTTATCAAACACATATCCTTGTACTTGTTCATGCCACACTTCAACCAACCAAGATCACTAGCCCTCTCAAAAGTGCTATTTTTCTTGCTTGATCTTATTACCGCTCTGTCTTCATGCCTAGCTGGTTAGTAATGGCAGCCGGGTTCCATTGGCCCAGTTGTAGCCATGCACCTGTGGCACAAAGTTTTGCAGATTGAAGTGACTAGCAAGGCTTAAACCATGGACAAGCAGGTCTCAGGGCACCCACTCCAGCAGTGGACAGCTGCTCGGAAGCTGTCTACACCATGATTTAACACTAAGAACTTGTTTTGAAACAGCTCTTTTCGACACCAGATGTCCAACAATGGCTATTTTCACAGGCCTGACACAGTCCCTGCAAGGCTCAGGCATGTCATTTTGCTCTAAAATGTCCTGTATCAATGACATGTCTCCACACCATCTCCTGTCTCAGGTTTCCTGAGAAAAGGAAGGCGCTTGGGTGAAATCAGAGACTCCATTGGACTGACTGGTAAGTTTCAGCCTTATCGGGGTACCCCCACATTTCAGTGTAGTTTTGTGCACTTTGGTGATGCTGAGAACAGACTGATGCCAATAAGCCATTTGAGATAAGAACTAATTGGAAACAGAAGGTTGAAGAATGATGATGTTGGGAACGAGCAAAAGGGACAGACAAGTAATTATTCAGGCAGAATTTCTTTACGCAAAAGACAGATGGAAAAGGGAACAAAATTCCAAAGTCCATGGCAGAAGTAAGCAGCTGCACATTTCTTTTTTTGTGGAAAAGCAAACAGAGTGAGTGATTCACTGGGTTGGTAATGGGTTCCAGGGATCCCTAGGGAGTCACAATGTGCTGGCAGCCCACAGCATGTAAAATCACTCAGTGGTCTCCATCGAGTTCACCTCCTCAACTGACTCTAATTGTGAGGCATATGAGATGAGATTTAAGGGAGAGACTGAAGAGAAACAGCCTCCCATTCACACATGAATCACAGAAGAGGTGAACTGCAGAAAAGGCAGGAAGATAAACACATACACCAAACGTTCCACATTCGTAACAACCCATAGATCAGATTCAACTGAACATTTCCATTCATAACTATAAACTCACTACAAACAGAAATCATGAGAAAGTGGCATCTCAGAAAATATTCCTCAAAATTATCAAGTCATCAGGTTGTGGATAAATAAAGCTCTATGATCTCAAAGCTGAATTTGAAAGACAAAGGCAATAATAATTAGAAATCAGGGTGGGAAACAGAGATACCAACTTCCCCCCAAAGCAAAATCCATTAGCAGCAACCTTACTCAGCAGGACTAATTTAAATGCTGTTTAACACTGTACTGTCTACAAAAAGATAAAAATAAAAATGAAGACCCAAAAAATGTTTCCTAGTTTTTATCCCAGGCTCAAACTATCTATCTATCCCCATCTTTCTCTCTCTCTTTCTAATGTGTAGATGTATATATAGATATTTATAGATATAGATATATGCACATATAAGAGTGACTTAAGGACAAATGCATTGAAAGAACATTCTTCAAGGACATCCCTCCCAAGGAATGATAAGATCAAAGGAACTGGGTACCCAGTTAGCTGCGAACATGAAACCAGATCCCAGGCTTCACAGTGATGAAAGGAGTTTTTAATATGTAGAAAATGATAAAGAAAAGAAAGAAGGGAAGAGAAATTAGATCTCATACAAAGTAAAAGTCACAATTCGGTCAATAGGGATAAGAAAAAAGGATAGGTATAATTATTAAAGAAAACAAGAAAGGGCAGTAATAGATTTCAGAATAATACATTTTAGGATGGGATGAGGTATAAATCTTTACAATGGGATTTTTACCCCATTTGGGGTTTTTACAAACTGAAGCTAAAGTACATTCAACTGTAATCACTCCTCTGCCCCAACTCCTTCTCCCCTTCTCTCCTCAAGTTTCTAGACTCCTTCCTGCTTCAGTCCAGACACCCAGAGTTCTTCTGCTGGTCCAGCTCCTCTCAACCTGCCCCTCTGGCTAAATCACACTCAGCCTTCTGGCCTCAGACTCCAAGTCTCAGATGCCTGGCTTGAGTTCCTTTCTCATCTTTAATATGGAAACTCTAGATTATTCTCCCATAAAACTCATGGGTTTTCTTGCACATTATGTAATGCAGTTTGAAGTTATATATTTATTTCTATGTTAGTTTATTTTCCTCACCACACTGTGAGCTCCCCTTGAGCGGAAACTTGTTTGTTTTGTTCACCACTGTGACATCTAGTCTCCGACAGAGAGCTTGGCACAGAATAAGTGCTCAATAAAACTTGCTGCTGATTTAACAGACACCACTCCCAAAGTCTCTCATAGGCCATAGCATTTTGCTACCTATGGCTAAAAATAATAATTATTATTATATATAATTATATTATATATTACACATGATAACAATAGCAACAGTTATATCTAGGACTTAACAATTAACCATGTGTCAGGCGCTGTCCTGAGAATCTTATTTACACTGAGTCACTTAATCCTCATGACACCCCAATGATGTGGGTACTATTGTGATATCCATTTTAGAAATGAAGCCATTGAGGCACAGAAAATTAAATAACTTGCTCAAAGTCAACTAGCTATTAAATGATGGAACCTGTATTAGAAAGCATTCTCCAGAGCAGCAGAACCAATAGGATGCATATACATTATGAGAGATTTATTTTAAGGAACTGGATTACATGTTTGTAGGGGCAGGCAAGTCTGAATCTGCAGAGGAGGCTGGAGACCCAGGGAAGAGTCAACATTGTCATTTGAGTCTGAAGGCAGTCTGCTGGCAGAATTCCCTCTTCTTAAGGGATGTTAGTCTTTTCTGTTAACACCTTCAACTGATAGGATAAGGCCTACCACCTTTTGGAAGGTAACCAGCTTTACTTGAATTCTAATGACTTAAATGTTACTCATATCTTAAAAAATACCTTCACATCAACATCTAGACCAGTGTTTGATCAAAGCTAGGTATCATGGCCTTACCAAGTTAATACATAAAATTAGCCATCACAGAGCCAGGATACAAATTCAGTCTACCCCCAACATCCAAATACTTAATGAATATACTACTTAGGCATCTAGACTATGAGGATTCCCTTAAAATTCGTTTTCTACACTTAATGACAGTGAGATAAATATATAAGTATTTGTGTGTGTACGTTTGATCGTGTGTGAGAATAAAGAATAAAATTCAGGAACATTTGCCACAATAATTTCCACAGGTAAAAATATTTCCTTGTTTTACTGGGATAATTGTTAAGTATCAAGATGGAAAATGATAAACTGTAGGACTTACATTTTAAAGATGACCTATTGCTTATTATCAATTTTCAAATGAGCTTTAAATGGCAGGAAAGGAACTCAGGACTTCAAAGAAATTCTTGTACCACAGTATCCAAAGACAAGGAGAATAAAGGAATTAATATTATGGTTTCAAAGCAGAACAGTGAACAGAAGTGACAGTCCCTGGGTTCCAGTTGTAATTCTGCCATGCGCTGAACGTGGTCGTGAGCAGAGATGACCATGACCACTCAGGATGACCATGAGTTCCCCACAGCAGCACTGCCACCAACTTCCCTTCAAATCTAATAGTCCAAGTTTCATGCTCATTTTTTGGAGAAAGTTACCACCTCCAGACATCTGGGTTACATAAAAAAATATGTCACCCTGTGTTTAATATATTAGGTCATGGACATATGCTCACACAAGCAAAATATAATTTACTATTTATAAGCCACCATAGTAGAGAGCCAAATCCTGTCATCATGGAGTACAGATCCAGTGTTCTGTACTTTTCACATCCATAAAGTAGGCATAGAATTTCCAATTATGGATGTTGATACGTTAGAATGTTGGAAGAAGCAATTTCAGAAGCACATTTTCAGAGAGCAGCTTTTTCTTTAAAGTAAAGCCTGGCTTTGCAGGAGATGCCCACTAGAGAATTGGAATAAATATTTGTAAGGATTTTTTTTTTTTGAAGAGCTGAGGATAACAGAAGCTATTTGCTGAGAACTTTTATCCATCATTAAAACAGATACCCTGAAGCCTGGCAGTGAATGGAGTTCTACTCTGCTCCCTGACTTACCCACTTTTTGGTGTAAACCACAGTAAACGTGATGAATCATCAGATCCCAGAAAAATAAGACTCCACAGGTCAGTTCCTTTGGGGCAGAGCATCCAAACGGAATGATAGCTATGTCATTCACCAGAAATAGACATCAGTTCATCTAAAACATTCAAGTGAAAGAGTCCAAACTGAGGAATCAAAATTTTATGTATAACTAGAGGCATGATAATTGATGATTTGGAACACCAAGAAGCAATGTTTACATTTCAAACATACAAAGCTTGATTTTCCTGGCATGAACATGAATCAGACAAAAAGGATATACACAGTTACACAGGAGGAGACATGTTTCAGCTACGAACATTTCACTGGAAATGACGAAAAGAGCCTGTGGGAAAACCCAGAGGACAAGAGAATTGAGTGAACACAATAGGAACTTGCACATAGAGATGAAGTTAAAGGGGATAAAACCACACCATTTAAGAAGAGAGTAAATCACATTTCATAATTTTATATTTGCCTGGTTTTTGCCCACTCCAATATTTTAAAAGTCCATTATTCTTCGTGTTTGTGGAAAAGCACAGGGCCATATTTCAATTTCGCCTGAATGCCATCTCCCATGGCTAAAGATTTTGCAACAGTTTATGAGGTGACAGCATGCTAGAGTTTAGATTTCGTGGTGTGTGTGTGTGTGTGTCCTTCCAAAGGGAAGGTGTTCTTTTCACCTCTTTGCCTCTTTGGGGCTGTGGCAGAGAAGAAAGCCTCTGCAGTTTATGTTAGCTTTGTCAGCCCTGTAAGCAACCATCTGTTTCAGCGGCGGAGTGCGATCTGTCAGTTTTGTTTTTGGTGGGGATGTAGTGGCAGGAGCTGGCTCATTGTTGCTTCTTGGAGACTGCAAAGTAATTAACCATTCCAGTACTGGTTACAAAAGAGATGGACACTCTCAACATTGGGCCAGATTTTTGCTTTATCCAGTGCTGGAAGGACTACAAAAAACTGAATAGCTATTCATCGGGCTTCATTGTTTCCTAAAGAGGCAACATGCTCTTTGTTATAAAGGCAACCTGGATTTTCTGACATACTGTTTCATTTCAATATCTGTGAGCCAAAGATGGAACAAAGTCTGGGTGCTGTAGACAAACAATCAAAACATGACAGTGACAAACACCCTGAGAGACCTCATTCGCCAACACGTGAACAGGGACCTTGTCATTCACAGACAACGGGAGGTGTGAGCTGGGGCTTGGAAGAAAATAGGAAAGAAGAGGGGGCAGGGGGTTGATTTTTAATATATTAGGGGGATGTGATAATTTTCTGATTGAGCATAACTTTATAGGGCACAATCCTAATAAATCAAAGACCTGTGGAAAGAGGACCAACAGGTTTTATATTTTATTCTATTTTTCTCATGGCTTTTCTCTATTTGTCTTTCCCTCTTTCTCTTTAATCTTCAGCATGACGTTCTGTCTCGCTTACGATCCATGAAATGGACTTAACAATTGAGCTACAAGATGTTGAAAACACCTCTCAAATGGATGTATAAAATAGATTTTGAGAACTTTTGGAAAGAGTTACCCTATAAGAGAAAAGTAAGGGAAAATGAACAAATTACCTTCTTGTTTCTAACATTACAATCTCTGAACACTTTGTAGTATATATTTATTAATTTAATAGAACTAGTCAAGAGTAAATATTGTCTTTATTTTCGACTGACTTGTTTATCTTTTCCAGCAAATTAAAAAGTTTGATGAAATAGTTAGGTTGGCTATCATATGAGATAAGAAAATACTTCCAGTACTGTGGGCTAAATATTCCACATTTGTAGCTATTCTAGCCCTGTACACAATGGCAGGGTTTGAAAAATTAGATTCTCATCTTCTGAACGTATTCTCAAAAAAGTCATCCCACCATTTTTCCTGACAGCTTACTAGTTATCTTGTTTTTTTTCTAATTAACATTTTTTTTTGCTTTAAGTAATAATTTATAAAGATATTTTACTTTACAATATTTTACTTTGCAATTAAAACTATTCTTTATTAGTTAATGAAAGTAATTAATTTATGTCCAATTGTTAATGTTCCTTTAGTATTTTTAGGCCAATCTCAAGTCTTCCGTTCTTTTCTCCACACTGAATATTTATCAATTTTATTTTTTTCTGTAGATGTTTAGTTATCCATTTCTTGGTCTGCTATTCCAATTGTTCCTTTAAAAAAAAACAACTATATACATAAGTAATATTGAGGCCTAACCAAAACCATGTGGGACAAGGTATGTTTTACTTCCTATTTCTAAGAAATTCAACTCTTTAAGTTAGGAAAATTATTGCTTTTTAAATTTAAGGGTATCGTTTTCTTAACACATACATATTTCACCTATGATTCTCTGCATGACTCCAAAACTTTTGAAGTATTTGTATATTTAATTAAAATTAGAATCATGCAAATGTTGCTGTCACCTTAATTAAATTCAGTTTTACAGCATCCTGCTGCTCCTTATAGAAAGAGAATGTCCTGGATCTGACCTTCGGGCCCATCTGGTCAGGTGACCACGGCCTTTATGGACATACTGACTCAACAGGTATCTTTATCCTGCTGTCTGCATCCAAAATGACACAGATCACTCTTATCAAGGTAGAGTCTTCAAGAGAATATTGAAAGCCCAGCCAAAGAGTAAGTCTTGGCAAAATTACAGAGTAAGAGATGTTTTAAGTGGTGTATCTTTGACCCTCTCATTATAATTCGATATCTGTGAAGGCCAGTTTAACGTTATGCTCAACTTTGTAATTCTTCCCTTTTGCTCTCACCCTCAGCCTCAGTTCTTTCAGTCTAATACAAGGCCTCAGAGTAGACATCTAGGAAATGTCTATACTCCGTAACGTTTGCCTACACCCCATACCTTCTCTCTCTTTTTTTTTTTTTTGGTAGTACGTGCAGGCTCAGCGGCCATGCCTCACGGGCCCAGCCACTCCACAGCATGCGGCATCTTCCCGGACCAGGGAACGAACCCGGGTCCCCTGCATTGGCAGGCGGACTCTCAACCCCTGCGCCACCAGGGAAGCCCTGCCTTCTCTCTCTTTTGTCCTTATCTCTCCAGGTTATTCAAACAGAATCCATGGGAACACCCGGTCTTCCCAAGAATTCTGGCATGCTCTTGCTTAGGCATCTCAGAACTTGTTGATGGGGTGATCACCCACCCTTCAACAATCAGTAAAATCTTTCCAAACTAATATATGCTCTACACTTGTACTTCTGCCTCCAGTTCCACTTCCAATGTGTGGGTTTTTCCCTCACTACCACACAACAGAGAGATAGCATCAGAATCCACAGGTTAAAGGCTCACCTTAACCTTATGAAACCAGAAGCTCCTTTTCACCTTATGAAACCAGAAAAGAAAGAGCAAATTAAGTCCAAAGTAGGCAGAAGAAAAGAAATAATGAGAGTTAGAGCAGAAATCAATGCAATTAAAAACAGGAAATCTATAGAGAAAAATCAATAAAACCAAAAACTGGTTCTTTGAAAAGATCAATAAAATTGATAAGACTCTAGTCAAGCAATCTAAGAACAAAAGAGAGAGGACACAAAATACTAATACCAGAAAAAAAGATCATCAACCAGTAGACATTAAAGGATAATAAAAGAATACTATCAACAGCTCTATGCCCACAAATTTGATAACCTAGATGAAATGGACCAATTCCTTAAAAGACAGAATTTGCCAAAACTCACACAAGAATAAATAGACAATCTGAATTGGCCTATATCTATTAAAGAAGCTGAATCAATAATTAATAACCTTACAAAACAGAAACTACCAGGCTTAGACAGGTTCAGTGGTAAACTCTACCAAACATTTAAGGGAAAAAAAAATATACCAATTCTCTACAATCTCTTTCATAAGATAGAAGCAGGGCTTCCCTGGTGGCGCAGTGGTTGAGAGTCCGCCTGCCGATGCAGGGGACATGGGTTCGTGCCCTGGTCCGGGAAGATCCCACATGCTGTGGAGCGGCTGGGCCCGTGAGCCATGGCGGGTGAGCCTGCACATCCGGAGCCTGTGCTCCGCAACGGGAGAGGCAGAGGGAATAATTTCTGACTCATTCTATGAAGCTATCATTACACTAATACCGAAATCAAACACTCTTAAAACTCAATAATAAAGCAAACAACTCATTAAAAAATAGGCAAACGACATTAACAGACATCTCACCAAAGAAGATATGCAGGTGGAAAATAAGCATATAAAAAGATGTTCCACCTCATATGTCATCAGAGAAATGCAAATTAAAACAAAATAGAGATTCTACTACACACCTATTAGAATGGCCCAAACTGTAACACTGATAATACCAAATGGTGGTGAAGATGTGGAGAAACAGAAACTCTCATTCATTGCTGGTGGGAATGCAAAACAGCACAGCCACTCTGGAAGACAATTTTGGTGGTTCCTACAAAACTAAACATACACTTACCATATGTTCCAGCAATCACACTCTTACTGGTATTTACCCAAAAGGAATTGAAAGCATGTCCACATAAAAAGGTGCACATGGATGTTCATAGTAGCTTTATGCATAATTGCCAAAAGTTGGAAGCAACTAAGATGTCCTTAATAGATGAGCAGATAAATAACCTGTGGTATATCCAGACAATGAAATATTATTCAGCACTAAAAAGAAATGCATTATCAAGCCATGAAAAGGCATGGAAGAATCTTACATGCATATTATTAAGTGAAAAAAGCCAATCTGAAAAGGTAATCGTCTGATTCCAATTATATGACATTCTGGAAAGACAAAACTATGGAGACAGGAAAAATATCAGCAGTTGCCAGGGGTTGGTGGGAAGGGGGAGGGAGGCAAGAGATGAATAGGCAGAGCACAAAAGATTTTTAGGGCACTGGAAATACTCTGTATGATAGATATACGTCATTATACATTTGTTCAAAATCATAGAATACACAACACCAAAAGTGAACTGTAATGTAAATTAAGGACTTTGGGTGATGATGATGTGTAATGTAGGTTCATCAACTGTAAAAAAAAAAATGTGCCACTCTGGTGGGCGATGTTGATAATTAAGTAGGCTGTGAGTGCGTAGGAGCAGAGTGTATTTGGGAAATCTCTCAATTTTTCTTTGAACCTAAAAATGCTCTAAGAAAATAAAGTGTTAATAAATGTTTGAATAAAAAATAAAAATACCAAAAGAAAGGGGGAGAAAAAGAGCATGTAGCAGTGGTAGGAATCACAAGAGATGTTTGCATAAAATAGAGCTTTTGTAAAATGAAAGAAAAAATGTAATGAGATGTAATATGCCAGCGCTGTTAAAGCTATGCTTAGGGTGCACAACGCAACCTGACTCAAAGTGAATATAATTAACACTGTCATCAGTAACTGAAGGTCTTAATTTCTTAAAAAGCAAGACCATGACGATTTCTTTCTGTCACATCAGAATCTAGAACAGAGCTCTTTATACAAGTAGGTGCTACATAAGTGTGTTTTGAATCATTTGGCGGAGTGTGTCTATCACAATAGGCTGACAAATTTGCACACAAATATTAAGTCACCGACAAACATAGGCAGAAACTCACGAAACCCAAAAGGCAACATATTTGTCCTTAACATAAACAACAAATGTGTCATACTCAAGGTGGAAGAACCGTCGTTGTGCAGAAATTAGCCTCTAGGTCAATAATGAAATGCTTAAGACACAGGGACAGAAATTTGGGACATGAAAGACAGTGTTATTGTTGTATGTCTATATGACCCTAAGCACCATTTTATAAACCATTAAAAACTGTCAGGTCTCCCATGACATATTATATTCTCATAAAAAGACACAAATGCTAAATTAAGTTTGAATTTGAATTAGCAAAGAATAAGAAAATCAATTTGTGTTCCCAGTGCAATCTCAACCCTTGCACTCTTGCTTTGCAACTGTGTATTTCATTAGTATATTTTGTTACATGATCATGTAATATTTATGCAGTAACACAATATTCTCTGTACATCTAAGATTAGAGAAAAAGTGCAGTTCCTTTCCATTATTTTGTGCCCTTTATCTGCTGAACACTCTGTAACATTACCCGAGGTTTGATGATTATGTAATGAGGGCTCCTATTATAATACACACTGCACAGTTGGAGAATTGCTGTGGGAACCTTAACTCTGCAAATCCTGAGTTTTGGAACAATTAAAGCCTTGGTTTTAATGTTACATTCACTCATTTTTTCCCAAAATATTTTGCTTTTTTCCCTTAAAACCCAGAAGTACTACAGTAGAAGAAATGTAACAAGAATTATAGGAAAAAGTTCCACAGGAGATGAAATAACAGCTGCCATCTGGTGCATAACAGATGTGTGTTCCATGAACTTTTTTTTTTTTCTTTTGAGTTTTCCTATCCAAGTCCTGGCCAGACCCAAACACTATGCCTTGGTTATGCCATCTGACAACCTTACAGCCCCAGGCTGACTGACTGCAGGCTAGTGTTTTTCCTTGAATTCAATGAAGCCCCAGGAAATAAACTAACAGGTTCAAGAATGATACTCAACGGTTATTTTCCTTCAGAAAGCTGTGGAGAACTGCCACTAAGTTCACTTATAAGAAATAAAGTCCAGAAAGTTTCCAATAAGGGATCATTAAAGATTCTGTGCCTTCAAAGACAGATATTCAGGACTTGGTGCCATTAGCAGTTGCTGTCCCAAAACAGAGAAGGAATCACCTGGAGGGCCATGTGATTTCTTCCTTCCAAGTAAAATAGTCCAAACCTGACTAGCCGTTAACATTTGCACAAGTACAACCCTACTGAAACTGACAAAGCCACTTGCTTTCTAGAACCTGGTCATGTGTCCTGAGATTTCTAAGGTTGGTGATTTGTATCAGAAAGCACTGACACACATGGCAAGTAATTAGAAGTTTATGGAGCCATCTCCTTTGTGACTTTATAAATTAAGATGGAATTTTTCTATAAGGTCAAATGACCAAATATTTAAAAGTCATTTGTTTTTAAAAGATAGCCCATGGAAAGGCGATTTTCTTTATAAATCTTTGTTCTCTTCCTGAGCTCAAGAGCAACTTACATCAGCTCCCAGATTTTGTCATGGTGCTTTTTTTATGGGTCAGATTCATCTATTCTTAATGCTTTAAGGTAATAATGCCCTTGACATGCCTTTAGAGTTTAACAGTTCATTTTTTTTTCTGTGAATGCGACCCTTGTCTTTTTAGCCTCCACCTACCTGGCACAAGAGAGCTCAATCAAGGAAATATGGGTGACAATAACTGTAGTCTTTAGTTCTGAGACAGTACAAGTGTCACTGCTGTAGCTTGCTGCTCCATGTTTTTCTCTTCTCTTGATATGGCTCCAAAGTGGCTTAAATTTCCATTGGTGGTAATTAATTATTTTTCTCTCTAAAGCCATTATCATACAGAATCTTGCTTTATTTCCTTAGGACCTCCACCATGCTGAAGTTCTAGTTGCTACCTTGAGGGGCATCCAGATGTTTTCATTCATTGTGAGGGGTTTGTCTCCTTTCTTGGTTTATCATTCTGCCTTACTGTTGATTCTGATGATGTGGGTTCCTGCTGCAGTCTGTGACCTTACTATTTGCCACTCTGTCATTGATGCTACAGTCATCACCATCATCACCACCACTTCATTTCTTCTCTAACTGAACCTCCGGCAATAAATCCCAGCCTGTGCACTTGGTAGATACAGAAAGGAACCTGAAGAGTCAATTCAAGATGATTTGCTATTTGGTCATGGAGTTAATGTGTTTACAAAACAGAGATGTACATAAAAATCATTACTGAATGAAAAATAGTCCATCATACAGTTGTATGTATGTCAATCAATAAACACTAGAAAATATTTAGTTTAGCTAATTTAATTGGGAGTCACTGGGCTAAATCCTACTATTGGGCTCCCAAATAGGGTGGTTTTGAAGTCTGGGTCCTTACAATAGCCCTGTTTTATAACCCTTTTATTGGAATAATCTTGCAGTCCTATTCTCTGGAAACCTGAAACAAGTTCCTTTGGGGCCGGGGGTGGTGGTGGGGAATAAAAACTGAACACAACATAATTTTCTGTTCCTCCATGAAACAATACTTTTGAAAGCAAAGCAAATTTAACTTACCTACTTGCATCAGAAGTACTTGTTCCTTGAGGATAAGAATGTGAACCAATAGCCAACTTATTAAGACTAATAGCTTGTTCGTCAAGAATAGCTTCCAGGCCCTGGCTTCTCAGAGCCCATCGATCCAAAGCTATTATGTAATACACTTTCTCCAGTCCCAACTTGTACTCTATCTTACAAGGCCTGACTGAAAACTTTCCCAGTCCAGGCCCTGAAACCTTGTTTGATATCCTACCCTGACTTCCCCCTTCTGAAACACTGTTAAGATATTGCCAAGGTGATGCTCTTCCTCATCTAATAAACTTATTTTTCCTTGATCAATGGGTATTTCCAGTAGACTTTCAACAACTGACAAACGTAGAGGTCCCATGGGCATCCAATCAAGATCCCTTCATCCTCTGTACAATAACTGGAGAAGTACCTTCCCCTGAGGCTCCTTGATTCTCTAAGCTGGATCTTCAGGTACCATGTTGTGGTCGACATCACACGTGCTTGACCCACAGAAAATTCGATTCCCAGTGGAACCATAAAATTACTTGTTTCCATTTAAAAGAAATATGGGGAGCTCTTCATCCTCTAAGTTGGGACTGGCTGGGAGTCTCTTTGACCCCAAGAGTGAGGTATGACTTAAATTGGGTCTCGGCTCCAATTGCCTTTCATCAGCTCATAAAGATTGCTTATTTTCTCAATGAGGAATAAAGGGTTTTAGGAATTCTTTGATTATCAAGTAGAAAACAGCCTTTTCTTCTTACACTTTGGTTTATATCTCTGTCGGCCCTTCTCTCATGAGTATGTAAGAAAAATTTTATGGGACAAGGAGTTGCATAGGCCCAGCAAGTCTATCACCAAGGACTGAAGGGTTCAGAAGATCTTGTAAGACACATTTTTTGGAAAAAATTTATAGTATGCTTTGAATAGATGTAGTTTATTGTCATAAATTATATATTAATAAAGTTGATTTAAAATAAATATTTATGGACTTTCCTGAGACAGGTCTTTGTGTCCCTAGAAATGCTTTATTTAGTTTTGTCTGCCCTGAGCTCCCAGCTGTTAACAACTTACCTTTGGCAAGGTCTAGAGACAGGAAGTAGGAACTGCTACCTCTTTCTGACTTTTACTGAATATGAGAGTCTCTTTTCACATGTTAACTCATGTGTGTAATTCTCCAACATAACTCCACCAAGGAGAATCTGACATTTCAGTGGCCTTTGGGAAACTTTCGGCATGAACAAGAATGTTTATTTGAGAGAGGCAATAAAACAAATAGAGAGATTACAGAAAGATTCTCTGACTTGTCTGTCTCAAAGAGAGATCTCTTTGTTTAAAACAGGAAACTCTCCCTGTGACATGACCATACTGCAAAGTTTGATGTACAATTAAAAAACACACAGCTTGATGGAGTTGTGAAAATTCTGAGTTACTGTTTAACTATATTTTTTTTCTCTCACTCTTTTTCTGTTAAATGTGTGTCTGTGTGTGTGTGTGTGTGTGTGTGTGTGTGTGTGAAAATAAGTTTTTGTGAAGCTAAACATTCCCCTCTGCTTGCAGAGGACAACATAATTCGTCTTTTGCAGTGATAATTTAATATTGGTCTGAAACATGCAGCTTCTCATGTTTTTCTTTTTTCCTTTCCAACTCCTTTTTCTGTTTCTTTTTCTGTTTCTGTAACTTTAGGGATTAATTGATCAAAAAATAATTGTTTTGTTTTTCTGTACACATTCTAGGAATATCTAGCACAGATAAGCTGTCAAGAATTTTCAAAAACAAAAACAAATTGCTCTAATGTTGTGTTTTTTTAACTTGCCAAAGCTGTATGTAAGAAGAAAAAGTTTACCTGTGAGTTTGGATAATGATCTCGTTAGATAAAAAGATAAGCTAGGCATTTAGAGCTTTTGACACGAATTCACAACCTTAATTGATTTTTCTGTTATATAAACACAGAGGTTAATTTGTATTTTTAAGTACATGAACTATAAAGAGATGATTACTTAGGTAAATTAGAGTGATTAATTTTAGCTTAAAACAATTTTAGCCTTCTCCATAATATCACTACCAGAAAATGTAATGTGAGCACAATATTTTAATTAATACATGATTTGAACTTAATTTCTCATGTTTTAAACTTTTTAAAAATCTTACTTTAGTTCAATGAGTCCACTAAATTATTATTTTTACAAATGGTTTAGAGTATAAATATATACCAAAATATGTTTAACTAAATGAAACTGAATAATAGTTATCTTTTTAATATTATGTATTCTTTTAATGCTATAAATCACAAAGATTTAATGTGTCAACTTAACTCATAATTTCCAGGTTTGTAGTCAACTTTAAGACTTCAGCCTAATATTAAGTTGTAATTAATAAATTATCTTATAGATAGACAACTTCTAAATAAGAAAAAGAAACTACACACATTAGTCACTAATATTGTTTTAAATAAATCATTTTTTCTTATTTTTATATATGGAATGAATATATATTAAAAGGATGTACAAATCCCTTAAATGTTATTGTTCATATGTTTATTTTGTCATCTTGAAATATGTTAAAGCTGTATAAAATGTGTTTATGGGGAAGAAAATAGCTAGATAATTCTTGATGTACTACCTTCCAGTTTTTTCTAGAAATTATTCACAAAAACAAAAGTTAGCTCCTTTAATTAAAGGTTGTAATTAATAAAAATGATTATAGAGAAACAGGAATGTGTATATAAGATAATAAATCCACTTTCTTCTTTAAGGGACTTGTTCTAGTTTATTGAAATGGTAATGTTAAAATGATATATACATACTGATTATGTATAGGTGATTAAGTTAATTATATTGGAAAGATAAGATTAAAAACTTTAACTTCATCATCTCTTTGCATAGTTGTATATATATCTAAACATATACATAAAAAGTTACACTAAGATTAATTCAAATATTTGTAAATAATAAAAGAAGATAAATTTAACAGTATACTGCAAATGTAAAATTTCCATGACAAGAAAATTTTCTTTATCTGACAAAACCATATCAGGTGCTGTTAACAACTAACATAATAGTAAAATTCTAGGATGTTAGTCTTTTTTTCTTTTCAACATCTTTATTGGAGTATAACTGCTTTACAGTGTTGTGTTAGTTTCTGCTGTATAACAAAGTGAAATCAGCTATATGTATACATATATCCCCATATTCCCTCCCTCTTGCATCTCCCTCCCTCCCACCCTCCCTATCCCACCCCTCTAGGTGGTCACAAAGCACCAAGCTGATCTCTCTGTGCTATGCGGCTGCTTCCCACTAGCTATCTATTTTACATTTGGTAGTGTATATATGTCCATGCCACTCTCTCACTTCCCCCCATCTTACCCTCCCCCCTCCCCGTATCCTCAGGTCCATTCTCTACATCTGTGTCTTTATTCCTGTCCTGCCCCTAGGTTCTTCAGAACGATTTTTATTTAATAGATTCCCTATATATGTGTTAGCATACGGTATTTGTTTTTCTCTTTCTGACTTACTTCACTCTGTATGACAGACTCTAGGTCCATAAGACGTTAGTCTTTAGATTCACATTTCTCAGTTGAAAACACAAACATCTTCTTTGAATCATGTTCCATCTAGAAAAATTCTTAGGAATGGTCCAAAAGCAAGCAGATGACATTTGGGAAGAGAAAGCTTCCACTCAAAACTTTTCTGTAAAGACAATTGTAAACAGCAGGACCTATGCAAGACCCAAAAGCAAGAGCCATTATTGTCACACTTCAATCTGCATGCTTTTTTTTTTCACAGTGATTTTTCTTTCCTCTTAGCTGTTATAAAGATTCTGGATTTTTAACAGACACTTGCTATCTCTTAACTGAGATATTTATAAGATTCCATTCTTAACATTGACTTTGGCATCCTTAGTCACTCATTAGTATAAATTCAATGCCTGGCTATAATTTGCTTATGATTTGGTAAAAAAAAAAAAAAGAAAAAAGAAAAAACACATACAACCAAAATGACTGTAGGGTTTGTGCTCATTTTCCTAGATGTCACCCAGTTTCCTTTCATAAGAGTCACTTGTAAATTACTCTGTAGATTGCCTTAGTAATTGGACTAAATCATTAAGCAACTTTTTAGATTAAAAACAATATACATACCAGAAAGACAGACATCTAAAATTTTCTCTTATGTGAAACCGAAAAATGGAAGTTTCACAGAAACCACCCCCTACAGAACTTTTAAAGAAGCAAGACTCTGTAAAGAGCTAGGGAACAGAGACTGTATATCTGGATGCTATCTCACTTTTACAGACCTTACCAAAAAGGCATACCACTTAGACTGTACTCTGAACTCTTTGTCTTTAGATCTACCTGATGAACTCTACACTATAAATGGATCACCTGATATAGGACCACGCCTAATTACTAAGGCAATGAGTGGTACCAAAATATTTTATTGCTATTTGAAAACTGCACATGGATATTTTGACTGAAAACGTATCATTGTGTGGTCTTCTGGCATTGGATTTGTAGCACTGAAGTTTCTTGCCTATTGCCTACAAATTGGACAAAGATCTGTTATCCCGGTATAACAAGTATCTTGGTCCCTTCAGTATAGCTTTGATACCCAAGGGTCTTATTGGCCTGTCAATTTCCCATCTCCAGAAAAGAGATCTGGACATAGTTTAATTCAAAGACAAAAGCTGAGCCTTGAATTAAGTTTACAAAAACTTTAGTCATTTAAAGGAAGTTTGAATTGCTTTCCCCTGTCTCAAATCTTCTTTATTTCATGTTTTTCAAGGGACCCAAAAAGTGGAGAAAAATTATACATGTTACGGTTCAGAGAACAGCAGGTGAATTGAACTATGTCACTAAAACCGTATTAGTTTCCTATTGCTTCTGTAACAAATACCACCAACTTAGTGTCTTAAATCAACACCAGTGTATTATCGTCTGGAGGTCAGAAGTCCAAAATGCATTATACTGGAGTGAAATCAAGGTGTCGGCAGGGCTGCCATCCTTCTGAAGCCTCTAGAGGAAAATCCATCTCCTGGCCTTTTCCAACTCTAGAGGCTGCCTGTAGTCACTGGCTCATGGCCTCCTATTTTCAAAACCAACAATGTCATCACTCTGACCCCTGCTTCCACTGTCACAACTCCTTCTCTGACTCTCCTGCTCCATTCTTTCACTTATAAGGACTCTTGTTGTTATAATGGGCCCCCCAAATTTCCTCATCTTAAAGTCAGCTGATTAGCTACCTTAATTCCTCCTGCAACCTTAGTTCTCCCTTGCCATGTAACAAACATTCAGAGGTTCCAGGTATTAGGAGATGGGCATTCTGGGGGGCCTTTGTTCTGCCTATCATAAAGAACAAGAGGATCATGAAAATTTCACAGTGGAGGTTCACTATAGAGCTTCTTGAAAGCTGGGCTGTCAAGATGGAATATGTGCTTCCTTAAGGAAAGAGAGCTACATTTACATCCCTGCCTGTCTCACAAGTATATTACTAATAAATGTTGGAAACAACAAAATCATGAAATAAAGTGATTTGGCTAATATTCCTTATCTGATTCTACAGATTCTTTGGATTAGAAATGGAATCTCTTGTTTTAATTTGGAAACTCTTGGCTTCTGGCCTAGAAATGTGCTACAAATGATGATCATAAATAATCCTTCTCTTAGTATTTGCATTAGAGTCCTCAAATGTGTGATCTCCAAAGCCTTAAATGCTACTATGCAGTCAGTGTCCTAGCAAATGATCCAACAAATAATATAACCACATAAAGAACAAGAAAATTTGGCAAATACAAAGGTAGGAACAAGTACCATCAGAAGTTCTATACAGGGACTTCCCTGGTGGGTCAGTGGTTAAGAATCCGTCTGCCAATGCAGAGGACACCAGTTCGCTCCCTGGTCCGGGAAGATCCCACATGCCACGGAGCAACTGAACCTGTCTGCCACAGCTATTGAGCTTGCACTCTAGAGCCTGAGAGCCACAGTTACTGAAGCCCACGCGCCTAGAGTCCGTGCTCCGCAGCAAGAGAAGCCACCGCAACAAGAGAAGACACAGCAATGAGAAGTACGCGCACTGCAACTAAGAGTAGTCCCTGCTCGCCACAACTAGAGAAAGCCCATATGCAGCAACAAAGACCCAACACAGCCAAAAATAAATAAATAAAATAAATAAATTTATTTTTTAAAAAAAGAAATGCTACACATTAAGCTTAATGTACAGATTGGGATTGATCATGTCCCCAGATGATAATCATCTGTCTTCCAGCTTAGAGCAAAGAATGCCCAGCTTAGACCAAAGAACTGAAATCAACTTTGCCCCTAAGTTAAACACTACTTGGGTCATCGGGCATAAATTCTTCTCTCAGAATACTGAGAACAAGCAAAGATAACTTAGCTGCTTGCTTCAAAAAGCATCTGCTCTTGGAAGATAAACTATGAACCAATAACAATCAATTACTTATTACAACTAACACCTTGTTCATCAGGTTCTCCAAGATCATTGCCTCTCTGGGCCCACAAAACCAAAACTATTATATTATAAATATTGTCTACTCCCAACAAGCTCCCTGCCTTGAAAGACCTTAAAATCATTCAACCCACACTCTAAAGACTAGAAACATTCTCCCCTGATTTCCCTATTCTAAGACATCACTGAGATTCTGTCAAGTTGGCATTGTCCCTTTGCTGTTGCAAGTTTAATAAATGTAGCTTTAATACACAACAGGTTTCTCTAGTCATCATTTAGGGAGTTGGGAGTCGAGAGAGGCCAAGTCAGAAAACTACTATCTCATGGTAACTTCCCTGCCCCCATGGAGGAGTTACCCTCTGGTCAGAGGTCAAAGGAGCAGCCATTGTTGTTACCCTTTTGTGAGAACCTTCTATCAGGTCAGCCATGAAGCCTGTGTAAGGATGCATTGAATCCTAATGCAAATCAAACCACTGTCAGTCATCCTTGACATGCCAGTGTTCCAAAAAGGATATAAAAATTACATTCTCAAATGTGAAAAAAAGAAAATGTAGGGGGAGTTTAAGTTTGAAATAATATTATCATATAATATTATATCCAATATATAGCATACCACATATATCACATCATGTAATATTACATCCCATTTATGTCTGTTTAAATTTATATATAAAATTTTACATTTCAATTTTCTAATTTTGTCAGATGCCAACACTGAGAAAGTGATACTGATTTTCATAAATGTTCTCTAATAAATCTAAAATATATACAACTAATGCATAAAGGTGAATCCAACTCCCCAAGGAGAGCCTGACTTTACAAAAATACTTCTTGCTATTTTTAGTTCCTATAAAAAAGGAAATGCTTAGCTTATCTAATTATATTAGAATTTTTTTAGTAGAATGGTAACATCCAAAAGACTCCTTTTGTCAATTTTACTGAGAATTTGTGGGTCTGTTATTATGAATCAGCCAGGTATACCATGCACACACTGTCATACAGTCTATTTTATTTTAGAACACATATCATGGGTTCTATCATAAGTAGTTCTAGTTATGATGATTATTACTCAAGTAATCTAAAATTTAATTCCCCTAAAATATAAAATTGGTCTAATTTATTCATGTTGGATATGTTCCAAATGAATATCCTAACCTAGCACATAATTTGTAGATTAAGAAAATAACACATGGTTCAAGCTCGGGTTGAACTGTTAAGTGTCCATAACCACTCAAACCAATCCTTTTTATACAATTCATAATCCAACATAGTAAATTAAGTCAAATTCAGAGAAAGGATACAGAAGCAGCACTAACGATCTGATTTTTTTCATATGAAGTTCAAAATCCCAAGGTTTTATTGTTTGAGTACAACAACCAACAACATAAAACAAAAAACTTACCTAGGAAAGCAATATTTACGACTTGAAGCTAACCTCAAAAGAATATTTTAACAAATAAAATTCAAAGGGCTTACCGACTTGATACTCTCCAGCACATTGTCCTGTTTTTACCATTTCGCCCGTTTGGAAATATTCTAATCCAACATCTTGACTCATATTTCAACTTGGGCTTACCCAATTGCCTCTTGATAAGTCCTTTCCTTTAGATATACCTCAAATAAATAATGTCACTTCACATTCAGATTAATTTTTTAGCAAAGCTTATATTCAACTTATAAAGGATCTAAATTGAAAACTAAGCTCTTCTGTAAAGTCAGTCTAGGACAATCTAATTCCAGAGTTGACTTGGTTGTAGAACAAAAAGTGATGGTGGAAAAGCAAATGCACAACATACTTTAAACACTAGAGGGAGTGAAAAAAGGAGTTTGAGGGATGGAGTGTTTTTGGTTTGCAACAACTACAAGCAGATCTTTCTTAGAAACCTAGTCAAAACCCAACAATTAAATCTGCCAATGCATGGACAACCTTGCTATGTAACGTGATGATGGTGTGTCTCAGATTACTCAACACTGGATATTCAAGCATATTTAGAAACCATGTCTTCTGTATTGCCTTGCTGTGTGACTTTGGGCAAATCATTCAACCTCTCTGGGCCTCAACTCTCTATGTATTAATTGAAACTCATGCAAAAAATAAAATAATTTTAAAGCTACTTATTCTAAATTTTAAATTAAATTACTAATATTCATTAATAAGGACAAGCTGCTGAAGATTTCTCGTGACTGTTAAGTTTTCAGCAGGCTAAATTAATGGGAGCTTCACCAGTGTCTCTGCATCAATTTTATCAAAGCTCTAAATACATATGTAATAACATTAATAAATATAAGTATGTAAAATAATAAATATTTTTCATCTTAGTGAAGATCAAAATAGATGATCAATCTTATATTCCTGAGTTACTTTCTCAAAGAAGCTTTTTCTAATACCCCCATCACCTCCTCTCCACATTAGGAAAAAGCACTGCCCTAAGGGACCAAGAGAGCTCACTTTCACGTATGTGGTTAAGCAAAGATGCATTATAAAAAGAATTATGTAATTAACAGAATAGTTCTGAGAGTGAGAACTGGATTTAAATCCCAAAACTACCTAAACTTAAATTGTAGTTACTAGCTCTGTGACCTTGCACTACTTACAAAACATTTCCAAAAAATGGACCTCATCCCTGTCTCAGGAATTTTGCAAGAATTAAATATGATAATGGATTAAAACCTAAACACTAGTTTAGTAAAGACTAGTCAGTTAATACTTGGCAAATACTATGTGTTTTTTAGAAGTATGTTAGCCAGAAAATTGGTTAATATATTCTAGAGGTTCTAAATTCTAAGGTCACTTTCAGGATTCTGTTTTGAATACACTCACATTAATCTAAACTGGATTCTTTCTGGCTTTCCTTGAGCTTATCAGAAAGTGTCAAAAAAAAAAAAGGTTTTTCATACAGCTATGTAATGTTTGCCACCTGAGAGAGAAACTGTAAGATGCCAGAGATCATAAAATAGCATAAATTGTTAAGTGTAATAAAGAGGTGCTCCAATTTTAAAAAAGTCTTAGAATCAGTGAAATAGGTATCCTTAATCATTCATGACTCCTTACGATTGAGAATCTGATCCCACTTCTTTCTAGGCTTCTCTTCCTCTAGCCTACTAACATTCCTGCCTCTGCATAGAACTTTCCCTCTTTCAAGTGCTCTTTCTTAGTGTAATCTCACATCCTTGATATCTTCTCCCCTAAGAACACCTGTAATCCTTTATTTGTTCCTATCATGTCAGAATTAATACTTCCTGCCTTGCATAATGTTTATGTTTTCTTTTGTTTTATCTCTTGTTCTAGAGTGCCAACTTTTGAAAGCACAGAAAGTGCTTATTCATTTTTATATCCCTCACAGGGCTTTACATGGGATAGAAACAATATATATTGTCTGATCAAATAAATGAAACTATAGCAGAATTACTTACATTTCACTGAATGATAAGTTATTTCTAAGAATTTCAAAGATAATTACATATAGCAAAACAATGTTAACATAAATAATTCTTATTTTAGGTAATGTAAACACAAAGTTGTTCATTTAATCAAACAAAATGAAAACTAGAAATATTCTCCACCCTACTTTTTGACCACTGAAGAAGTGGCTTAGTTCAAAAGTTCTCCAACACATCCTTTTGTTTCCTGTTACTGGATACATCATGCTTTAATGTTTAAAAAAAAAAAGTGAAAAAGACAGTATTTAATGATTGTTATCTTGCAATAGGTCCTGAACTATACTGAACAAAAATTTTTTGAAGATATCTGCAATACCATGACATCCCACAGAATGTTACCAAGATCTATGAAGAGTTTGAGATTTTTACTGTTTGCAAGTCACTCTGTTAATTGGCCATGGTTTCATGGATGCTCACAAAAGACATGAAACCTCTGAGTCAAAAACAAAGGAAAGTTTGTTACTCAAAGCAACAGCAGTAGCCAGAGAATGATTCTTTTTGCACTAGCTCTCCAATCCTCAATTCCTACAGGGTGATACAAAAGGATCAAGTGACATGTGGACACACAGTTGGTCGCAGGAAAGAAATCTCGAGTTTAGGGAACCAGATCTTTTATACTGGGCAGTAAGCATATCTGCTCATTGCTCTGGAAAGAAAATCCTTCATCTTCCAAGACTGTAAGGAAATGTACCCTTTGCTCCAGAGAGACACACTTTCTCTAACTGCCAAGGCAATCTGCTATACAAACGCCCTGGAAAAGATCATCTAGAAGAAAGAGACTTTGTGCCTTTGCTCAGAAGATAGAAAAGTGAGACACCTGTGAATAACTGTCTCCCAACAAATATCACTCATTGACTCCCATCAAAGCTGAGTTGCGGACTCCAAAGTTCACCGGTCTGTCATGAATAGAATACAATCAGGTCTACAATAATACAAAATACACATTCCTAAAAAGTGCCATCTTATGTAAAATTGTGCAATAAAAATAACAGAGCTGGCGGGGCAGGGGAATGGTGTTAGGAGCACGGCACTAAAAAACTGTCTACCACACGTTAAAAATAATATAGAAACCTAATGAAAACAGTAGCATAGTTTTAAACATATTAAATAATTAACTAAAATATCAATACTCCAATAAATATGACAATTTGCCTTGGAAAAAACTTGACGTTTGCTTGCGGAAGTGAGTGTTGAGAGTTTCAGTTTTGAGTTATTGTGAAGTGGTGGAAGCAGTTACCTGAAATCAGATGGAAAGCTGTAACAACAGCTGGACATGGGAGTCACTCATAATACACGTGGTGAACTGAGATAGATGGTGGATATGTGTGTATGTGTGTGTGTGTGTACATTTTGTGTTTGCGTCACGACTCATCTGAGCTGGGTGTCATTCTACGCATTCACCTAGTGTTTCTCTTCAATGAAATCAAACATAAAGAAACAGAACATTTGTGTTATACTCAAATTATTCCCTAATACATCAATCTCATTAGAAAATCTGTCATTTTCAGGATGAGCGTTATAGCAGAACTAACTTTATATGACTATCTAGTCACAAATAATGCCTTGTTCTTATTCATTCATTAAAGCATATTTCCTGCAGCCCTCTGTTAGCTATCATCCTTGTTAGCTTAGTTTGAATCAATCTGTGTACTTGAAAGTGCATTCTTTTTATTGGTTTGGGTTACCAAAAGGAAGCATATTTGTAAAAATCTAGAACAATTTAGTGATTCAGTCCTCACCTTTTGTGTTGCAATCTTATTTCTTTCCCCAGAGTTAACTGGATGGCAGTACCCTTCCAGATATTTGTTATAGTTTTACACACATGGATAGGTAGTTTTCTTTTTATTTTGCATCTATGCAATCATTCAATGCTTATGTTTCTGAGACTTATCTTTTTCATTCTGAGATTCAACATACTGCATGGATATTTCTGTTAGGACATCATTTTCACCAATGGCTATATGATGTTTCATTCCATACTGTTGTGAATGTAACAGCAGTTACGTCGATTAACTTGTTTCTCTACAAACATTCTTGAAAGAGGGGAAAAAAGGTATTGGTGCTCACATCTGAATCTTCTGTAGAACAACATTCTGGAAATAGCATTAAGGGATGAAAAACTATACAATTTTACATTTTGACAGATATTGGCAGGTTACCTAAAAATAAAGCACTTTCAAATTACACTATTACTCTTTTCTCCATACCTTTGCCAACACTGGATATTACCCATCTTTAATAATTTTTGTCAATTTGATGGCCATTTATTTTCTGTGTATACTTAACATAATTTATCAGTGAGAGTGTGCATTTTTGTATGTGTGTTGGCTATTGCATTTCATCTCTGAATGTTCATTCATAGCCACTGCCTGCTTTTGTCATTGGATTTTTTGAGGTATGTTTTTCTAAAATACTTATTTGTGGGTGTTCTTTATATATTATTGCTAAGTCTCTGAAATTTGGTGCAAATAATTCCTTATAATATGTTTTATGTTTTTAACTGTGGCATGGTTAACTGCAAAAAAGAAAAAAAGAAAATTTTATTTCTATAAAATATTCCAAAGTTTTTTTTTCATTGCTTCCCTAATTTAGAGAAGGGTCTCGGAATGAGCCAGATGTTAGTAAGTGAATAAATAAAGTAATTAAGTGGGGTTGGGCATTAAAAAAAATACAAAGGAAGAACAAAAAAGAAAGAGAAAGAGCAAAACTAATAAGGTATAAAATGTCAATGAACTGTGAAAGGCACATCAGCCTTGTAGTGCTTTCTTCCTAGATGAATCCTGTTAAGAGCATTATCACTAAAGTAAAGCTCTTTTATCTAAAGAAGAAAAAGATTTCTAATAAGGAGTAACACAAATCTATAAATAACACTAAAATTATTTTCACCTATGTAAAGAAAATGTAAAGGGAGATGTTATTATTAGGTTAAATTAGAATAGCAATTAAATGGAAATGTTACATTTGAAGGGTACAGTAATATTGTATAAAGTAAAAAAAAATTCTATGAAAATTTCTAGCGTCACAGAATTAGTGCCAAGTCAAGGCCATATTCTATTTCCTAGGTGCTCCAACCAAAGGTCCAAAGGAGAGTGGCAGAATGAAAGTGCTATAGGTCTCTGGACTCATAATAAGAAAAAAGATCAAGATAAAACAAATAATACACAGCCTTCATCTGAAAAATATTCATAGGAAGGCTAGAAATGTTTTCCACTTTAATTCATATTTTCCACTTTAAATCATAAATTTAAAATATTCAAATATATTTATAACTGTTGGTACCCGTTCTTCATGTAAGTAAAAATAAATTTTAAGAGCAATTTAAATTTTTTCCCCCAGTATGATCACCTGGATTTGCAACATCAGTGTAAAAAAGAGAGGCCAAATTGTGACAATTCAAGGATATCTGCCTTCTCAGATTAAGTGGAAAGAAATACACAACTGGCAAGGGGCTGAAATATGTGGGGGTGTGATTATAAGACTACTGACCCTTGAGGACTTGGTAGAAATAAGATATGTATCTCTCGAGGTCATTCCAGAAATGAGAGAAATTTAGCGAATACAAACAGACACATTGCCCACATTTCTCAGTTCTAAACATGATGGTTGAGCATAGCTAGGTTCCGTTATTGCAGTTGGGCTGTAGGGCAGTGATCTGGACTGTCTTTGTTCTCCCCAGTAAGAACTGATGCATTTCAAGTCGCTAATCAGCATTGTCAGTGCATTTGCTCAGCTAATCTGGTAAAGCTCGATGAACAATCTGCCTATTGACTGTCTCAGCGGTCGCTAGCCCCTCCACGCTCACCCCGTGTTGATCCTCATCTAGTTTCTGCTGGCTGCTCTTTTTCCTACTAAAAAAAAAGAAGGAGGGGTATAAAAAGCTGGCCATTCTCTTCCCCTCCCCCAAGATACACTCTCCTAGTGAGTTCTCTTTCCCCTCATCTTTGTGATTCCTTCTGGAATTTGAAAAATGTTGCCTAATTATTAGCTTGTACTTGGATAATTGCTGAATTTCAACCACCTTGAGCTCCCCGCTAAACAGAGAAGCGTTTCTGCTGTATCTGTGTGTGTGTGTGTGTGTGTGTGTGTGTGTGTGTCTAGAAGAACTAATTTATAACAGATAGGGACACTTTGGCAACATCCATCATCACTTCATCCAGAAAATACTTGTGATTAACACTTTGTATTAGGATAGAGCAGTCAGAAGATATTGACCTCTGTTATTACTGTGATAAATATATGAACTTGAAGGTGGATTCCTTTACAACACACCCCAAAAGGGAATAGGGAAAATCTCTGGATTTCCTATGTTAAAACTTTTTGTCATAGACCCTCCTGCAGGAATAAAATTACAGAGGAAATTTGCTAAGACTCAAATTTTACCAGAAGGTGTAGGAGAAGCTGTAATATGAAATCTGCCTAATTATAAGTTTTAAAGCTACTAGCACAACACAAAATGTTATTGCCTGAGACTACAAAATTTGACATCACCTGTTCAAGTAAACTGTTCACACTCAAATTCAAGCAAATGTATTTATTTGCCAGGAACAAAGTCAGAGAGGAATTAAGATAATTTACCAATATTTCTACTTAGCCTCATCTTCTGGTCTCAACCATGTATAACTCCAGCCACATATAACTCGACCACACAGAACCAGTTTTTATATATATAGATATATATATATATATACATATATATATATATATATATATATACACACACACACACATACACACAACTACTGTGTATAAACTATATATGAATCAAAAATAGAGAGAATAAAGCTCTGTCCATCTAGAAGAGCACATACCACAAAGGAGAATTTGTACTCCTTGGTCCCCAATCCCCTCCACCTCTTCCCTCCTTTTCTTTGTTTCTCTAAAGGAAATAAAGACACAAACATCACCATTGGAACTGAAAACTTTCAAATATAAACACACTCCTCCTACTAATAGCAGGATCTTAGGAGAACAGTCATGGCTTAAACACCCAAGATTTGGGGGCATAGTTGATTCTCATAGAGAAGCCCCAAATCTTTAGAGACAGATTTTAGATCATCCGTGCTTTTGTCCTATGGGAGTTTAGACAGACTAGAATTTGCCTGTGTATCTAGTAAATGTATCAGAACCCTTTTACTAAACAAGTTCTGTGTCTAAGATGGTTCTATGGTTACTCTAAATGTTCTGTTCAGTCCAGGAAACTTGGACTCTCCTGGGGCATGTAGTAGAGACACATAAATTTGAAGAACAAAAAATAAGCATAAGCTCCCCAAACTGGAGGGGAGTGAAAACAGGACACCCACATTGAAAAGACACTTCCACCGCCATCACCCCCAAAGCCCCCAAAATCTCAAGAAATGCTATATCTAAGAGGAAAACACAGATATGATTATAAGTAGTCAAAATTATATTTTGAAAACAAGATTTAAGACTTGTATTCATGGCTAAAAAGAAAAATTAAAACGAAATGGAAAAGAGATTTACATTTGTTTAAAGTAATGTTATAGACTCCTACAGCAACCAAAAAGAAAGCGCCCATGAACAAAGTTAAACTGTATTACATATGGGTTCAAAAGAATTACAGTAAAATAAGAACCCATTGGAGAAATGGAAAGCAGGAAAAAACTTACGAATGCCTGAAAGTAGAGAATGAAAATATGAAAACAATGTGATAATTCAGACATTATTTTTGTACTAAATTATCAATGTATTAAGAGTTGATATATTATTGTTTTAGTAAACAAAGAGAGTCAACATAGATCTAAGGAGAGATGAACTCTCAAATCAGGCTATTTAGGTTCAAATCCCAGCTCTGCTCTTCCCTAGCTGTGTGATCTCTGGTTAGTGCCTTAACCATTCTGGACCATTTCTTCATCTGTATAATAAAGACTTTCATAAGACCAACCAACCTGAGGATACATTGAGTTAATATATGTAATGCACGTGGCCTGGCCCACTGTAAACACTTCATAAGCCTTACTATGCTTAGCCTCATTCCCCACCCCACCCCATCTCTCTGCACCTCAGTAGTATATAGTTCTTCACTCAGACCTGCGTTCACTGGATGATACAGTAGGAAACAGAGACGCCATACTCCCATTTCTGTGCATCTCTCAATACATAATGTCACACATTGGCAGTATGGTCTGTTGTCCTTCAAATCAGATTGATGTCCTAGGAGTGAGACCAAGGCGCAATTCCATTTTCTTTGTTTTTCAAAGAATGAACTCATGCAGCTATGTTTCACCAGTTTCAAATGCAATTCCTTGAATTTGGGGATTTCTTTTCTTTTTTCAAAGGTATTTATTGAATAAAATCCAACCCATTTGTTCCCCGATTGCCATTTCTGAAGCTTCTCGGCCAGACAACACCATCCATCAAGGAGAGCATGTGTCAGCAGGGGGCTTCTCTTCTTTTTCTGATGGTCTATGATGTTTGTTTTTCAACAGAAACTGAGCTCTAAGTAAATACAAATTTTTATTTCAGAGTAAACGTTTTCACGTTCGATGGCACCTTTGTTTTATGAGAATGTCAATTTTATTTTCGCTCCTAAGTTGATAGAAAAAGAAATAAATCATTTAAAGAGCACATTTATTTCTCACAGCAAAATGGTCCAAGGAAATAGTCAAAATGTTCAGCAAAGCAAGACATTTGCTAAATAAATTAAAACTTCACAAGCTAAATAGTGAATACATGTACACGTATAGACCCACTGAAGGCAAAAAGAATAAGTAAATCATGCCAGCCTTAAATGGAAAGGGCCACCGCATGCTACATCTGTATAAAGACTGAAAAACAAAAACAGAAACAGACTTAGTCTGTTTCCCCAAAACCTTGGTTCAGGTTTGTGTTCCTTCTTAGGAAAAAAAGGATCTTGAAATTCAACATGAAACATGGTTGTGCTCAGATTCTGAAAATATACTTATTAGTGAAGTTCCAGAAAGATGACTTCAGTAGGAGATTCGCAAACATCTGGGAAACAACTCAGGCCCTTCTAATTATTGATAGAGTGATCTTGTTCGTTATTTTCCATGTTAACTTAACCACTGCTTCTAAGAATCCGAGACAGATGACACTCAGGTCTCCTATGGGCTGTATCCGTTTCATCACAAACTGTTATTCACACTACCTTCCAAGTCTCTACAAAGCTGTCTGCAAGTTGAAGTTTTAATGAACACAGTTTAGAGAGTCACAAAATCAAGTGGAAGGTTGGCAACCATCTGTTGAATTTGTGCTCCATAGATAGACAATCCCCACCATTTAGAAACTGGAGTGGATTGTTTTGCCCTGAATGGTGTGAATTTCCTCTCCAGGCAGTCCAAAAGCACAGATAATGACCACTGTTGTACTGGAGAGGCCTGGCCTAAGAGCTTTGAGACCAGAAATAAAATCATACATTGTATTCTTTCTTGAGGAGGTCAACTTGCTTTATGCACACTATCTAATCAATTCTCAAAGCATTCCATTGAAATGAGGGAGAGGCAGGACAATATTCCTTTACAGATGGATAACCTGAGGCTCCAAAAGGTTAAGCAGTTTGCCAAGGTCACATGGGGCCATTTCCACACAACTGCAATTACCTGGGCCACGCAGGCAAAAAGCAACAGACACAGACGCAGACTGCTTTCACTTAAATGAAGGCATAGTACCTGAATGACTACAGAAAAACGAGGACCAGGCCAGAATTATCCAAATAAGCTGGCCTATATGCCAAGATTCGCCAGATGATTGACAATTTTCTATTCAACTTGAAACTGGAAACAGCTAGGCAAGGCAGAGAACAGGAATGAGGTCACAGATCTGCTATTTATAGGCTATCAGCTACTGCACTCAGCTGCTTTTCAGTTAAGGTGAATATAGAATGTAATTTGCTTTCTCCATCTCCATACAGAGAAACTACTTTCAGAAAAGGAAATTACAGAATTTAATAATATTTCTTGTGACACGGTGATTTGCTTTGTGACAGTCTCAGCAACGTTTACCGCGTATTCATCAAGGCTTATTGACCATAAATAAAAATGCAGTCACATTCTTTCTTGCTCCACAGATTTTTTTTTTAATAAAGCAATAAAGATTCCATGGGCTTTTTTCCCCCTCACCTACAAAACATTCATTGAATTTGCAAATTGTAACAAAACAACACCAGTGTGGACAAGGAAAACACAAGGTAGCCATTTATGAGTTAAGGAATCTAAAGCAACCTGATGGGCTTGTTTGGCTGCCAGAGTTAATTCTTGTGAAAAATACACTTCCGCACATTTCCTCTGGCTGAGCGTGGTCTGAGGCTCGTGAAGGCTTCAGAGAGTGAGCAGGGGGCGGTCCGGAAGCCACCACTTCTTTTGATGTAGATTGAGGCATGACAGTAGCCCCTGTGCTAAATACCAAGTTTTCTTTCTCTTCTGCATTTCTCCCAAATCAGGAAAAGAGATTCCTTTAGCCCAAATACACAGATAATAGTCTTAGTGCACACCAAAAAAGTTGCAGATAAAAATGCCTCGTGTTTTCTGTGGCTCACAAACCATAACCAAAACTAAACCAGCAAGCTGAAACAGAGCTTTGAATGAGATTCAAGATTAAAAATAAAAGGCAATGAAACCAAGGGGAAACTGCCCATGAAGTGTCTCTAAACTTCTAATTTAGAAGGGACTGAAGGAGGATGAGGGACTGAGAGCCCTATACCTTTCCTCCAGGGAAAAGGCTCTGAGCCAACTGCCCAGGAGCCTTGGGCATCCCAGCCAGCCTGGAGCTGCTGCAGCTGAGGGTGCCCGGCACCCAGAACCCCACAGTCGGTGCCCACATTGGCCAGATCAGGGGTTCCTGCCTAGGAGCGTGGGCAACAATAGCCGAAAATCTTGTTCAGCACGCAGACTCCCAGGCTCTACCCGAACTGACACTGATGCAATCGCTTTGAAGGTCCCAGGAATCTGCAATATAACCAGAACCTCACATAACCCTAGGACCACACCTGGAGGCCAAGAAATTAATAATGCCCCTGCTTACACACGCGGGAAGCCGGAGTATTACCTTAAACCCTGCATTTGATGGCCATGACAACCTGCTTCTTTAATGGATAAGTATATGTAAAGGCCTAAGAACAAATCTAGAAGATATCATTTTAAGGTCTCTTTTCAACCATGAAATGAGACAAAGGTTAAATTTGTTAAAGTAGTCACAGCTGCAGCTGCCAATTTGGAATTGACAATCAGTTTTACAGGCAAGACTGGGCCACAAAGATCATTCAGAGACATTTCAACCTTACCATCGACTCTTTTTACATTTAAGAACTTTTTATAAATGCACAGCTGATTGTGTGTGCTCGTGTGTTTCTTCCACTGACCAGTGTCTTCTGTGCCTCACCCCTCCCCCACCTCACCATATGCCAGTCTTTCTTCCTGTGCCCTCACTGTTTCCTTTGTCTCATTTGACAGACCCCCTTTGTCCTCCTTTTCCCATCATCCAGCTTTTGTCGATACAATGAAGCTTACAAAGAGGATTGCTCACTGGTGAGACTGTTGACCAGTTTATGGAGAAAGGAACAAGAATCATCAAAATAATAACACTTGTTAACATTTTAGAATTTACAGAGCATGCTCACATTGTGCCATCTGACTTTCACAAAACAAGCAAAAAAACAACAAACCAACAGAGGTAGTATTATTATGCCCTGCGAAGGCCCTGATAATTGAGAGTATAAGTGATTTGTTCTAGGTCACATTACTGGTAAAACTTCCAGTTTTAGTTACACTGCCCTTTCCCCATACTGTTTGGGAGAAGGGCTCCTAGGGCCATTCAGATTTTTTATATTATTGAAGGGCTCCAGTTTGAAACTCAGGTATAAAAAAAAAATTGATTACATAGAACCACTGGACTGTAAACAAGATTCAGTTTATCCTGAGGTAATTTACCCAATGGTGTGAAGAAAAACACTTTTTGCATTTTCCTAGAAAGGGGATAGAAAAAAATAGCAGAGAGCAGTCATCCTGTAAATTCCTGTAAGGAAGGAAGGCTTTTCGTCCTGGGCACTTACCCAGCCTTTTCCATGGCTCCTGGTGGTCTTCTGAATTCAGTCCAGTGCGTCTTTGAACATTTTAAAGTTGATCATTCCAATCAACAAAAGAACAATACTCAACCAACCCACTCCGTTTTGTTTGCAAAAATGCGGAATTAGCTGAAATATACCACAGAACGATATGCTGTTGAAATTCTCCTGTTAAATTAGTCGATGTAGTTAAAGCAATAACTGAGAACCTATTATGTGTAGGCAAGCACGCCAGGCAAGTCATGGGGAGAATCACTTGAGAAGGCCAATTTTCTAAGTCAGTTACTAAAAAGCTGGATCAAATAAATTAGACAACAAATAACACTCTGCTGTACTTCAGAACTTGTAAACACAATATGTGAGGCCCAGAAGGATTCCCAAATTGCACCACTACTCTTCCAGTGGGCAACAACGAATGCAAAATTCTTGAAGAAAAGGTAATCAACTCTCAAGTGCTCTGTGGTCCTCTAGGGGTTGTAAAACATCCTTACCATCACTTTAAGCAAATATTATAAGGTTATTTTTAAAACACCCCCTTCAAACCAATTACAAGCTATTTTGAAGTGGCTTTAGAGGAGGGGGAAAGAACTTAGTGCAATTTTAATTTGTATCCTTTATTGCCAGCATGTAAACCTTTGGATTTGCTAAAGATGTGATTCCAAGCAGTCCAAGAAACAGTATCTCCTTAAAAGCATGCGGCAGAAACATTCATCAGAAGATCGTGCTTTAAAGTCAGAATTCTATCTTACACTTCTCCACAGAGACCGACATCTCACATTGTTGGGTTTTTATCTGGTTCGAAGTACTCTCTAACGTGCTCTGAGACCAATGCTTAGGGCTGAGGCAGTCATCTCATTTGGCTGCTGTAGGCAGTAAGGATTCTGAACACTCAGCAGTACATGGATATTTCCTGCTTATGGAGGTCAAGAGAAGCCGTAGCAGTAAATCTAAGAGGAAGATTTGACCCAAAGGAGAGACTTAAGGACAGAGTAGTGATGTAGATACTATATGAACTTTATTTAGATTTTATATGCAGAGGATGCTACATAAGGACTCATGGAGACATAGAGAAATGAGGCTGTGTGACGTAGCCTGCCCTAGCATTCTCATCTCAAACCGCATCTCCATGTTCTGGAAGGTGATAATACTCAGAGCTATGCCATCTAGATTTTTTTCTAAAATACAGTTACAGATAGGTCCAGATTTATCTAACATACTCCTGTTGTACTTACATGGCTTATAAAAATGGCCATTCTACTGTGCCCTGGGGCCCCACCTCGACATGTCTCCATCAAGGACACCTCCTTCTCTGAAGAGCAGTAATACTGGTTTACAGGAATTCGGTTAAGAAGTTGCCAGATAGTGAAGTCATTCCTTAATCCCAAATTGCCTTTGTTTTTCATCCCTGAACTCTCTCCCCCAGTGTTCCCTCACCTCCCAAGCACCCAAGACCTGATTTCTGACCCAACATTCCTGCCTCCGAGAAAAAGATCTGATTGAATAAAATGAATTCCCACTAGGTAATTTATATCTTAATATATTCCTTCATGCAAGAATTTGCAGAAGGCTTACACTAACTAATGGTGGAATTAAGGCACTTGCCACAGGCTGTTGACACTTTGGAAGGTTTTCCTTGGAGCTTCTCAAATACTACTGTGTAGGTGACCAACATCCTCTTCTAATAAGCCTTGAATGTGAATGTAGGTAGAGAACTACTTAAGATTCCATATGTAGCTCTACAGTGGAAAACTGTGTTAATAAAGAAGTCAGGATGCCATCCCTTGCTCTTTTGACTACTGAAACAAATAATTTACTATGAAATTGTTTTAGAGAAAAGTAAAAATAATATCCCAGAAGCCAAAAAAATGTTCAAATAAATAAAATACATGATGATTCAGTTAATTCAGTTCTTATACCTCAGACGATTCCTATAATTTGAAAAAATGATGAAATATTTGAAAGTCAAAATCAAGTATCTTTTAATTGATCCAATAAGAATTTAATGCTTCACGTCATCTTGTGGACACAACAAGGGAACATTTAGTAGACCGTGATTTGAGACTGTTGTTGAAAATTCCCTCCAGGGTGGTCATGCTATATAAACACTGCTAGTACTTTGAGGGAACATTTAATGTACTGTATCTAGGTTTTAATTGTTCTGCCCTGGCAATTCTCTGGGGATCACGCATAACAAAAGGAAGCAAGAAGACAAAGAGAAATGTTGACTGTTTGTTGCCGGGGACCAAGTGTGTTTATGTGGGTTTGTATAAATGTTTGCATATAGTGTACACACACACAGACGTGAGAGTGACCGGATTATGACACCTGAAATCTCTTGGTTCACTGAGAAGCCCAGAACTGATCAGGTTAAGATCACAGCCTTGATGAATATTCCCTATGTTATAGGGGTCCCTCAGAAATTATACATTTAGCCAGATAAGGGGCCATGGACTATACCAACTTACACACATAGGTAGTAAAAGTATAGGAATGCTTGGGGACAGACAAAAGTACTGCTTTGCTTTATATATTTTTGAACTGCAAAGTTTTATATTTAACTTAAAAGCTATCTAAAGTACCGAAGATGAACAAAAAAGTATCCTAAATTGAAATGGCAAACATATCCACTTCCTTAAATTAGCTTTGCAAATATACGTGATCTTTTTCTTACTATAACACTAATAGGCTACTTTCTGTACTGAATAAGAGAGAAAAAGAAAGAAATGGAAAAAAAGAAAATTACAGACCAATATCACTGATGAATATAGGTGCAAAAATCCTCAACGAAATACTAGCAAACAGAACCTAACAACACATTAAAAGGATCATACACCATGATCAAGTGGGATTTATCCCAGAGATGCAAGGATTCTTCAGTATATGCAAATCAATCAATGTGATACACCATATTAACAAACTGAAGAATAAAAAACCATATGATCATCTCAATAGATGCAGAAAAAGCTTCAAATTCAACACGCATTTATGATAAAAACTCTCCAGAAAGGGGGCACAGAGGGAACCTACTTCAACATAATAAAGGCCATATATGACAAACCCACAGCGAACATCATTCTCAATGGTGAAAAAATGAAAGCATTTCCTCTAAGATCAGGAACAAGACAAGGATGTCCACTCTCAACACTATTATTCAACATAGTTTTGAAAGTCCTAGCCACGGCAATCAGAGAAGGAAAAGAAACAAAAGGAATACAAATTGGAAAAGAAGAAGTAAAACTGTCATTGTTTGTAGATGACATGATACTATACATAGAGAATCCTAAAGATGCCACCAGAAAACTACTAGAGCTAATCAATGAATTTGGTAAAGTTGCAGGATACAAAATTCATGAACAGAAATCTCTTGCATTCCTATACACTAATGAGGAAAAATCTGAAAGAGAAATTAAGGAAACACTCCCATTTACCATTGCAACAAAAAGAATAAAATACCTAGGAATAAACCTACCTAGGGAGACAAAAGACCTGTATGCAGAAAACTATAAGACACTGATGAAAGAAATTAAAAATGATACCAACAAATGGAGAGATGTACCATGTTCTTGGATTGGAAGAATCAATATTGTGAAAATGACTACACTACCCAAAGCAATCCACAGATTCAATGCAATCCCTATCAGATTACCAATGGCATTTTTTAGAGAACTAGAACAAAAGAATCTTAAAGTTTGTATGGAGACACAAAAGACCCCAAATAGCCAAAATAGTCTTGAGGGAAAAAAATGGAACTGGGGGAATCAGACTCCCTGTCTTCAGACTATACTACAAAGCTACAGTAATCAAGACAATATGGTACTGGCACAAAAACAGAAATATAGATCAATGGAACAAGATAGAAAGCCCAGAGATAAACCCATGCACCTACGGGCAACTAATCTATGACAAAGGAGGCAAGGACATACAATGGAGAAAAGACGGTCTCTTCAAAAAGTGGTGCTGGGAAAACTGGACAGCTACATGTAAAAGAATGAAATTAGAACACTCCCTAACACCACACACAAAAATAAACTCAAAATGGATTAAAGACCTAAATGTAAGACTGGACACTATAAAACTCTTAGAGGAAAACATAAGAAGAACACTCTTTGACATAAATCACAGCAAGATATTTTTTGATCCACCTCCTAGAGTAATGGAAATAAAAACAAAGATAAAAAATGGAAGCTAATGAAACTTAAAAGCTTTTGCACAGCTAAGGAAACCATAAACAGGACAAAAAGACAACCCTCAAAATGGGAGAAAATATTTGCAAATGAATCATCGGACAAAGGATAATCTCCAAAATATATAAACAGCTCATGCAGCTCAATATTAAAGAAACAAACAACCCAATCCAAAAATGGGCAGAAGACCTAAATAGACATTTCTCCAAAGAAGACATACAGATGGCCAAGAAGCACATGAAAAGCTGCTCAACATCACTAATTATTAGAGAAATGCAAAACAAAACTACAATGAGGTATCACCTCACACCAGTTAGAATGGGCATGATCAGAAAATCTACAAACAACAAATGCTGGAGAGGGGGTGGAGAAAACCGAACCCTCTTGCACTGTTGGTGGGAATGTAAATTGATACAGCCACTATGGCGAACAGTATGGAGGTTCCTTAAAGAACTAAAAATAGAATTACCATATGACCCAGCAATCCCACTACTGGGCATATACGCAGAGAAAACCATAATTCAGAAAGACACATGCACCCCAATGTTCACTGCAGCATTATTTACAACAGCCAGGGCATGGAAGCAACCTAAATGCTCATCGTCTGATGAATGGATAAAGAAGTTGTGGTACATATATACAATGGAATATTACTCAGCCATAAAAAGGAACGATATTGGGTCATTTGTAGGGACGTGGATGCGTCTAGAGACTGTCATACAGAGTGAAGTAAGTTAGAAAGAGAAGAACAAATATCATATATTAACACATATATGTGGAACCTAGAAAACGGTACAGATGAGCTGGTTTGCAGAGCAGAAATTGAGACACAGATGTAGAGAAAAAAACGTATGGACACCAAGGAGGAAAAGCGGCGGGGGTGGTGGGGGTGGTGGTGTGATGAATTGGGAGTTTGGGACTGACATGTATACACTGATGTGTATAAAGTGGAAGACTAATAAGAAAAAATAAATAAAAAATAAACATAAAAAAATTGTGCCTTGATATAATATGAATAAATATATGAAAACTGAAATTTAAAATACAGTATCACTTAAAATCATTTTAAAAAGAAATACTTAGTAAACTTAAAACATGTTCAAAAAAAGAAAGAAAGAAATGAATTTACTGTTATGTGATCAAATTTACAAATATTTTCACACTGCATTTATGAGGGACTTCTCAAGGGTATTAACATATTCTGCTTTTATCCATTTTATCAACTTTTACACATTCAGAATAAATCATTGGAGAAGGTAAATAATACCAAGATAAGGCTAAGAGAGCATATACTGCAATATCAAAAATCCTTGCACAGTGTAGAAAAAAGAATAAGAACAAAGCTGAAATGAACACTTCTGTTCATTTACTAAATATTTGTCTTAAACATGTATTTATTATTCATAAACTAAATTTTCCTTTAATAATCAGCAAAAGTTTATATATAATGCCACGTTGATCATTTCATGATATGACAATTTAACACATATATATGCTGTCTTTATTAGGAAATTCTTAATACATTAAAACAAATTATTAAACAAACTTTTTAAAACTTAGTGGAAAGCTAGTAAAAAAAATACCTATACTGGAATTCTGAAATTAGCTCATATATAACATGCATGTATAATAAAGATAGGAGAAGAATGATATACAGCCAGGAAAGCTTTGTTTGGTGTTGGAAAGTGAAAGCCAAATCTAACTGAAACTCTGTTAGATGCTAAAAGATAAAGAATAATAATAGACTGCTAAAACAATGATTTAACGTTAATAGATGACTATCAAAAACAGCTCAAACCCAGCTCTCAAGTATGCTAGGAGTTTCAAGCTGGGAGGAATGAAGAGTAAGATGAAAACTAATCAGGATGTATCCTGGGACAAAATTCATCCTTATTTTAAGAGGATTGGTCCCTCCAAGATGAACCAGCTGTTAAAATATCAAGTCCAGGGAGGTTAATGCTTCTATGGAAGGGAAGGTGGTCATCCTCTGACTTCAAGGGATATGTCTTTCTTATCTGTATAACCCCAGTAGCTGACATGATTCCACAGTGAAAAAATGTGGAAGAAACAAAGAAAGAAAAGAAGGGAGGGAGAGAGGGAGGAAGGAATATAGGAAAGAAAGGAAAGAGGACAGAGCGAAACACTAAGGCAGGAAGGAGGAAGCAAGGAAGGAAGAAAGGAGCTACATTATGAGACACAAAAAGCACATTTTATTGTTTTAAATGAGTTAAAATATTTTGAATCAAGGAAATTATATTCAAGTTTAAAGAAAGGTGCCCTAATTCTCAGAAAAGAGAATGAGATGCATTCCAGAATTCACAAAGTAGTAAGCTAAAAGTTGATCCCCATTTTCTAGAATGATGTGTTAAACAGACACTAAGTAGGTAGTCTTTTGGAAAATAGCATAGTGAACACTAGGAGCCAGCATGATTCACTAAGAAAAAGTTATACAAATTAGTCTTCATTTTATTTTTTTTTAATTGGGTTGCTGGATTGTAAATGTATAGGGATGCCATATTGGAAGCCCAATACAGTGCATGCTAACTTCAAAAGATATTAGCCATGGCATCATGACATCCTTGATTGTGTGTACAGTTAAGTGGACTCCCAGCTACTTGACATTTACATCAGAAAAGTGTTAACTTATAGGATTTTATCAACCAAAACGTGGTTTCTAATATCTTATTCAAGTCCTTAGTCCACAGCCTAGTATCATTGTGTTTTAAATGGATAAGTTGTCTAAAGACAGAAAGAATGTCCTAAAGCTAGGAGAAATAGCAACAAACAAGATTCAAAATTCTCTTAATAGATGAAAACGTTTACCTTAATCATAAGATCAAAATTTAAAAGGGTAAATAGTAAATCTTCCTGGTAAGTTAAATTGTCAGTTGCACAGGTATACTGCTCGTATAAAAAGTCCTGGCAATTTTCATTACATGAAGGCAAATGATGAGCTAACTGATTTACAACAGTCCAAGGGGTCCATGGATAGAATGCAAGGGGTCCATGAACTTGAAGGATAAAAAAATACATTATTACTTTTAGTAACCAAAGACGGAAATTTAGCATGTCCTTCCGTTATGAATGTAGGCAAAATACCACAGTAGCCTTAGCAGTACCTGTAACTCTGTCAACAAAAGTAGTTGCAGATATTTTCCTATCACATTAAAACTTTTGTGCACATCTCAAAATGGTATCTCTGCTTCACTACTTCAAAATTAAGTAATTATTGGACCCACCACTAAATCTTGTTAATAATACATTAATAAAGAGACGTATACATACACACGTATATTAAACCACACATTTCTTTTCAATTCTTTGATAACTACATTTTAATATAATTTGTTGGTTTGTAACTCCATGCATTTTATTTTATGCACTAAAAACATTATTCTGAAAAGTGGACATTTTAAGCCACTGACATAGGAGTCTGTGGTGCAAATTCAAGGGTGTAAAGAAAACACGACCATGTTCATAGTGAGGAGAAACAATGACCAGGAAGACAAGTCTAGAAATCATATCATCAGGAACACAATTCCTTTAGAAGCAAATACTACATAAAGCAAGACACAAGAGAGGAACCATGATGTGGAGAAAAAGAATATGTGCTTTGGTTGAGACAGAATTACAAGCGTCTCCCACCTCCACTACTTACTACCATGTTACCTTAGGTGGTGATTCAACATTCTGATTCCGTTTTGATGTCTATATCTTGAAGATTATGTGCACGATACAGAGTTGTGATGAGGGTTAGGGAAAAAAATGTATTAAAAATTCTAACAGTGCCTGGCACATAATATACCCCCAAGAGTTTTATCATGATTGGCATGGTCTTGGCAAGTGAACCAAAATGATCAAATTCATTTGCCCAGATGTCTTCCACTCCAGCAGGGGTTGGAGTGCAGTTTGGATGAGCCCTTCTACCCTCAGGAATACGGAAGCTGAACAGCTCTGTTTTGTCTTGCTCCAGGGGACAGAGACAGGACGAAGGGTGCAAGACAGATTTTAGCTCACTGTCATGAAGAATGGCCTAGCAATCGAAACTGTCCAACAATGGCCATGACTGCTTCATAAAATAATGAGGACCTTGCCTCTCTTCGTGTTCACACAGAGATTGGATTCCCACATTCTCTGGATGTGTAGGAGAAAAGCTTACTGAGACGCGGTAGCCACCCCCAGCCTCAGGGGTTACCTCCAACTGTACAGCTCGGTGTCTCCGTAGCCTCACGAACAAGGGCTAAACACAAATAATGCATCAGGCTGTCAGAATCAACAAATGTTTTTCCTCTGCTTCAGTTCAGAGGACCACAGTTATCCTTTAAATAAACATATCATTAATTTGAGAACAGGATTCCCAGCCTCTGGTAAAACAAACAATATTGGACAGGGAACATTTATATCTCAAAGAGACATAATGACAGTCATAGCTGCAGGGTTCCAAAATGAACTAATGTGCAATTTTGTAATAATTAATGACCACATAAAATGGCTGAAAAGGTAATAAAAATGTACATGAGTCTGCTATAATCAAAGGAATGCTTAAACAGACTACTGTTTTCTCAGGGGAATTATGGCTCTAAAGCCAGTTCGAGACAACCCGAGTAAGGCCATTAATGAAAAAGTCTGTCTCCAAAAATGGCTGAGTAGCAGGCTGAGAATTTCTGCTTTGAATACCAGTGAAACAATCATTTTCTTACCAGATGTACTTCCCAGATTGTAAGGACACAATGTTTTAGCGAGTAAGAAAAGGCAGAAAGAAACAGGAAACTTGAAAAGCAATACACAAGTTAATCAGTTGTTTTAATAAATACCCAAATACCCAAGAAATAGTTATCATGTATAACACATCTGACAGAAAAAAAAGTCTTTTTTTTTCCTTCTCTCTTTTTTCCTCAGCATATTCTCTCAATTTCTCTCTCTCCTCTGGTCATTTTCTCTCCCCAAAGGGTCCCCTTGAATCGCTTACGAACTCTGAGGTTTCCTCTTGTTTCCACACTTTAAAATGTTTTCCCCTCCCCCACTGAATCTCCATTCTGCAAAATCTATTCTTCAAAAAATAGAACTAACCTTCCCCAAAGAAAAGTCATCCTGAGAGAATCATAGTTAGCAAGTCACTCATTTCCAAATAAGTTAACCACAACAAAAAAGAAACATAAGGAAAATCTCATGCCATTTAGAATTAATATTTACCATTATCTGGTATTTATCCAAATTTAGGGAAAAGCTATGGGAAAGAGATTTCAGAACATATATCAGCATCTAAAGATTTTCCACATAAAATGTTTATACATCAAATTCTGACCTACTGCACAGCTCATGTAATGTTTTACTTACATCCTCTTTACACTGACAGTAATTATTTAAATCCTTCCTATAAAGATACCACAACATATATTGTGTTGTAGCTTAGAAATCTGAATACTGAACATGATTCAGTGTTGTGGTGCCACTGCAAAAGTTTCAAGAGAAAAAGTCACTCTCAACACAACACTACCTTGGGGTGTCCAGTTGGTTGTTGAAAGTCCCCCAGAGAAGGAATTCTCTGCTCTGAAGTACAAGTCCAGGGCTTTGACCCTTTCACACCCACACAGTGAAGCCTCTTCTGAAGAGTGAACTCACAGCAGTCAAGCTCCCAGGGCATTATATACATATATACTCAATCCCAATTTATGAAGATATGGTAAGAAATGTAACTGCTAAAGAGACCAGCTCATTCTCTCCCTATAGAAGTTTTATGGGAGTTCAACCTAAGATGCTTTGGTGAGCAGTGAATCAGAAAGAGAGGAGAGGGTTTCAAAGTTGAAGGGAATGTGTAGTGGGACAGCCCAAGGTGTCCGTGTCAAGGATGGGCATCTATCATTGAGTCTGGACAAGCCAATTTCACCAGGTAGCTGTTCCCCTGGAGAGTGCTAGAAAGGACACTGACAGTGGTGGCCTTTTCCTACTTCCTCATAATTGACTAATATTCTGATTATTAAAGTTTTCTTTAAATATATAGATACTTTCAAAGCATATAGCCCAATACTGATGATCTGGGTACAAGTTATATTTTTTAAGTGATTTTGCATTTCTCTGCTGGATCTAATTGTTAATGTTAGTGTTTTACTCTAAGGTGAGGGGGTAGGGAAATTTCTCTTGGAAATTCGAATATGAAAAACATATACCTGTTGATAACATGAAATGTAGCCATGAAAATGTTTATATAATCACATCGAAAGTGATGCACTGAGAAGCTACAGCCGTGGAGAGTGCTGACTGCAGCCCGGGCTGACTCCTGGTCCCACCATATGTCACTTGTGTGAGTGTTGGTCAAATTATTTGATCTCTTAGATCCTAAGTTTGATCAACTAAGAAGTGAGAATAACATCTGCCTCTCAGGTTGTGTCATGAAGACTTAATTGATGGAGTGACATGTAAAGAGGCTGATGCACTAAGAGGCTGTAGCACATTCCTCACTGATTTTTCTTCCCTCATTACCTCTTCCCCTCCAAAAAATAAACCTTCACATCATTTTCCACTGTATTCCTAAAAAGTCAAGTGAATTTGCGTGGGACTCAGGTATGTTTCCCCTCATTTGCATGCCCACCTCCTTCCTCTCCAATCACCTATGGGGACATCTCTCTCGATGAGCATCAGCAAAGTCATTTTCAGTATTAACTTCTCCTTCTACGGGCATTATCCCTTCCCAGCTTTGCTGCCTCAATCTGTCTTATGTCAATTTGAACTTGGTGACACATTGCTCAGTTTCATTGCTTCCTATGTGCCTTGTTGCCCTAATATTTCAGCTTCTTGAGAGTAAAGATTTTGCTTCCTAGCTCTTTAAAACTGGCCCCGTCGGTCACCTAAAGCCCCACCCCCAGTTCTAGCTAAGGCGGCAGTGGCATTAATTATGTGTTGATGTCTGGCTAGTGAGAAATTATTTTAGCACTACAGAAGGATGAAGTCTACAGAGGAGCTGTTAGATATATCAAAGCAGCAGAAAAGAGAGGGGAAATCAAAGAAGGTGAGGAAATTATGTACTCTCCCCCTCCTCAAAAAGGCAAATGATTTATTCGCTGCCATCTCACAACGAATACAGGTACCTTCCCTATGGCTACTTTCTACAAATAGTGGTAGCAAAGAAGTCAGAAATGCAAGTATTAAAGTAGAGATAATAGAAACCCTTAAAGAAAAAAGCCACAATAAATCAATAGGTACTTAGAGTTACAAAGAAATTAAAGAATGTAAATGCAAACATTTTTCTCAAGTGTACCTGACAGCATCTTAAAACATTTGCTACAAAAAGCTATATTTTCAAAATATACATGTCTACTGTGATGCATATAATTGAATATATGTAGATGGGAAATATTAATAATTAAACCTATCCACAACTGAGTAAATTTTCCATTAACAGAAGTGAAAATGAATAATTTCATAATGGATGAAAGACATAGTTTTGCATTGATTAAAACTGGATTAAAAGAGAAAAAACAAGGAACTCAGGAGGCAGTTATTGTCTCTGTTTTTCTGTCCCATACAAAACCCTAAAGAACGTTTTCCGTCCTATCATTTCCCAAAGGACAGACATTAATTCCAGGAATGTGCTTCTATCCAGATAGAAAACTGCATATTTGTTACAAGAGAATTACACCTAGGAATGAGTGTTTAAACTGTGGACAGATTTGGAGGGGAATTAGTATATAAAATTCAAATTAGGGCAAAATCAAATCATAATAGACAAATGGGAATACAAATCCCATCTGGATGTATGGTAGTCAGATTTTTACTAAACAATAAAAATGGGAAAATAGCTTCAAGATTCAAATCTCCTAATTTAAATGCAGCCCCATTAAAACTTGATAATTCTGAGTGAATGTGATAACTTTAATATTGTACTACCTATATAAGATTTTGATTAACATGATCTGATGGATGGGAATGAAATGTTCCTTTAAAAATATTTCAGAATTATTATAAAAGTAGCTACTTCGAAGTTACACTATGAAATTATTTTTAAATGTTCTCTTATAATAAGGGAAAAACATTTAATTTTATACTTAAGAAGCAACCTGGAAAAAACTTATTAGCATTAAAGTGGATTTATGTTGATGTTTTGAAACTTGTAAAGGACTCCATGACACGCTGAGAAAATTCTTGACTCTTGGGAGTCACAAACCATAGAAAGTAACTCACTTATCTAAAAGAAGACTACAATATTCTTCAATTAAGAGAAGTTTAAAGTAAAATGACTTTAAAGAAAATTCTGCTGCAGGAAAAACTTTAAAACACATGAAACGTATTTGGAAAGTAAAGCAGAGGAAGCCCTTGGATTTGAAAAATGCTTCTCCCTAAGTATTCATAGCTCTTCAAAAAATGTTAGTTTCAGTCAAAACTTGAAAGAAGAGATGATGAATAGGAAAGAACGGCAGCAAGCGATGAGAGCTCTGGAATGAAGTTTATAGGGATAAAGCAGCTCAGAGAGATCTTTGACTTGGGATTATGCCAAGATTAAGGTATATATGTACATTCGCCATAAATGAGGGAATATTGGTCAGAAGTTATCGGGAAAAAAAATCTATGCCAAAGTGTGTGTGTGTGTGTGTGTGTGTGTGTGTGTGTGTGTGTGTTGTATGCCTGAACAGCTAGAGTCATCTCTCTTGATGAATCTAGTTGAATTACAATCCTTTTCTTCAGCAACTAGATACAAGATTTAAAATAAAATGGGACCAGGTGAAGTCAGTCAAGTGGATAAAACACAACAGGGCTTCCCTGGTGGCTCAGTGGTTGAGAGTCCGCCTGCCGATGCAGGGGACACAGGTTCGTGCCCCGGTCCGGGAAGATCCCACATGCTGCGGAGCAGCTGGGCCCGCTGAGTCATGGCCGCTGAGCCTGCGCGTCCGGAGCCTGTGCTCCACAACGGGAGAGGCCACAACAGTGAGAGGCCCGCGTACCGCAAAAAAAACACAATAGATTCATGTCCCTATTTGAAATAAGAATAAGAAAATAAAATTGTGAGAAACTAAAGAATAAAAAAGGAAGCAAATCGTATTTTTAAAAAGCTAGCACTTTGTAGTCATTAGGATTATTTTATTATGGCTATTAAATAGTTTCCAGAATCCCTAATGCTGAACGTAGGGAGGGGGTTAGGGGAGTGGGAGGAAGAAGGGAAGAGGAAGTGGAAAGAGACAGAGAGAGACAAAAACAGAGATGTGAAAGCTCATGGAGAAAGATTGGTGATTACTGAATATCTGGTTTTTTTCAGGCAATCTCTCATTTTAAATCTAATCTATGACTGTTCCATTGATTTGTCACAGGTTAAATTTATGGAAAACTTCTAGAGAGACTTTGAAGTTGGAGATGACTAGCATCTAATAAGAGCCTTTTTAGTGCCAAATTCTCTGCCAAAGTCTTTATATAAATTATCACATCGAAACCCATAATAGCCTTAGACTGTAGGCACTACTATTATCAACTTTTCTTAAAAGAACAGAACACTACAGTATTGTAACATGCCCCAGGCCACACAATGTGTTGATCGCAGACTGGCTCTGTACAGTCTCATAAATTAGTGATTGCCACAGTGGTGAGTATTACCACAACATCAGAGATGTCAGGAATCCAGGTTCACACTCACGTGTTCAGCCACTGTTACGCAAAGCACCACACCATGCCAATGTGGCTGGCTGCTAAGAAGAGTCCTGTAATTTTATGCAGCCCCCGAACACCATCACCCAATCCCTCCTCTCCCTTGGATAGGATCACTTTGGGGGGAACCCTGCTATTCTTTTCTGTCTCCAGACCTTCCATGGCCCACCCCAAAGTTTCTGGCCTTTGTGTGAGTGTGTGTGGTCAAGTTCATGTTGGAGTTACCATAGATAAACTCATATCTAGAGATACTTTTTAACCTGAAGATTCTTATCCTTAACTTACTGGCATCTGCACTAATAATGACATTTAGTCTGAGACCCTTTGAAACAACTTAGGTAAAATTCAACACCCTAAATGGGATTTTTGCCAGTGGGCTGGATCCCATTTTCTGGCAGAGAAATCTTAAAGTAATTCAATTTGGTGTGACTTTACCTTGTCAACTCTTCTAGGTTCCAAATTATACAAGACTCTAAATCAAACTTAGATTGCAGGCTGCAGGCACAAAGTGCTTCCCTTCGTCTCCCCCAGCTTGGCTTTCTGATGGCTTGGTTCTAGCCTAAGTTTATCTTCCTTGATGAAAACAGCAAGAGACAATCAAAGCAAGCTAATATTTTGATGTTTTCCCACTATTTCTCCAATGACTATACCTTATGGGAACATGTAGTCTCCAAGATGTAACAGGCAACAACTTGACCAAATGTTTGCAGCCATATATCATGCTCACCAGTTTTCTGACTTTCAATATCTGAGAACTTAATATCTTCCTCCCACTTATTTCACATAGCCAATGTCAAATTTTAGGTTCTGTTTTGTAGGACCCAATTCCTGGTACCAAGTTCAATTTGACTTGGTTCAGCTATGTGTAACAACTATCCCACAAATTACAGTGGCTTAAACATGATAATTTATTTCTCTTGCAGATCAAAGAACTCCAAAAGGAGAGTGTCCAAGACAGGTATGGCAGCTTCACGGTTCAATGACATTCCCGGCCTCTTGTTTTTAGCTACCATCTTGCCATCTTTAACACACAGCTTACATTCTCAAGACCATCATGTGCTGGCCCAAGATGGTTGCTAGGACTACAGGCATAATAACACATCCTAAACAGCAAGAAAAAGAAATAGAAGAGAAGCACTCTCAACTTTATGAGGAAACTTTTCAAAAATATTAAACACGACACTTCTACTCAATTCTCAGAGGGAATAACCTAGTCGTATGGCCACACTAGATGCACAGGAAGCTGAGAAATGCCATCTTTTAACTGGTGGCTTGTGCCGATCTAAAAACATCAGAATTTTTTATTAAAGAAAATAAGTGTCTTAATATGATTCTCATATATTGTTTCTCGTAAATGTTTTAGAAATTTCTGATGGAAGATTAATCTTCATTTTATGTGTCTACATTTGCCATCAAGCATGTTTAGCTATCAATTAACAAATGATCTTTTTTCTATTTGCCTTATGTTTTTCACATATTTCACAAGAGAAATATCTGCAAATTCAGACCATTTTTGGAGATTAAATTGGAAAAAAATATATATATATATCCATTCAGATACATACATATAATTGGCATGTGTGGAAAATCTAACACCACAGGGAATTTGTTTGTCATAATTTGCTGTATAGAAAAATATTTTCTTATTTAGACAATATTTACCATACTTAAAACTAATAACAAAAAGAAATTATTCCAAAAAATTATGTTACTGAAATGAATCTTTGGCCAAAATTTAAACTGAATCAAATTTGTATGTTTACAAGAAAAAAATTGAGTTACTTTTCCCATACCTATAAACTTCTTGAATTCAGTTAGCACTAGACATAACAACATATTACAAGAAAGCCAGCTTGTTTTGCTGTTTATAGCCCCCAAAATACTGGATATCTCCCAGGAAATTCCAGTCTTAGGAGGATTCCAACAAACATGCAAAACTGAGTGGTTCAGATTGAAGCACAGATTAGAATTAGAATGTGGACAGTATTCCAAGTTCAATGTGTCTGATTTTTGAGATTCAGCCTTTATTCATATAGGCTGCTACAGTGTGACATTCAAGAATAAAATCTGGAGAGAAGATAGAGTCAGTGTGTCAACACATAATCTTCATTACTGGCATAATGAAAATTAAAATTGACCACTTTCACGTAACCCATTATTTATTCTGAAGTAGGTGGTAGTTACATATATTTTTCTTTTTTTAATTTTGTGATGAATTGGGCGATTGGGATTGACATGTATACACTGATGTGTATAAAACTGATGACTAATAAGAACCTGCTGTATTAAAAAAAAAAAAAAAAAGAATTACATAACCTTCCAATATCAAATCTCCCTTCCTTGAAGTGGAGATAATAATGGTGCCTTATCTCTGATGGTTGTGACGAATGAGAGAAAGCCTGTAAGTTACTTAGCACAGTGGGTAGTGTATTATGAACACCCAATAAATGTTAGCTATTATTTTTAATAAATGCCCCATATGTGTGTGTTGATTCAGAATTATACAAAATAGGAACACAAAGATGAACAACACCAACAAAAAAAGGCACTGTAAACAAATGCTTGAAATCTTGAGTGACACAAGTGTTATAAGATCACATATATCCACTTACTTCCGTAAAATAAGTTGTTCTTATATATGTTTAAAATAGGCTTTTGGATCATTCCTGTGTTATTTAGCAGCATTTTCAATTATAGGGTACAATCAATGCATTTACTTAATAAAGGTATGTAAGGTTCTAAGAAGCAGGAATATACATTAAGCCATAAATTAGTGGGCTATTTCTGTAATATAAAGTTCAGTGTTTATATAAAGTAGACCTTTTTCCTTTTGACTCTATACTCTTAATATCTTTATCTAGTAAATATCCAGCACATGGGAGGCATTCAATAAATGAGGTTAAGTAATAGGTAGGTCAGTGGTAACATTAGAATTACCTTTTTTACAAAGAGATGCATTAAGGAGCAATGTAGGTCATTCCTGCAGAGCCCAAGTAACTGGTTCTGATGCTGGCAAGTGGTTCATTTTGGCTAATCCTAAAGATCACTTATTACCAACACATGCAATTTTAACTTCCTCTCAATATCAGACACAAAGATGACAAAAATCATTCAATCAGTGTTGCTACATTTTAATCACTAAGTAGAGACAAGGTCTTTTAAGGTTTCCAGGCATTGCAAAATCTCTAGGTACTCAGTAATTAGAAAAACCCATTAACAAGTAAAAATTACCAATAACCCAGTTTTGTTTTACTGTTATCCATTATTTGGGGTGAAGGGGAGGAGAAAATTTATTGGATTGATTGATTTCATTTGACAATTTATATATGTAATCCTAGAGAGTCTGTGACAGCATGAGAAAAATGAACTTGAGACCATTTATAACTATTACATTAATTTTCCAGTACATAATAGTTTTACCCCTTCCAATATTCTCTTCCACCCTAGAAAGATATGTTTTCCTTGTCTTCAGTATTTGATATGTATATTTCCAATTTCAACATCTCACTAACAGACAGAAAGAAAATGGATAGAGAAAAAAATGACAGAAAGAAAAAAATCTTAGATATATGTAATTACTAGATAATCATATATGTGTATATATATACAAATTAAACTTTTATTATGTAATATAAAAATTTAAACAATTATGCTGAATGTAGAAATTAGGAGAGCTGGGTTTTTATCCTAGCTCTGTCCTTACTTTCTGGGTGAACTTGAATATAGCAGTTACTTTCCTGAGTAATACTTCTTTTGTCCATAAAATGGGAAGGATGATACTCACATTTCCTCTTTCATGGCATTGTTGTAAGAATTAACATAGAACAACTTATATCAAATATTTCTAAAGTATGAAGGATTCTGTAGTAAAATGTTACCTTTATTAAAAACCAATCCAAAATATAACATGCAGTGTTCATCAGAGAGATAAACTAGGACTTTGTTATTGGCATTTCAAAATGGTTATTTGCTTTCTAAACAAAATTGCCAAAGGATTCCTGTTTTCATTTAAGGGAAGTATGAAAGAAGAGAAAGGGAAAGACAGAAAATTCTAGATATATCTAGGGATAAATTACTACTCAATTTCTTCGTTCTGGCATAAAATGTTTAGTAAAAGTCTTTCTTTGAATTATTCAGATTATATCAGGAAGCAGGTCGCAATTTATTACTAATGTGAATCATTCACCACTGTGTTCCACCAGGAAGGTACCTGAGTGCCCTTTTGGGATGATTACTGTGCCCCAAGCGCTGGAATATTCCAGAAGTCATCACTGGCATTAGAGTCTCTGCATGAATGGTGACTCGTGGAGCTGTGCCCCATCCAGCCCGCAGGGCCACGCCAAACAACCCTGGTCAAGGAAAAATGAGCCCGTTTCCAATACACTGGGACTGAGTCAACGATTCTAAGACAAATGATTTAGGCTCTCAGGATATATGTGAAACTACAAACGTGGAATCTAAGAGGCAGAGCGTTTCCTACCTTAAGGCTTCCTACTCCATCTCTAAATAGAAGACCACTAGCTTCGTTTTGGTGGAATATACCAGGAACAAGGTTATTGCATTAATGAAAGGTTGCAATTGTTGTTATCACTTCTCTGCTTTGAAGATCTAATATTTTCTAATCAGAACCTCAATTTTTGGATGCATTTCATATTCTCATTATTCTAAACTCTCTGTAAAATTAAGAATATGCTTTCACCAGCCATCTACTTTGAATATTTTAAAAAGCTGGTAGCTCTGGGGGAGATGGAAATATGTATGAGTTGTGTGTTGTAAATGTGGCTTGTGTTTATGTTTTAAGATCACAGACTACTTAGAGTTGCCTCATGCAGATTCCTCTTTCTTTGAGGTATTTATCTCCTTTGGAATTTTGTTGATGTTTAGAATGACTATAAACCATTCCCGTCAAACAGTATGTTTCATTAGCTAACTATTTTGCAAACTGAAATGAAATTCAAACCAAATGCAGAATTTAGAACGTTCTAATAGCCTGTAAATAATTTAATTTTTTTGTGTGTGATTCCATCAGATTTCATCTTTTATTTCCCTTATGCAAATCACTGTTGAAAGAAGACCTTCTCTACCCCTCCCTTTGTACTCCCATATCCAGATTTCAGTTTTCCACACATCACTGTCCTGGGGAGTAAGTCAAGAAAGTGAGCCAGTGGCAAATGTTGACATTCCATACACAAGGATACTTATGTGTGCAGTACTGTTTAGTACCCCAGCCTGCCCACACACATTCACCCAAGTACACTCCTAAGCCAGTCACTGAAGATTATAATCATTCTTCTGGAAATAATCCTTAGGAATGAACAAGTAAAAGACATCATTTGTCCAGCCTGTTTTCTCTCGTTTTCCCCTTCCTTCCTTCTTTCCTTCCTTCCTTCCTTCCTCTCGCCCTCCCTCCTTCCCTTCCTTCCTTCCTTTCATTCTTTCTAATTATTTTTTTTCCTGGAGATTTCTCTGAAGTTCAACTGTGATTTCTTTAATTAACAGGAAAAAAACAAAACAAAACAGGAGAGAACAAGAAGGAATAGTAAACAGTTTCCTCCATGCCTAAGGGGTTAGTTACAAAATAAACATCTCATAGACTTGCCCACGTCTCCTCTAAGGAGACAGCTCTGGCTAGAGAGACTGCAACCAAAGTTCCCCCATGAAGGGCATTCACTTGGAAAAATTAAGTGGCCCACTTGTGTTGACTGAAGTGCCTCACAGAGGTTTTTCACAACCACCTACAACATTTTTTGACAATCTTCCTTGTGCTTTCCGCCGTCTGTCCTGAAGGCTCTCTCTGCTGCGTTTTGTTATAACGGTTCAGCCTGCTCACTGGTGATTCAAAGTCCAAGCTCTTCCTGTTAAGCCTCTACATAAAATAAAACACCTTAACCCAGGGAAAAGGGGAGGTAAGCAGGGTGTTTAGTTTGATTTTTGGTGGAACACACCGAGGCAGGAAATTACTATTACAATTTTTTTCCTTCTCCAAACCAAAACATTCTGATAAAGGAAGATTGTTCACATTTGTAAAATTTGCCTTGAGTTCCTTGGAGAAAAGATGCTACATAAAATCTAAAAATAAGTAATGATCAAAATGCCTTAGAATAGAACATTCTAGTAATAAACAGCGATGTTAGCATCAGTCTAAGAAATGCAGGGGGAAGTCATACTAGGATATTTCTTGCAATCCAGAGGCATGTCACATATAAAAAAGTATTATGATCTATCAAAATTAGGTCACTATCACTAATATAATAAATATACACAAACTACTAATGAGAATGAGATGCTATTTCTATAACTCATGAAGAGACAGAAGTAAGAGACTAACTTGGCTGAAGTCGTTGGAAAGACAACTGAATTTTAGCTCAGTGTTTCCAAGCAAGAAAAGCTCAGCAAGGGTCATATTTCATAACATTAAAGATGATATGAGACAAAGTCTAAACCATCCATTTGTTTGCCTTTCAGGCTCCAATTAGGGGCTATTAATTTATGAAGGTGTTTGTTCACTTGTCAGCCAGCACAGCAGTAAATACTGAGACATGTAATTCACTTCCAGTTCTCTTCTGTGCTCTGGATCTATTTCTTCAACCCACTCACCAAAGGCATCTTTTCTTTCTACTGTACGAAATCATTGATGTCTGCTCTCTGTTTTGACCATTGTGTTCAGAACCAAAGAAAAATACACCCGTATAAATTTGCCTCCCCAAAATGTGGAAACATGTACACTTTTAAATGTCATTAAAAAAAAATAAATTATCAGCTACATCTTGGGAGCGAATCAGGATTAGGAGACATAGAACACCTTCATTTTCTCCAAGAATGGCTGGGACTTTGCTGTTATCCATTTAGGTTTGCTTGCTATGGCTCCCTTGTCATCTTCAGCTTTCATATCTCCTTTCTCTGTTCCAACTATAGCCAAACTCAGTGCAGTTCTCACAATCCTGCCTCAGTGCCACCATTTTTCATTCTTTGAAAATATCAGCTTTCAATTGTCTCCTTTCTCTGAATACTTTTTGCAGCTAGATTTTGTAATGCCCTAATTAGGGACTTGATGATTTTGTATTATATATGTTAGCCTTGTCACTCATCCATTCATTCCACCAACATTTACTGAGTGCCTACTATGGACCAGGTAGAGTTCTAGATGCAGGGAATACAGAATTATCTTGATGGACAAAAAGCCATACTGTAACTGGAGCTCATATTTTATTGAGATTTGCTGATAATAAGCAACATAAGTTAAACATAAAGTGCCAGGTGGTGACAGTGTTAAGAAGAAAAGCTAAAGCAGAGAAAGGGGATTAGAAATCTTATAATGGAGATATATGTGGGGGCAGTAATGCATATTTGTGAATAGAGTTCTTATTACCTCATTTTGATGAAGACAGTCAAAAACTTCCTTGCAAATGGGCATAAGAAAAAGCTTCTGCAAACCACTGCTGTATAGCTCTTAACACAGTGATGGACATAATTCAAGTAACAATAAGTAATCAATAATTAATTCTTTAAGTTTTTGCCATTGTTTTGTTCTATAACTATATGCACGCTGTTTTTCCCTCTAACTCTTATTTTCTGATGAAGAAGAAACTGAAAGATCTTAACACGACTCTAAAAAACAAAACCAAAAAATGGTAGTGTTTTGGAGTCTAAAGTCTTGAATTTTGAATTCACCTCTATTACTCATTTACTGTGTGACCTTGGCCAAATCAACTTTTCTCAGTACCCTTTAGTCATTTATAAAACAGTAATAGTTACACCTGCTTCACAGAATAAGGAACAATGAGGCCAGATATTTGACAATATTGGTAAGCTTTTATACAACTGGTGGTTATTACTCTTATCCAAAGAGAATTTTGGAAGAAAAGAAATTTTCAGGATGCCCAGTGAGGATGACGCATGTAAAAGGAATCTTAGCTTGCAAAGAGCACTAGAGCTTCGAGAACATGCTTATAATTTTCACAAGGCAGTATTCTGAAACTTGCCTAAGGGCTTCAACCAATAAAAGCCAAAGTTGCCACTGGCTGAAGGCATAAATCTCCAGAAGCTATGCAGTATCTGTTCCTTGTAGTTTACCCTTAAATGGAGAAAAGCAATCACACAGACAGGGAAATACTAAGAAATACCAAGTCAATCAGCCCTGACGTCATTATGGAACTTGAGGAAAGCCACATACTTCTGTTTCAATGACTAACTGAACGCATGCTTCACTCAGGCCGGCTCCTAGGTACTTCTACAGTTTATAGTTAACTCTGCTGGGTAAAGGTCTTACTAATTCCCTGACCATGATCCCTGATGCCTGATGGCTCCACACCCTTATTCTCAGGTCTGCGGTAACCACACATGGCATTCTACTTCAGCATTTGAGAAACAGTGTGTTCCCAGAAGCTCTGGAAAAAGATCCAGGTGTCTGTTGCCATTAACGAGCTGTCTATTTTAGCAGCTCTTTGCTTTTTGTCTAACAGATAAAAATGCAAAGATGGAGTGTGGGACATCAAAAAAGTATACTTGAGTCACTCAGCCATTTCTGAAAAAATCCAAAGTTGAATTATTTGGATTCCATTCAGAGGCATGCAGAGAAAGAAAAATTTGAAGCTAAGTATCTGGATTAAAAACTCTTTAAAGGGAACAAGAAAATTCTTGTGTTTACAATGAAGTCCAAAGGCAGGCTCTCTCTGCATCTTTTTTATGGCATTAGGAAAGCAGGCTCTCACCAGAGCACAATCCATGTAGCCCAGCTGTCGAGTCAGTGGTGATACTGTGATCACAAATCCTTTTGGCTTTCTCAGTGATAACTACTCTGAGTCGGGGTTTTTTTTCCCAAGGCAATCTCTGTTCAAGCCAAAATTGTGCTTCGGTAGACCATTGGAATAGTGAGTGTTCAGTGAACCGCACAGCTGCCACAGGGATAAGTATTCCAGATGCTGGGAATCAGAGGTTAAAGTAGGTTTTGTTTGCATTACTAACAGACACCTTTCTACTTAAGTCAGAGAGACTCACGGGCTGGAGGGAAGTGACACACAACCTCAGAGGTGTTTACTGTCTACAGTCTGTAATAGCATCTCACTCTGTGCACCGTTTTAACTGCAGAGATGTTCTTGAACATGTGTTCCCAGCCCTAAATAATCTCCATAAACTTAGCCATAAATCTAGCTACAGCTAAACGTGAGAGTTTCTATTTTGTGATTAGATATCTTAATCCTCCGTGTGGAACATCACTCATTCCACAAGAAAAAGGAGAAGAAAGGCACTGAACAATAAAATCGGCAACGCATCTCCTCAAATCATGAAACAGTCAAGAATGAGCTCCACTGAAAGTAAGTACAAGCAGAATGTGGAACAAAGTCACAGGCCCATCGTAAAACTGCGGTAAGGCTGCCTCTGTTTAACAGTAAGGTCTTTGCTCGTGAAAAGGTTGTAAATGCAGAGAAATGTGTATCCTTCCTTCCTTATGACTATGAGTAGCCTACAGGCAAGTCAGGAGAGGAGATGATAAAAGCTCATAGCAACTTTCTTAATATTGCTATCTAAAAAGTGATATTATTTTTCTCTCTGTGAAACTGTATAGTGATGAGAGGCTCATAAGCAGTTTTTCTATCTGGTGATAGGATACAAAAATCTTTAGAGTAACAGCAAGTTACAGTACTCAACCACCTTGACTTACACAGTAGCTGCTTAAGTCAGGAAAACATAGAAACAAAATTGTTGACCAAAGCTGAGAAATAATCTGTTTTATCTGTAGGCCTAGTTTTGGTATATGTGGCTAGAGACTGAATCAAAATAAGGCATAAAGGGAGTTCTAGACAGACATGGAGGACTGAACACATACTGTTTACCATGTCTTTCTCCCCAGATCACAGTAAAAACATTTAAAAGGATTACCACTTACTCAAGAGGTAAACAAAATAGGGAGAGGAGACAATAGGAAATTTTTTAAAAAGAAGAAGAAAAAGAAGGAAGGATGCCAGAAAGGAAGGAAGAGTAATAACTGACATAGCAGAACCCCCAGCCCAGTTGAAGGGAACACTGAAGTGAAAAGTCACACTAGTATTATGGAAAGCATTAGAGTCTGGACAATATCACGTAACTAGGAAAGTAAAGTACACAGTGAAAAGTCTATAAGAACTGGCAAAATGTTTAAAAGAAAGAGAAACTTGCACCCTAGCTGCTCAGAGGTAGCTCCTTCTCTCCCCCTAGGAGAATACAACAATTTTACTTTCTAGGGACACTGAAGAGAAGAAGCCCTAGATGCAAGAAAACCAGGCCCATATGAAGCCTGGGATTCAATTTGTAAAAGAGGAAGAATAAGTGAAAGTCAATATTCTGAATATACTACCCCAGTCTCTTCCTTTGCAAAGTTCTAGAAGGAATGGCACTCAGGCTTTTTGCATACCTGCCATGCAAAAGGCGGGAGAATCACTCTGAGGACAAAAGCCCTACAAAGCCTGCCATTTGGGGACCTCCAATGAAGAATTTCAACCCTGTCACTCTACTGGGAAACCTAGCATTTAACAAGTTCCACCCATGAATACAGAGCTTCCAGTCAGCTTCTTAGGCTCCATTAATAAATATGAATAGTCCACTAAATATTCAAAGATAATTTGATGAAAGACAGACAAAAATAAATTAAAAAAAAAAACTTGGAAGACGTGCAGGCAAGGAAGAAAGAAATAAAACTATAAAACATATAATCAGTATCATTATAAGAAAACATTACATCAATGCAATAAGAAAATTGTGCTTTTAAAAAATCAGAACAAAAAGAGCTATTTAAAATAAAAATATGATGAAAGAAAAATTCGGAAGACACACTAGAAGACAAATTTGAGGAAGCTCCATAAAGTAGAATAAAAAGAAAGTCGCAAAGAAAAAGAAGAGAGGAAGGAAGGAAGGAGGGAAGGAAGGAAGGAAGGAAGGAAGGAGAGAAGGAAAGAGAAGAATGGAGTCATGGAATTTTGGATCACCAGAGATATAGTGAAAATTCTAGAAACTTTCATATTTTTTTAAATGTTTACTTTTAAACAAACAACAAAAACAAATTACAGACAAGAGACAATCAGAAAATAGAGTGTCATCAGTTTTCTCAAATATGCCATTGGAAGATAAAATACCTTCAACATTCTGAATGAAAATTATTTCCAACCTAGAATCCTATACCCAGTGAACTATCACATAAGTCTGAGAGTAGTATGAAGGTATTTTAAGACATGCAGATTCTCAAGAAAATGTAACTCTTATGTACCTTTTCTTAGTGACCTACTAGAAAAGGTACCCCAACAAAATATGTATTTGAGCCAAGAGAAGGAGAATTTGGGGTTCAGCAAACAGGGGACAAACTGAAAAAAGAGAGATTAGGAATAGTCCCTTCAAGAGGATGAGGGGACATCCCAGGACAACAGGGAAGATGTAGAGCTAGGGAAAAACTGGTTCATACTGAAAAAGCAGGATGGAGGATTCCAGCAAGGATGTCTCCCAGAAAAAAGTAAAAATGAGAGTTCACCTGATAGGTTTTAATGACACTTCTAGCAAAGAATTTTAGAAGAAATTAGTGGTAGGTGCACAGAAATGTTCACTTATTAGTTTCTAGGTAAACAAAATGCTGGATGAAAATGAAATATATTCATAGTATACTGCACAGAATACTGTGAATCGTAGTTAACAAAGGCATGACAATGTAACTATTGAATACTTGTTTAACCTAAATATTGATTTTATTGAGAGAATGGGGAGAACATTGGAGGAGGGATGGTACTAAGGGAAGGCTCTTGTAGGAGAAATCCAGAAGAAGAAGTTAAGATCTGAAATTGAAAAATCAAGAAATAATAGCATAAGCATATCATATACAAGTATGGAGGTTGCCAGACGAAACTACTAAAAACTTGAAAGTATCAGCTTCTGAGAAGTGGGAACTGAATGCGGGGAAGAGTGAGGCAAGGAACTTATTTTTTGTTTGTTTTTGTTTCGTCTTATAGGACAAGCTGACTTTGAAAACCTTGTGCAGGGTCTTCCCTGGAGGTCTGGTGATCCCTGGTTGGGGAACTAAGATCCCACATGGCAGCTTGGCATGGCCAAAACATAAACAAACAAACAAACAAATGAAAAACCTTGTGCATGTATCACTGATAAAAATAACTTCTAATTTTAATTGAAAAGAAAGAAGAGCTAAAGAACTAAGTGTTACAATACAATTTGGTATCTCCAGCTACTAACTGACTGGGGACATTTATACAGGAGACTATGACTATGGTTAAGCTGCATTTTTATGGAGAATTAGTTTACCAAGAAGAAATAGGTGAGATATAGGCATTCC
>NW_006795376.1:553067-563204 GCF_000442215.2 Lipotes vexillifer
TGGCAGAGGGCACAGTCTGTACAAAGACGTAGAGGCAGGAAAGAGCAGTCCGTATTCAGGAACGTACAGGTAATGTGAAATGGTCATAGATCAGGGGCACCAATGGCAGTGGCTCTAAGATGAGGTAGGTGGGACTATATCAAAATAGATGTTGGAATCTTGCAAGCCATGCTAATGAGTTTGGGCTTCTTTTCTGTAGACAATAGGGAGCTATCAGCAGATTTAAGGCAACAAAATAACAGATTTCCATTTTGGAAAGTTATCTCTGACAGTTTTATGAAGGGTACACACAGAGGCTTGAGACAGGAGGCAAGGAGGGGTCCCACTTAGGGACCATCATAAAAGCCCAAGCATGAACTTGGTAATGGCAGTGTGGCTGTAGAAGCATGAGGACGAAGGGTGCTCTCAACTGGGAAACTAGTACAAGAGAGAAGCAGGAAATCGTCGCAATTACCTTATGAGACACATACAATTACCCCACTTAAGAGGACACCTGCCACTTGTTAAGTAACTTGACAAGAGAAGGCAACTAGTGAAATCAGGTTTAAACCTAAGGTCCTCTGAATGGAAATCTCAGGTTCTTTAGACTAGATCACATTGAGACAAACCTTACTTCATACATAAAATGGGAATGATAATGGGACCTAACTCGTAAGATTGTTGGGAGGAGAAAATGAGATTGCACATGAATTTCTTTTTTAACCTACAAAATACTTACATAATGTTGGTAGTTAAAATAACTTTGCCTTAGGCCCCATTCCCCAGCCTCTTTGTTCATCACATCCACTAAATTCAGTGCATTTGTATGAAGACTTGACAAATTTTATTTATTTGAGTTTTACATAAGCTATAATTTTATGCAGTTATATGTCTGTGATGTAAACCTGATCTCCTGAAAAATGGCCAGTTTGTTCCAACCTAATTTAAGTTCCCTTGAAAACCAGGAGGGGCTTTTAGGCTTGTCACATGGACTCTATCCACTACTTTTTATCTACGCCAATATATACTGGCCCTTGGAATTTAAGGGTCCTCCGATCTCCGAACTACTACGCAAGATGATAGCACACCTTTCTTTCCCTGCCGATAGGAAGGACAGACTGAAACACAAAGACAGAGGTTATTTTTTTAGTGATCACATGCACTTGTGGGTTGGGTTAATAACAGTCAAGCACACAAAATCTATCGGAAACAAAAACACAAAAGTCTTATCTTTGATGTGCTCAGAGGTCTCTGAGTTTTTTATTATTTCTGTTTCGGTGTGACAGACATTGTCTGGAGGGAGAACCAGGAGGGGCTCTGCTGGCAGCTCCATTACCTGTGCCGCATTGTTCGCCTGGGGAAAAGATATCATTTACTCTGCCACCTCTGTAGCTCTTGCAGAATCAGATAACCTACTTATGCTTTCTAACCAGCTGAGCAATCTGGACCCTCTAAAAATGCTGGAACTCCTTGGCACTGATTTCTCAGGCTAAACTGTTCACAGTCTGAGACTGTATACTCATTACTTCACAAAAATACCGAAGACAACAAACAGCCTGGTGAAACAGCCTCGCGATCACGTACGGAGGTTGCCATGTTGGTGTTTTAGCCAGTGTCTCTCTATTCAAAATGGTCTAATTTAATTTTCCTCCCTGATTGCGCTAGATTTATTGCTCCAGTAAATTTTTGTAAGGGAGGAAGGTGTGCGGGGAGATACCTGAATACCCAAGGGATTGCCAGCCAGCATGAAATCACCTGACACCTTGGACCTTCTATCACAACAAGAACATTCCTGAGGATTCGATTGCATTGTTAGTGCTAATCCCAAGCTAGAAACATCAGAGGAAACTAAAAGTGACTGTGCATTTTATATAATTGGAAAGGAAAGGAGTGAAGAGAGAACTCTCAGGAAGTGGGGAGAGAGCAGACTCACAGCTCTCTCAGATGCAATCTTAGGAGAAATAAATGAAAAGCCACACTGTGCTTACACCTCTGCTGGAAACAGTCAAAATGGGGGTACTTCATCCAGATGAACAGCCATATTATTACAAATAAAATTGCATTATTCACTGGCTTTTATTGTTATCATGACTGTATTATGCTTAATTATTCATTACCATTTTTCTCTACTTTGCTATTATTAATGATAAAGTTTCTTTTACCCTGTAATAAAGCTGCTTTCCTTTATCAGTCACTGTTTATTTTCTGTCTTCTGCCTCCATGGTGCGAGGGACATAATTGTTTTTCATTTTTCAGCAGGGAGCGAGAGTGAAGAGAGAGAGGGAAGGTACTGGAAGAGGAAGGCTCTCCCCAGTGCCTCGTACATCATACATGACGAAGCTACTCTTGCAGGCATTGCATTTGCACCTGACCTTCTCAGCATACTTAAGGTGTGGTGTGTGTTTCAGGAAAGAGGAACTTAACCTACAGGAGGAGTGAACCCAGCAGGACCATTAATCTGTTACAAGTCATAAAATGCCTGTGTCCAAGAGTGAGCCATAAAAGCTAAAAGATAAAGTTGTTAAGTATATGCCATTGCCTCGGAAAAATGTCTCTCCCTCTATTTCTGTCCAAAATTAGCTTGTTTTCACATGAAAATTTATCTTATAATAGCTACCTGTGAAGTCTACTTAAAATCTAAAACTGAGAGCAATCACATGCTTCACAATACCCATTTTCCAGATGGAAATATTGAGGCTACGAGAGGTTGTATGACTTACTCAAGTCCCACTGAAAGTCAGGGGCAGGCCCAGGAAGAGAAAACAAGGCTCTTGGATCCTAGTCAGGTTCTTTCTCTGCCCTAGACCACAGTCCCTCTCAATATCATTTTCCCAAAATTGACAATGATGAAAAATAGCTTTAAAAAATAACATAAAATCTCAGTAAAGCTTAAGCTTGCCAATGCCAAAACAAACAAAAAAAGTTTCACTTAAAATGGTATTTCTCCCCCCAAAATGTTCACTGAATAGAATTTATGTATATTAGACTTTCAGCAAATTGCATTAATCCTTATATTAACTGTCGTAAATCAAAGGTATTGTTCTAATTCACCATACATTGAAAGACAGCTATGTGTAAAATACTGTCAGATTCTATAGGAGACAAAATAAGGTTCACCTTATAGCTCCTAATCAGTGAAGTGGGACTCAATCTCCTCTAGACACCTCTTCGAAACTTCTAGGTGTACTCCACCTGCTTCTCAGGAAGCCTTACCCCCATTTATTGCAAGGATCCAACCCCCTTTCTCAATTCATTTTTCTCCCCATCTGAGTCCATTATTCCATCTGAATCCCACCCCAGGTCTGCAGCAGCAGGATAAAGGATGTTGAGTGTCTGGGACCACACAATTACCTCTTCAAGACCCATTGTCTTGATTGATTGAGTTGTATTTCCAGGAATGTATGCCGAAGGCAAGCCTGTCTGTATCTTTTTTGTCTCCTGATACCTGAAAGTCATCTCTGAAGGATAACCATGAGGAGAGAGGGGAAAAGGATAAAAGGAAACAGCACAGTGAATCCCACACTAAAGATGAAACACTTGGTTCAGTAGGTAATGAATTCAGCATCCCATTATTGGGGAGCGGGTATGGTTGATTGAATTGGCAATTCCCATTCTTCACCTTTTCTGTTGTCCCTGCCTTTTGCCATGTAACTTTATAGTTCCTCCTATAAAAGAGGGTAAGCACTTGCCAGCTCTTTGATTGTGGGTTCCCTTGACTGTTTGACTTGCTTTGGCCTGCAGGATATGGGCAGAAGCAGCAATGAGCCAGTTTCAATCTTGGATGATAAGAGACTTCATGTGTTTTGGCTAGCTCCCTGCACTAACACCAATGCAAAGGAGAACTTTCCCTGAGTAGTAGCTCATACACATTCAGCCTACACCCCAGGATGAGCATTTGTGGAGCCAACCAGAAGCCAGCCCACAGCAAGCAGCCAAGCCCAGCTAGAAGCAGAGCCCTGCTGAGCTCAGCCAACCCCCCTCAACCTACAGGTGCAGGAGAAGTTAAGTGCTATTGGTATATGCCACAGGGATTTGCTGGTTGGTTGTTAACACAGCCATAGCTAAATGATAAAGAAGAGGGCTTTTTTTTTTTTTTTTAATCTTTTTCTTTTTTCCTTCTTGGAGTAAACCAAATCAAGGTAGAACTACTTTATCATTTAATTGATTTTTTTTTATTGACATAAGTCTGTGAAATGTCCATTGAGTAATAGCTCTTTGAAATTCTTCACCAAGAATTCATTTAAGTCTTCATTTAAGAAGATGCTCTATTCTCATAGGCTTTTCTGAGAACAAGTAGAACGTTATCTTTGCAATGTAGTATTCTTGAGAGAAGAAGAGATTGGTAGGGACTAAATTATACAGATTCTAAGTGTGTGATTCAATCTGTTTTGTGAGACATTAGATCATTTACTCATTCCATGATTATGTAATAAAGGCACACTGGCAAAGGACTAGAATGAGGAGGAAGGAGGAGACAGATTAAACTGATTTTATTAGCTTGGATTACTGGGAGGATTCGGAAAATGAAAACAGAAATATTAAAAGTGAAAAAAGTGAAACAAGCTACCTGCAGAAAGAACTTTGATGAGAAAATGAGAAGACCTAGGGGGAACCTTGAGGTAATCTAATATTTAATGGTTAGACAGAGAAAGAGGAGCCAGCAAAGAGATAGGATGAAAACAGAGGTGCTGTGCAAGGCAAGGAGAAAGAATATTTCAAGAAGCGGGATGATGTCAACAGCGTCCAGCACTGCTGAGTGATCCAGTAAATGAGGGGCAGAGAAATCAACATTGGGTTTACAGATATCAAAGTGTGTGTGAGGGATAAGGAATTAATCAAATATTCAATCTTTAAGAGAGCGGCTAATAAAAATAGAAATATATGGAAAAAAAAGAAAAGATCTTATTGAATGGACAAAGAGTAGGTATGAGCTGGGTGATTTCTCTACTGCACAGTCCTTAGGGGAAACATGAGAAAATGAGGGTAAAGAAATTGAACAAAGGAAGACCAGAGTGGCCAAGATTGTGTCATTCAGTCACATTCTCTGTGTTGGGAGAGGGAGGTACAACATTTTTTTTTTTTTTTTTTTGGCCGTGCCGCGCCATGTGACTTGTGGGATCTTAGTTCCCTAACCAGGGAGTGAACTCAGGCCCTCGGGCAGTGAAAGCGTGGAGTCCTAACCACTGGACCTCCAGTGAATTCCTGGTACAACATTTGGAACGGTATAAAAAAATGAATCTGAAGAATCTACATAGGGAGGATTTTGCTTTCTCAGTGGTTCAGGGATTGTCTGTCAATTATCAGGTGCTTTTGGGGATGTTTTACGTGTAACACTCATTTAATGCTTATGATTATATCTAATATACATGACTCTACACCAGGCATGTTTCTATGAGCTTTATACGTCTTAACTCACGGATAACTTTTCTACAGTGTGAGTAATATTGCTCCTTTTTTAAAATGAGAATAATGAAAGAGTTCAGTAGCGTTCAGTAATTTGCTGAGAATCACAAGCTAATAAACAGCACATCTGGGAGTCAACTCCGTGAGTCCAAAGTCTATGCTATTTTCACCATATCAGCTTACTTAGCTTAAATGAGGAAGAGAAGCAAAACAGAACTAGGAAGTGAAATCAGAGATAACTGTCAAATGTTGAAATTTAATTAATGAACCAGCTACACTTTGGTTTGGATATGCACATGCAGTGTCCTAAAAATAGCTTTGACTAGAATTGGCTATAGGTAGTAGTGGGCTCTGCTGAAGTCAGTATTGCAGGGGAAAAGAAAGAGACTGTCTGTGGCCCTACCACTGTGATCTTGAGTGAGAAAACCCTTCCTCCTTCAGTTTGCTTCAGTGGCGGAAATTATTCAAAGCACTGGAACACTGAATCTTACCTCTTTTTCTCATCTCTTTTTCCCAGTGCATTGAAGCACGTCTGCTTGGCTTTCACCCTCAGAAACTCTCACTGAATATGAGCTTTTTGCATAAGGAAGAACAATTTCGCAATCAAGAGACAAGGTCAGGGTCTATTTCTTACAAGATATATAATTCTAATTCACTTAAATGTGTATTTTTATGGTCTTCAGCTAATTTCTACCATGGTTACTTCATGGATAAATGGTGACAATTCAGTAAAACAATATATATATAAATAGAAATATTTTATAGACTGTAAAGCGATACACAAATAGTACGTATTATTATTCTCTTAAACATTCCAATTCCAAGAGACTACCCCATACTCTTTGACTCTCACTAACTTTCTTCTCAAGTTCCTCATTTCACCCCTGGCTCTCACTATTTCCCGAAAAGGATAAATTCTATACTCAGCAGTGATGATTGTTGACTGCCAAAGGCTAAATGGCAAAGCGTTATAGAAATAAATTCTTAATGTTAAAACTGAGGGGAATCCTGAAGACCTATTCCTCTGCAGTACTAAGTATCACATTTCAATCTAAGATGGACATATTTCTACATTCTAACATCTCTGAAATCCAGGTGCATCTTGTATTAATGCGATAAGAAAACAATGTCTTGCAGATCAAATCCAGTCCCCTACCACTTCTGTATGGCTCTAGTAACGAACTTTTTTCAGTTTTAAATGTTGAGAAAAGTTCAACAGAAAAATATTTCATGGCATATGAAAGTTTTATGAAATTCAAATTTCAATGTCTATAATTACAATTTTATAGGAACACAGCCACATCCATTTGTTCATGTATTTTCTACGGCTACTTTCTTGCTACCTCGGCAGAGTTCAGTTAACTACAGAGCACGTGTGTGTATTCAACAGAGTTTGTAGACAGACGAAAAGCTGGACTCCTGGAGGGTAAATGTAGGCAACAACTTTTCCCTGGCAGATCTTTGAAATGCCTGCTCCTCTAGGGGGTTGGGTACGAATCTCCGAGTTGGAGAGTGGGGTTCAAACATACATAGACAAAGTTCTCAGATTTTTTCTAGCACCTAAATGGTAATAGTGGGAACGCCGAGAAAAAAAAAATTTCTTATGAAAGAAATGTGGCATAAGAAATTCTTTTCTGCAATGGGCCCGAGTCTGGAGAAGAGTGCAAATTATAAGTGTAAGCCACATTCTGGACCAAGCAGCAAGCTAGGAGGTAAGGCTCTCAGACTGACCCTGCAGAGGTCATATACTCTGAAACCAGTAACCTTTGCTAGGCTGGCAGGGTGGTGGAACTCCCATCTGGACCTCATGTATGGAGAAGTGGGGAGTAGCTGAGGGAGAATGAAGGATGCTCCCTGAAAGGGAAGGAAACAGAGACATCATCTGACATAAAGGAAGGCCAAAGTCCATGTGCACGACGACAGGATATTTTTAAAATTTATGATGATGGAAACAACTTCATAGATGATATCAAGGTGAAAATGTAAGTATAAAGTATCTACTGTGTATAGTAGTCATGTATGCTTCCTAATCTTGTTTGAGGTGGGGGAATAAAACCTCATCATATAACCATTAAAAACATATTTTTCACTAAGATAAATGTACAAATTGTAGAAAGGAGATTTCATAGAAAAACAATTTGTTATTATTATGGTTTCTACTCATGATTCAGATGCCCTGGTATTCATCAATGTAAACTCCAGCAGTCTATGAGCTCCGTACATGAGAATTAAGGATCCCTGCCTTAAATAAGGAGGAGACCACATTAATGGATGACAAAAAAATAACGTGTCTTAGGATCAGGCAGGGGAAGCTCAGGAGTGCTCAGCTCTCTATTTGTGTAAAGGACTAACTTTTTGGCATATCAGGTGCAGCATAGAAGGATCTCTGTGGGGTTGATGTGATGGCCAAGATGCAACTCATCCCTTGTACTGCCTTCCTCCCTCAGCTCCTAACTCACAAAGGATGTTGTCCTTTTGTTAGCATAAGAAGGACAAAATTCATGAACATCTTAAGACTCATTTTTTTAACTGCTCAGAGACCTTTTCTTTCTTTGGTAGGTCTCTAATTTCTTCTTTGACATGTTTTCCGCAAATCGTCTTTATTTTTAGTCTCAATGGCTTAATTTTTTCCTACTTAGTGATTAATTCCTACTAATCCTTAGTTTTATCTATTTTTGTATTTAACCTTTTTATTTTACAGGTTTAAGTATTTTATCTTATTCTTTAATCGTCTATAGCTTTATAATTTTATTGATCCATCCTTTTACGTTTATTTTAAATATCATTTATTTAATCTTTTTTAACTCAATATTTTATTCTACTGGAATTTTATTTCTCTGATACCCACTTCTACTTTATTCTCGTCTCTTATTCTCAATTTTTCTGTTTAATTTTCTTCTGTAAACCTCTATTACCTTAACTTTCTTTTAACTTTTTTTCTTCTATCTTCTCTATTTCTTTTTAAAAATAAATTTTTATAATGGCTGACAAGATGAGTGTCAAAGTGGCTATAGTGATTATGAAGATGAAATTGATGATAATAATAATAGCAGAAGAGCGAAATTGAAGCCCTTCTTTCTCTACATGGCTCTTTGGGCCTCTACCTCCTCCCTCAAGTTAATCCTTAACTCATTTCAAGGTTATCTCCCCCAATCCCCAAACAACCCTCACTTTAGGAGGAAAATCTTAATCAATGCCCCCCCCAAGATCACAGTTTTCTCTACGTAGAAACAGCAACTCATTTATTGAGATATTTTCACTTCCTGAGATCTTACACCACGTTGGTTTTGACAGCTGTAGACAGTGGCAAGCAGGAGGGAATGGCTGATGAGCGATCTCGTATTTATGGATTATAAAGTCTAGGTGATCCTTTCCACTTAGGAGAGTAGTTTCAAATGGTGATAATCTACCTGGGAATACTGACAGTTATATTTTTTAGATTTAGTAAATTTCCCTTGAATTTTTATCTCAAAAGCAAAGTGATTTTTTTGTTGTTGGCTTCTCTCTCTCTGTCTCTGTCTCTCTCTGTCTCCTGGGACTCAAAGCCTGGGATCTTATACACTTCTGTGTGGTGGTAAAACTATTTATTTGAAAGAGGACTGGATTTTAAAACATCCATCAACCCAAATCCACAGTTTCTGGATCATTTATTTTTCTGGTAGATTTGTCTTAATGCTTGTGTTTATTTTCATACACACATTCTCTAGTCAAGGCTCCTTCTGTGTGGACACAGGATTGCTGTTTAACATTCATTTATCCTACATATCTACAGCAGAGTTAGTCATTCTCGGATATGAATTCCAAGATTGCTGGTGGCTCAAATGGTGAACTACCAGGGCCGTTGGGAAGTAGACGGATTGCTTCTCCATGGACCACCTATTAAAGACCAATATATTTACGGAAATATATTTAAAATTACTAAAATTATTTATGAACAGAATGCTAGGGGTGCTGAGTGGTAACACATGGAAGAAAACCAGAGTGTTTATTTTCCCCATATTTTAGCCCCTGGAGTGGTTCTTACGCAATGTGTCTGCCATCCTGGTTGGACTGGGGGAAGTAGGGAGATTGCAAGTGATAACTTACAGATGAGGAGTTGCTCTCTAAGCAACATTTAAAACTACTCATTGACATTATAAGGAAAAGATTTCTTCTATTAATGAATGTCTGATAACTTAAACTGTTTATATGCAAATAACAGAGCTGAAAAAACAATTTCTTTCTTCCTCTGGCAGAATTACTATTAAGGAAGTAACTGCCTTTGATTAAGAAAATATTTTGTTATATGATTTAGCTATCACTTAGGGAACCTGAGAACCTGAGTTCAAAGAGTCAAGGCACCACAATAATAGTTAACTCAACTATCTGCATGAGAAGATTGAAGGATTTTATTTTTGCTCTGGGGAGGTGTGGGAGAGAAAAGCCAGAAAAATTGGGGGAGATTAGAGCCTATCACAGAGGGAACAGCCAGGAAGAACCCTCTGGGAATATACAGTGGCTCAGTTCAAACGTCTGCTGTAATTCAGTCTCCATGAAGGCAGGGATCTTTGTCAGTCTCATTCACTGATAAACCCCCAAGCACCTTGAACTGTGTTTAGCACAGTGTAGGCACTTAATAAATGCTTGTTGAAGAAATGAAAGTATGGATGAAGGAATGGTTAGTAAGATTTTTCAGCATTCAGCTTGAAATAGTTTGTGCTATTGGAATCAAACTAATCCAAAAAAAAAAAAAAAAAAAAAAAAAAAAAGCCAAAT
>NW_006795376.1:563263-567259 GCF_000442215.2 Lipotes vexillifer
AAAAAAAAAAAAAAAAAAGAAGAAGAGGTCAAATTTACTATATTCCAAAGTTCTTTATGACTCAGGGAGTTCTCTGAGAATACTGAGGCTGAATTTCCCATCTGGTGATATGGTGCAGAGTAGAGACAGTATATGTGGTTGAACTTGTTCAGTGAAGGCAGGAACCTTGGGTCTGGGATAACTGTGCAAAACAAAACTCTAATGCAGGTACAGAAAGAGTGAGGATCATTTTGGACTTCCATAGGGCATGGAATAGGGCTTAAAGCTGATCTTCTCTAGGAACTAAGGGACCTGAAATCTCCACCTGAGAGCCAAGTCCCATCAGTGACTGTCACACCATGTGCAAAACTTTGCCTTCATGTACTGGATGAGGACCTCAAGAAACCACAGGAAAACACACACGAACAAAAACTATTGATATGATAGTGCTGTGACTAAAGGAAAGCTATAGAAGTTGACTATCCCAAGAAAGCATTACACTTAAGCCATGCTAGTCCAATGAAAATATATTTTGTCTCTTTAAAGTCTTAGAAAAAAAGTTTTCTAATTGGATGTTCCACTGCATTCAGATAACGCAAGTCAATTCTATTTCCTCCTGCCAGAAGAATAGCTACGCTCATCAAACACCAAGACCCTCATCAGTACTTGCCTTTCCTCTGTCTCTGGGGCTCCCAAAGTGGAGATGACACCTTGAAGGTGGGGTTTCGAGGGGGCATTTCACACATGTTGCCACTCTGTTGTCCTCACTCAGGCTGACACTTTGCTCACCTGTGCTGATGTAGCCCTCACACGTGGAGGCAGCACTATGCTGTTGGCACCAGGTTTGCCTATGGGCTGCTGTCCATGCTGTTGCAAAGGACTTCTGTGCCTACAGACTCTGTCCAGGTCATGAGTCACTGCCCCATTTGTGGTACCAATTCACGCACATCTTCCAAACTCTCTATGGGGAATAGAGCATTAAGTTTCTGCTGCCAAGGTTCCTCTTAGTTTATCTCACTGTCTCTGATGTTCACATCTCCAGATGGTGGGAAAATGTCATCCACTTCTTACATCTACCCTTTAGAAAAGGTACCACTAGATTCGAGTCTATTGGCCCCTAATGGTACTATTCTGATTTACCACTCAGCATCTGGCTTGAAGTTTAGTTTTACAAATCTTTAATGCTTTCTGTAGCCCTTTCTTTCCCAGGGCACAAAAAATGTCCTTCCCAAGGCACGTGGAAAAGGGAAACTGAAGCTTTGCATTTCCATTTATTTGTAACAAAATCACTTGCTAAGCATTGTTCACATCAAATATTTACAAAGTGTACCTCATCCTAGTTTCATCTCATTTTCATATCCTTATTTTCCTTGGGTCTTTTTCTCCAAACCCTTATTTTCAAGTTATGTTATATAGCTGTTTTAAAAATGTGTTCTCCAGTTATTTCTAGAACAAGGTGGTATAAAATTAAATAAACATATCCATACAGGCATACACTCTTGCTGAATGAGGCCAGGCTTTTCACCGAATCCCTAGGGAGCAGGACACCAGCTTCACTCCAGTTTTACCACAGTTTCATCATACTATCTTGACTAACTTGCTTCCCCTTCTTTGTTTTCGTTTACTTTGGCATAAGGAGGTATCATAGCAGTTAACCTATCTCCGGGGTGTGTTCAGGTTTAATGAATAAATGTGTATAATGCCGTTGGAGTGCCTCACTTGAGGTGTGCTGTTACTGCATGTTATTAGAGCTGCTATTACAGTGCCATCTCGGGACCCTCAGCCTTTAAGCTGGCTCGAGACAGGAGGTCTCGGAAATAATAACAGCTCTTCTCCCATATGCCTTTCTCCCTGAAACCTCAGAGAACTTAAAGGCATTACCTTATTAATGTAAAACTCAGCATGAGATGGATGTGGATGACTACTGAGGATTTCCAGTTTTCAGGTGAGAGGCGTTAAGGCAACACTCGCACTGACACACAGCTCACCTGTAACATAAGCACTTACCAACGTTCTTCATGCCAGAGACAAAACCTACCTCACTCTTTCTCCACCGAGGCATGACACTGGGTAATGCTGCTGGGAACAGTGGGTTCCAGGCTGGTATTTTTTAAGAGTCTCAAGACAGCAACGAGAGAATTGTATATTAAGCATGATAGTGATCATATATTTTTATTTAGCCATGGTTCAGTTAGCTAAAGAAAGCATCCAATTTCTATCTTTTTTTTCCTATAGTAATCTCAACTGAATATATCAGAAGCCTCTATTTGTCCTTCCAGTGGTTATTGATTAATTTTAAATGGCTGATACATTGGTGCTGACTGGACACCATTCGGTAGTCAACATCCTTCAAATTACAAGAGACTTTTAATAGATAAGAAATCATTGGCTGGGAATCAGAGTTTAGTTGCTTATAACCTCATCACTTGAAGGATGAAGAAGCTGACACCTTGGGTTATATGATGATAGTATCAGCCTGCTTAAAAGTAATTCAACTACACTTTGTAAAACTATTCTATAAACCAGACAGGCTTTTCCTACAATTAGTCTAAAGTAGGAAGCAATAATGATATGACATTCCATCTCAGTATTGTGCTGTCCTTGATGCCCAGTATGATATACCCTGATGAGCTGAACTCCTTTATAGTAATGTTCTTTGGACTCTTCAATAATGAAGTTTCTCACAAGTGGGCTCCAAATGGACCTGCTTAGACTGATGTCTTCAAGGGTACAACTCCTATTCCTGTTATTTGTAATGTTGAACCCACTTAACCCTTTTATTAAATTTCCTCCAACATTTTTATAAGTGATTCTTAAAGTAAACTCAGTAATTCCACTGGCAAAAAAAAAAAAAAAACTGGCATTACACACAGAGACGATGGAGATTTTACTGAGTTGTCTGCTCACACCAATATGTATAGAAAATAGAATGAGCCCCTGGGCTCTGTGTCACTTGGTTAAACCACCGGCATTTAGCTGACATCACTCTTTGGCACTTGCCTTTCTCCTCTCACTCTTTTACCAACGGGTAATGGAAATAGAGTTGTCAGCTTCAAATTACTCAGATGTGGAGAAACCAACTCCTCATTACATTCTGCCTTCCCCATTCGAGCCCCACCCAGACCCACCCAGCCCCAGCATGTCTGTTCTTTAATAGTTAATGGGAGAAGAGCCCAGACAATCTCTGTATCAGACATTTAACTTAGTCTTAGGTCACTTGCAGTGACCAGTTCCTCATGCTTCACGTGAAAAGCAGAAATAGACGGTAATTTGCCTGGGCTGCTTTATAATGATGTGTGTAATGGGAACATTCCTTCTAGATACCTGCAGCAACTAGCTTAGGGCTTTGAAGCATGAGATTTGCTTTCCCCATTTTAGCATACAGGCTTACAAATACTGTTATTGATCATAAAATTATCCAATCTTTTTAAAATACAGCTATACAAGTTGATTAAAGTACTTTCTACTGCCACAAATTTGACTGCCTCCCCCTTGGTGCAGAATTTTCTTTCCACTTAGTTTTTTAAGGCCTGCCATTAATTTCCTTGAGCAATTCTTTAGTCCAATGTCAGTGGGATTGGCAGGTTTATGTTACTCTCAGCTTAGCAGGATACTGAATTGTCCCCTTCAGGAAAATACAGAGTTTTGCTGCTCTCTGACTTTCTGGAGAGAAGGGCATCCTTCTTTGTACTGGGTCAGGGGCCTGGAGTTAGAGAAAATCCTATTGTGATGCAGACTTTGTCCCCTCACTCATTCCTATGCTGCCATGACTCAGCTCTTCCTGGGCCCCTACAAGTGGACTCTCTTTTCTCAAGTCAAAGAATTGGTTCAGGGCTTCCCTGGTGGCGCAGTGGTTGAGAGTCTGCCTGCCCATGCAGGGGACACGGGTTTGTGCCCTGGTCTGGGAAGATCCCATATGCCGTGGAGCGGCTGGGCCCGTGAGCCATGGCCGCTGAGTCTGCGCGTCCGGAGCCCGTGCTCCGCAATGGGAGAGGCCACAACAGTGAGAGGCCCGCA
>NW_006795376.1:567354-583292 GCF_000442215.2 Lipotes vexillifer
CAAAAAAAAAAAAAAAAAAAAAAGAACTGTTTCACCCAAATGGGCCACCACAGGTCTGCATGTAGCCAAAGGAAACCATCATTGTTTGCTGGGAGCCAATCCTAGTGTTTGTGTTACAGATCAGTGCAAGCCCTGACTCACAGCTTGCTTTCATTTCAAAGAAAGATACTGAGGCCAAGGCATTGCCGAATGGTCTTAAACCCCATTCACCACTAATCAAAACAGAATACCCCAGATTATTTTTAAGGGCAGTACTTTCGTTGGAACAATTAGAACCATTTCCTAGTAAACTGATTCAAAAGATATGATTTCTTCAGGAATATTTTGAAAATTAGTTTTTAGCATCAATTATTGGGGTAAATTTATAATTTTGTTCACTACGCTATTTTAGATTCGGCCTTAGGAAATCTTTTAGAACATCACTCTCAAAAAAAAAAAAAAAATCCACTATGAGACAGCAATCAATCACAATTGCCGCGTGCTTGATCACCAAAGAGACCAAGAAAGAATAACCTATCATCACTCTTCACGTTAGCCCGTGTCACTGCTGACAGCAGTTGCTACCTATGTTATGGGAGTGATTGAAAAGATAGATTTGGTAACAACATTTTTTCCCCATGTTTGGACATGGAAAAATGGCCTTTGATTTGTGGCTATAGACCTGATTTGATGGACCTTGTATTGTTTTCAGTGAAAAAGGAGGAGTAGTTAGTGATAATCAATGTGATTTTAATCCCCAGTGTTTTTATTTATCCCAGAGATCAATATCTCTATAGGAGCACTCCCTTCAATCAAAAGCACTATGGAGAAAGTCTGTTCATCATCTTAACCACATCCATTCCTCAGCCCCAATGATTAAATAACTTCAGCATGTATGAATTTGTTTCAGGTGTCCTTAAAGTAGGCTAATTCTGTTCCATTTGAATGTCCTTGGTTATATGGTATTCAGACAGAAGGAGATTACAAAACACTAGAAACTATTCAAATGTCTTTGTGTTAATTGAATTGCCAGAAATTTTATCATGAGGCTGTAATGATTCCAAGGCCCTGGCAGGACGTAGCTGCTTTAAAAGGAGCAACACGCTAGAAAGGCAGCTTCCCTTCTCTGACTTAGCAGGGCTGCAATCAGCTTGCCTAGAGCCCCCTGGGAACCGGGCAAGGCAGCCCTTTGGTACTAAGTGGATGTATGAAGGTTCTGCAAGGAGATTTTTTTTTTTTTTTTTTTTTTTTTGCGGTACGAGGGCCTCTCACTGTTGTGGCCTCTCCCGTTGCGGAGCAACAGGCTCTGGACGCGCAGGCTCAGCGGCCATGGCTCACGGGCACAGCCGCTCCGCGGCATGTGGGATCTTCCCGGACCGGGGCACGAACCCGTGTCCCCTGCATCGGCAGGCGGACTCTCAACCACTGCGCCACCAGGGGAGCCCTGCAAGGAGATTTTTAAACTGCATGCAGGAACTAACACAACATTGTAAATTAACTATACTTCAATAAAATAAATAAAAATAAATAATGCATGCAGTATATCAGATCTTGAATCTACTCAAATCAGGACAAGGTTTTCTACATTTTTATTTCAGAGTCCAGAACTACTATTAGAACTTGGCAATGTGACCTCTCTGTTCACCTTCATAGCCTGCTAGAACTTAATTCATGAACAATATTTTAGGGATTTTCTCTTGATTCTCATCATTATACATTCTTTTCTACTCTTTGGAACTTGAAAGGAAATGTCCCATGCATTCTTCTTTCACATGAACTTTGAAAAACCCTCTGGGAGAGTATTTTCTCCTTAGCTTGGCTTTGAATGTGGGAAACTTATGATACTATGTGATAATGAACAATGTGAATTTGTTGGTGCCGTAGTAGCATCCAGGTCCATTGAAAACTACTGCGTGATCTGAATGAGGCTGGATAGGCTGCTATGAAATGTGTCTCCCTGGAGATTTTATTCTCAATCAATTGTCCCTTCCAATTAGTTATCCAAAATAAGAAACTGGGGTTTTTCTTGACATTGCAAGGAACCTTCTTGCTTGGACTGCTGAAACTTTTAACACTAGAAATTTGAAGCCAGGTAAAACTTTCACATTTCTTTTGGAATCTGACACTACCCAGTTTACGGAGAGATTTGCCAAGATTTGATGAACCTTTCTCTGAACCTCGGGAAATTTCACGCTAGGGCTGAAACCGGAAAATGAAGCACATTTCACTAGGTGTCAGATTTCATACTGACCAGCTCCCAGGCTCTCCCCCCAGGTTGTATTAATTATTTCCTGCCTCTAGATGAGGGAGAAAGATTAACCGGCCTCACACTACCAAATAAAATACTACCAAGGAAAGAGGGGTCCCATCAAATATCCTCTGAAGAAGCTGACTTCACAATATCATGTCATTTACACCTGGACTCATTTGAACAGCGGCTTTGTTCTAATACAGATAGTGCGCGTGAAAACGAAAGCATAGATGAGGACTAAAATTAGGACTGTCTAACAATGGTAATAACAAGATGCACAATGAGAGCTTCAGAGGGAAAAGAAAGAAGAAGTAAAGAACTTAGTAAAATGTTCTTAGCTTAACAAATTTATCACTGTTCTCACTGACTCCATAGGGCCCTCGATATGGAAGAGAGAATTCAGAGGCAAACGTGCATTTATAAAGTTATAAAACTTTACAAACTTAGTACCTTCCCAAGCAGTTTTGTGTAATAATCTCTCCTTCTTTTCAAATGAATGACATCTTTATGTGTCTAAATAAATGATACCTCTTCCTTAAATGACTGTGTAAATCAGACTTTCTCAACCTCAGCAACCTCAGGACATTTGGGGCTGCATAGTTCTTTGTTGCAGGGGCTTTGTCCTGTGCAAATTTAGCAACACCCCCGTCCTGTATCCACTGGCTACCAGAAGCCCCTCCCCCCAAGTCGTGACAATCAAAACAAATCTCCAGACATGGCCACATGTCCCCAGTGGGGCACTATTGTCTCTAGTTGAGAACATTTGTTTAAGTCTTATGTCCCCTATGTCTTCAAATGCCTCCAAATTCAGCAATTTATATGTCAATATGTTTCTTTCAGTGAATTCAGAGTGCTTTATATATATCAAGACTGCAATTGCTAAACAACTCCAGGGAACATCTAGAAATAATCACAGAATCTATGAGTTAGAAGGGACTTCAGAAAAAATAGAGGATTTTAACAACAGCAGCCACAGCAGCAGCCACAAAATACGTTCTAAAGTGCAAACCTATTAATGAGGAAACAAAGGACGTCCTAAAAAGAACATACACAGATCAAATCCTCTCAAAACTTTTGGAGAACTGGCATGTGAAAGTGATGGCTGGCTCATTCTGCAAAATGCTAGAGTTGTGTTGTTCAATGCAGTAGCCATTAGCCACATGTGATTATTTAAGTTTAAATTTAAATTAAGTAAAATTAAATAGATTTAAAATTCAGTTCCTCAAGTTGCTATACTCAAAGCCGTATGTGGCTAGTGGCTACCATATTGGGCAGTGCAGATAGAGAACACTTTAATCATGGAAAAAAGTTCTACTGGACAGTGCTCCTTAGAGTACAGAAGCAATGGGTGGAAATTACTGTGAGTTGTTTCAATCTAGCATAAGAAGAAAACATTAAAGAATCAGAGCTCTACAACAATTTATCCTCTCAAAGAGCATAAACAAGTTTTGGGCAGATGCCAAGAAAGAATGAATTTTTGCTGGATAGACTGCTACACTGGATGAACAGAATCCTCGAATTCAGACTCAAAAGGGCCTAGGTATGAGGTTTTATAATTTTTTCTGTAATAAAACTTTCAGAATTTCTAAACACAACCCCATGGTATCAGAAGAAACACTCATATGTTAAAATTGAGACATTTTAAATATTACATAACTTCTAGATTAAACCAATATTCACAAAATGAAGACTGCTTAATTTTCCTCTGTGGTAAGGTCTGTTCATACTTTATCTGCCTTTAAAATTAAGAAAAAGAAAGTTTACATTATTATGTCAGTATTTTCAATGAATTCCAGCTGCTTATAAAATATGAACCTTGGTCATATGCCAGTTCATACAATACCCAAATTAATTTGAGATTTAGTCTTGTATTGTAGAGAATGAAAGGCAAGAGTTGGGATGCTCAAGAGCATGAGAGGGAAATCAGAATGGAAAGCAAACGCCACACCATTTCAACAAGGAAGATTTGGCTCATATGCAGCAAAGCAACTTCCAGTTAAAGGAAGGAGGACTCTGGAAGGCATCTGAAATTCAGGTGATAATTGAGGATAAATTATGCTCAAAAAAATCCAAAAAACTAAATATACTTTTCTCTTTATCTATGACCTTTTAAAAAAAATTTATTGGAGTATAGTTGATTTACAATGTTGTGTTAGTTCCAGGTGTACGGCAAAGTGAATCAGTTGTACATATACATATATCCACACTTCTTTAGATTCTTTTCCCATATAGGCCATTACAGAGTAGTACTGAGTAGAGTTTCCTGTGCTATACAGTTGGTCCTTATTAGTTATCTATTTTATATATAGTAGTGTGTATATGTCTATCCCAATCTCCCAATTTATCCCCCCTCCCTTACCCCCGGTAACCATAAGTTTGTTTTCTACACTTGTAACTCTATTTCTGTTTCAAAAGTAAAAAGTCCACTCATAAATACACACACACACAAACACACGTGCATACACACACACCATATAACTGACAAATCCAATTCCCTGAATTTCAAAGAGTCAACTAGTACTTACTGAGAACGTTGTTTTATGATCTTCATTTATTGTGCTCTGTACTATTGTAAGACAAAAAGAGACACAGTCCCTGCACTCTAGGACGCTTAATGGTCCAGATGGACTAAAGTGACACACAAATACAATGAGAGAATGACTGTAGATAACACTACCCACAAGGATAATTGGTGTTAAAACAGCAAAGAGATTACCACAGCTAGAGCAGTCAACACAGGCTTCAAGGAGGGCACGAGAAGACTACGATTTAAAAGCAACATGAGATCCTGAGGCAAGAATAAAAGAGATCCGCATATCTGGATTGGGGATATGATAGGAAAATGATGGTTGAATAATGGATGGAGCAGAGTTCAACTGTGGATGGCCGTGAATGCCAGGCAGAGAATCATAGACCCAATGTGTTGGGAAACAGGAAGCCTTTACACACTCAAGTGGTGCCATGAAATAGTGCCTTAAGGAAGATCACTGGACACAGAATGCAGAATAAACTGGGTGAGGTGGGTGGAAAGGGGGAGTGGGGGAGAGGAGTTACTGTGACAGCCTAGTCAGAAGGCTGTTACAGGGTTCGAGGCATGACATGATAAGTGCCAGCATATGGTTGTGGATGATGGCAAAGTCTGAGGAAGAACATTCTAGTAATGAAGAATGTTAAGCATTGGTACAGATTACAGTCAGGAGCTTGCCATCTCTACTGAATAAACTCACAGATAGGCTTCCCTACAAAGAAGGTAGTAGGCTGATAGTTTCTCAGAGATTCTGTCAGCCCTGTGGTGCTCTGATGCTCAGCAAAAGAGAATCACAGAGGAATTAAGTTATTTCTTTTCCTGATCTTTATTCTGCCATTCCTTGCTGAGCTGCTGGAGTGCTGGAACAGATCACATACTTTCTCTGTGCCTCAGTTTTAGTATCTATAAAATATAAATTGGTTTGTTACCCATCTCACAGCGATGCCACAAGGCTTGTGAAATATTGGACCCTAGGAAATATTGGGCACCTGGGGAAAAAACTTGTGATAAATAGGAGAGAGAAACCACCTAAAAGTAGATAGAGACTTTTACCTTTGAGAGATGTGTACTTCTTATCTGCAGGTACCCAGACTCTATCATGGACAAATATATTCACAGACACAAACTCTGAAGAGCACAGAATATTAAAGTCCACAAATCTTCTAGAGTTCCAGAATCTCAATGATGAATTATGAATGTGAAAGCTTAAAAAAAAATCTCTTCAAGTAAAGTGATTTTTCTATGCATTTAATACTCTAGAAAGAAATACGTGTAAAACGAATGTTAAGACAAAATGAACCATGAGCAGTTGTTAGGAGGTGAAAAGAAGTAAATCATTCTCTTATAAGCAACACCACTGAGCATCAATTACCACCTCCTGGTCATCAAGCCCATCACTCCCAACCAAGGAGAGGACCACTGTGTGATACTCAAAGCCACACATGAAATACCTTATTCATGGTCTGAATAAGCTAATGTCAAAATAGGAGAAAACATTGGGGAGCAGCTAGTTCAACCCCTTCACGTTAAATAGGTGAAGAAGCTGATGCTCAGAAGGATCAAGTGGCAAGCCCAAGGTCATGTGGCTAATTTGTAAGAGCTGGGATTTCGACTCTTGATCCAGGGACACACTCTTCACTTTCTGTGGATCAGAATTGGTCTTGGAGCCATATAAAGAGTAATCAGGATGTATGATGCCTGAGATAACGTAATAACACTTCTCTTCCTGGGGTTCAAATCTTGCCAAAAGACCAGAATTGAACAGTGGCAGCAAAGGAAGTCTGAGTAAGAAAAAGACTTAGAACATTCAGATTAAAAGTCTCCTTTGATGGGGCCGGAGTTGTCTCCACTACTCATCCTCATGACAAACATCTAGTCTTAAAAGGCCAGCAGGAAGGAAGGGGAGGAGTTACATTATAACTCGTACCATAGATAAAATATCTGCTAGTGAAGAGATAAAAATGCTTAAGGGGTAAGTTTCTATTTTTGACATATTGGGAAGTATGAAGCGTTGCTACTAAGAAAGCAGAAGTAAAAAAAGAGTGAGCTAAAGGGAGCGAACCTAACTTCAGTGCTCTGCAGAACGAAATAATGTAACAAAGAGGAGGAGAAAAACTGCATCCTGGGATCCGCATTTCAGACATGACGACCTTTCCGAATAAGGTGGACCAGGATCTTCTAAAGAAATAAGTAGCAGGCTTTCCAAGTACAGGATATGCTTGAAATAAGATGAGGTGTGCCCCTTGTCTGGTAGTGACTGGTATCCCTTAGAAAAGGAGTTTAAAGTTGTTCGTGTGTCCATCTGATAGACCAATAATGAAGAAGTACAACAATGTGTAGCATCTCACAGAGAACTTGCTTGTATTTCCTGAACCCACCAACTTCTACCAATTTTGCTTATTCACATGAACTAAAAAATAAGGCAAAAATATATGGGGAGAGACAGAATCTATATCTAGTCATTTTTATTCCACGGGGAGAAGGATAAAAACATAGAGACATATGTACCATTTGCAAATTTTCTTCAAGTTGAGTTTCACGGCTTAGGAACAGAAAGTATTTAGATGATGTTGAATAACTACTTGTTTTCTTACAAATGTATCACTCAGCACATGAAAATGGGCAAAAAGGCAGAGGTATTTATTGAATGATAAGAAAGAAGAAAACATTATGGTATAGTTGAAAGAACACCAGAATAGAAACTAAAGATTTGAATTTAAGTCATTCATCTCTTTCTCTGTAAAGACGAGATAATTATACTTTTCCAGCCTTGCTCAAGAGTTGTTGGAACACTCAAATGCAAATATGAAATCAATTTTGCAATGAATAAAGTATTAAACAAATGCAATTTGATATAATTATTTGTAGACTTGATGATGTGATTGGAAAGTATCAACCTGAAATTTAAGAGAGAATTACTCAGATAAACTGATGAAGCTGGGAATACTCAAAAGCAGCAGATATATACGGGAAGCATTAATTCAAGAGAAAAGTATAAACACCAGCGTAATTTTAACAGTCTCAGATGGTTATAGTATTCTAATGTACAGAGAAGGCTATAGGAAAGGAAGCTTGACATTTTTCCAAAAGAGATTACACAAACCTGGTGTGTTAATGAGATGTGAAATAGAGCAATGAACACTGTATGTACCAAAAGCATATCTGTTAGAAGACGTTAGCGTATATACAGTATAATAGAACAAGACTTATGCAGTTGAATTTCATAAACTTCCATGAACTACCAGAATAAACCAGAGAAGAGACCATTTAGGTGAGAAATACAAGAGAGAAAGGGAGAGAGAATAGAACAGAAAGGGAGGACACTTTTGCTGTAGGAAGATGACCTGTCCTTGTTAGCCTTAATAATTCCAGTTAATGTCTGTTTTCCAAGTGCAATTGCTAAAAGCACATCTTCCATGCTCAAAAGTGTCCTGGTTTGAATAAAAGCATGTGTTGCTCCTAGTGGAAGGTAAACATAAACTGCAAACTTAGATTACATTTATAGATGCACCACATGCTAATTAAAAAAGAAAAGAGACTCATTGTATTTGGCCACACATATAGCACTGTGTTCAAACCTGGTTCCTATACATTAAAAACAAGACAATACATTAAAAACTAGAGTAAACTAGGCCAGTAAAGGGTTCCAAATTATATCATAAGAGAATCAAGAAATAAAACAAGAGAAGACTTAAATCTGGCATGATCTTGTCTTCATTTTATTCATAGGTGTTTCGTGAAATAATGATGATTCACCTTCACCTTTAATACTGTAATAGGAAGACATAGGATTAATGGCTGGAATTTATGAAAAGGTGGATTTCAATGAAGTGTAAGCAAGCTCATTCTGAGGGGCGCCTTCAAGATGGCAGAGGAGTAAGATATGGAGATCACCTTCCTCCCCACAAATACATCAAAACTACATCTACATGTGGAACAACCCCTACAGAACATCTACTGAATGCTGGCAGAAGACCTCAGACTTCCCAAAAGAGCCATATGGCTGACAGAGTCTTGGTGCTCTGGCCGGGTGTCAGGCCTGAGCCTCTGAGGTGGGAGAGCCGAGTTCAGGACAACTGGTCCACCAGAGACCTCCCGGCCCCAAGTAATAGCAAGTGGCAAAAGCTCTCCCAGAGATCTTCTCAACGCTAAGATGCAGCTCCACTCAACGCCCAGCAAGCTACAGTGTTGGACACTCTATGCCAAACAACTAGCAAGACAGGAACACAACCCTACCCATTAGCAGAGAGGCTGCCTAAAATCATAGTTCACAGACACCCCAAAACACACCACCAGACGTGGTCCTGCCCACCAGAAAGACAACATCCAGGCTCATCCACCAGAACACAGTCCCCTCCACCAGGAAACCTACACAACCCACTGAACCAACCTTACGCACTGGGAGCAAACACTAAAAACAACGGGAACTACAAACCTGCAGCCTGCAAAAAGGAGACCCCAAACACAGAAAGTTAAGCAAAATGAGAAGAGAAAGAAATATGCAGCAGATGAAGGAGCAAGGTAAAAACCCACCAGACCAAACAAATGAAGAGAAACTAGGCAGTCTACCTGAAAAAGAATGCAGAGTAATGAGAGTAAAGATGATCCAAAATCTTGGAAATAGAATGGAGAAAATACAGAAACACTTAACAAGGACCTAGAAGAACTAAAGAGCAAACAAACAATGATGAACAACACAATAAATGAAATTTAAAATTCTCTAGATGGAATCAATAGCAGAATAACTGAGGCAGAAGAACGGATAAGTGACCTGGAAGATAAAATAGTGGAAATAACTACCACAGAGCTGAATAAAGAAAAAAGAATGAAAAGAATTGATGACAATCTCAGAGACCTCTGGGACAACATTAAACGCACCAACATTCGAATTATAGGCATCCCAGAAGAAGAAGAGGGGAAAAAAAAAAGGACTGAGAAAATATCTGAAGAGATTATAGGTGAAAACTTCCCTAATATGGGAAAGGAAATAATCAATCAAGTCCAGGAAGCACAGAGAGGCCAAAAGGACAAATCCAAGGAGAAACATGCCAAGACACATATTACTCAAACTATCAGAAATTAAATACAAAGAAAAAATATTAAAAGCAGCAAGGGAAAAGCAACAATTAACATACAAGGGAATCCCCATAAGGTTAACAGCTGATCTTTCAGCAGAAACTCTGCAAGCCAGAAGGGACTGGCAGGACATATTTAAAGTGATGAAAGGGAAAAACCTACAACCAAGATTACTCTACCCAGCAAGGATCTCATTCAGATTCGATGGAAAAATTAAACCTTTACAGATAAGTAAAAGTTAAGAGAATTCAGCACCACCAAACCAGCTCTACAAAAAATGCTAAAGGAACTTCTCTAGGCAGCAAACACAAGAGAAGGAAAAGACTTACAATAACAAACCCAAAACAATTAAGAAAATGAAAATAGGAACATACATATTGATAATTACCTTAAATGTAAAAGGATTAAATGCTCCAACCAAAAGACATGAACTGGCTGAATGGATACAAAAACAAGACCCGTTTATATGCTGTCTACAAGAGACCAACTTCAGACCTAGGGACACATACAGACTGAAAGTGAGGGCATGGAAAAAGATATTCCATGCAAATGGAAATCAAAAGAAAGCTGGAGTAGCAATTCTCATATCAGACAAAATAGACCTTAAAATAAAGACTACTATAAGAGACAAAGAAGGACACTACATAATGATCAAGGGAAAAATCCAAGAAGAAGACATAACAATTATAAATATTTATGCACCCAGCAAAGGAGCACCTCAATACATACAGCAAATGCTAAGAGCCATAAAAGGGGAAATCGACAGTAGCACAATCATAGTAGGGGACTTTAACAACCCACCTTCACCAATGGACAGATCATCCAAAATGAAAATAAATAAGGAAACACAAGCTTTAAATGATACATTAAACAAGATGGACTTAACTGATGCTTATAGGACATTCCATCCAAAAAGAGCAGATTACACTTTCTTCTCAAGTGCCCATGGAACATTCTCCAGGGTAGATCCTATCTTGGGTCACAGATGAAGCCTTGGCAAATTTAAGAAAACTGAAATCATATCAAGTATCTTTTCTGACCACAATGCTATGAGACTAGATATCAATTACAGGGAAAAAAAATCTGTAAAAAATACAAGCACATGAAGGCTAAACAACACACTACTAAATAACCAAGAGATCACTGAAGAAATCAAAGAGGAAATCAAAAAATATCTAGAAACAAATGAGAATGAAAACACGACAACCCAAAACCTAGGGGATGCAGCAAAGGTAGTTCTAAGAGGGAAGTTTATAGCAATATAATCCTACCTTAAGAAACAGGAAACATCTCAAATAAACAAGCTAATCTTGCACCTAAAGCAATTAGAGAAAGAAGAGCAAAAAAATCCCCAAAGTTAGCAAGAGGAAAGAAATCAGAAATATGAGACCAGAAATAAATGAAAAAGAAATGAAGGAAACGATAGCAAAGATCAATAAAACCAAAAGCTGGTTCTTTGTTAAGATAAAGGCCATTGATGACAAACCCACAACCGACATTGTTCTCAACGGTGAAAAACTGAATCCATTTCCACTAAGATCAGGAACAAGACAAGGTTGCCCACTCTCAACACTATTATTCAACATAGTTTTGGAAGTTTTAGCCACAGCAGTTAGAGAAGAAAAAGAAATAAAAGGAATCTAAATCAGAAAAAAAGAAGTAAAACTGTCACTGTTTGCAGATGACAGGATAATATGCATAGACGATCCTAAAGATGCTACCAGAAAACTACTAGAGCTAATCAATGAATTTGGTAAAGTAGCAGGATACAAAATTAATGCACAGAAATCTCTTGCATTCCTATACATTAATGATGAAAAATCTGAAAGAGAAATTAAGGAAACACTCCCATTTACCATTACAACAAAAAGAATAAAATACCTAGGAATAAACCTACCTAAAGGGACAAAAGACCTGTATGCAGAAAACTATACAACACTGATGAAAGAAATTAAAGAGGATACAAACAGATGGAAAGATATACCACGTTCTTGGATTGGAAGAATCAACATTGTGAAAATGACTATACTACCCAAAGCAATCTACAGATTCAATGCAATCCCTATCAAACTACCAATGGCATTTTTCACAGAACTAGAATGAAAAATTTCACAATTTGTATGGAAACACAAAAGACCCCCAATAGCCAAAGCAATCTTGAGAGAGAAAAATGGTGCTGCAGGAATCAGGCTCCCAGACTTCAGACTATACTACAAAGCTACAGTAATCAAGAAAGTATGGTACTGGCACAAAAACAGAAATATAGATCAATGGAACAGGATAGAAAGCCCAGAGATAAACCCACACACATATGGTCACCTTATTTTTGATAAAGGAGGCAAGAATATACAGTGGAGAAAAGACAGCCTCTTCAATAAGTGGTGCTGGGAAAACGGGACAGCTACATGTAAAAGAATGAAATTAGAACACTCCCTAACACTATACACAAAAATAAACTCAAACTGGATTAAAGACCTAAATGTAAGGCCAGACACTGTAAAACTCTTTGAGGAAAACATAGCAGAACACTTCATGACATAAATCACAGCAAGATCCTTTTTGACCCACCTCCTAAAGAAATGGAAACAAAAACTAAAATAAACAAATGGGATCTAATGAAACTGAAAACTTTTGCACAGCAAAGGAAACCATAAATAAGACAAAAAGCCAACCCACAGAATGGAAGAAAATATTTGCAGACAAAGCAACTGACAAAGGATTAATCTCCAAAATATACAAGCAGCTCATGCAGCTCAATAACAAAAAAACATACAGCCCAGTCCAAAAATGGGCAGAAGATCTAAACAGACATTTCTCCAAAGAAGATATACCAGTTGCCAAAAACACATGAAAGGACGCTCATCATCACTAATCATTAGAGAAATGCAAATCAAAACTACAATGAGGTATCACATCACACCAGTCAGAATGGCCATCATCAAAAAATCTACAAACAATAAATGCTTGAGAGGTTGTGGAGAAAAAGGAACCCTCTTGCACTGTTGGTGGGAATGTAAATTGGTACAGCCACTATGGAGAACTGTATGGAGGTTCCTCAAAAGACTAAAAATAGAACTACCATCCGACTCAGCAATCCCACTACTGGGCATATACCCTGAGAAAACCATCATTCAAAAAGAGTCATGTACCAGTGTACACTGCAGCTCTATTTACAATAGCCAGGACATGGAAGCAACCTACGTGTCCATCGACAGATGAATGGGTAAAGAAGATGTGGCACATATATACAATGGAATATTACTCAGCCATAAAAAGGAATGAAATTGAGTTATTTGTAGTGAGGTGGATGGACCTAGAGACTGCCATACAGAGTGAAGTAAATCAGAAAGAGAAAAACAAATACTGTATGCTAACACATATACATGGAATCTAAAAAAAAAAAAAAGGTTCTAGGGGCAGGACAGGAATAAAGACGTGGACATAGAGAATGGACTTGAGGACACGGGGAGAGGGAAGGGTAAACTGGGACGAAGTGAGAGAGTAGCATGGACATATATACGCTACCAATTGTAAAATAGATAGCTAGTGGGAAGCAGCCGCATAGCACAGGGAGATCAGCTTGTTGCTTTGTGTCCGCCTAGAGGGTTGGGATAGGGAGGGTGGGAGGGAGACGCAAGAGGGAGGAGATATGGGGATATATGTATATGTATAGCTGATTCACTTTGTTATACAGCAGAAACTAACACACCATTGTAAAGCAATTATACTCCAATTAGGATGTTAAAAAAAAAAAAAAAAAGCAAGCTCTTTCTAATAGTTAGAAGTGTTCTTAAAAGGAATGAATTGCTTTGTAGCTAATGAACATCCTGTCCCTTGTTGAGTTTAATCAGAGGCTGGATATTTGCCAGTCATGGATGATACACAGAAGGATATCTTGCTTTCCTGCGAGTCTGGACTCTAGTACTCTTTAGACTTTATGTAACCATAGCTTAAGTCTTCAGCAAATGAACAGTGTGCCTCTTCTTTGAGCTCTCTGTATCTCAGTAAAGGCACATGGCCAGTATCCACTGAGAGATATACATTTATAAATAAATAATATTTATTGTTTATAAATGTATAAGTAAATAATATTAAGAACCCACTTTAGGCCGGAACTTTTCACGTGTAATACTAACATTTAATCCTCATAATAATCACACCAGAAAGTCACAGTTATTCCTTCCTAATAGAGAAAGAAAACGAGACTCAGAAAGCTTTCGATGTGCCCAGAGTTACCCAGTTAAAAACTGGTGTAACTGGGATCCTGTGAAACCAATCTATTCAACCATAATCTATTCAAACTGATTTCTATTTTGTGCTCCTAATGCCCTGGCAGTGTACCCTCCTGGAAGGAGTGCTGAAATGCTCTACTGTTTTATCTCTTTCTGTATTTTCCATGAAATCAGTACAGCATAGATCTTTGCTACAGAAAATTAAATACCAGATGATACCAGAGGAATGTGCTGTAGAGTGTCTTTCTCTCCCCCTCTGTGTCTGTGACCTCTTTTGGTGATACACCTCCCGTGTCTCTCTTACAGCTAAAATTAAACCAGTGGAAAATGTTTGCCTCAAAGTACATGCCCTCTTAATGAAACACAACTGTGCTTAAAGGTCAATAGATTAACAAGGGAACACAGATAGATAGTGTTCCTTATCTGGTAGTTAGAGAGATGGCATTTGGAGAATAGGGAAGTAGGATTTTGGGGGGATAATGTAGACAGAACAGACATATCAGATGAGATGAGAGGAAAATGAGGAAATAGTTGAAGTAAAGGAAATGTCTGAAAGTCACATTCAGCCTAATAGCAATTCTGGGACCAGGAATTATGCTGTTAAGAAATCATTTGTCCTAGAATCCCTGCAAAATAATAAATAATATCAAATTTCATAGGTGTGCAAAATTTAATGCTTTACAGGACATGTTCACTTGTATTACCTCCCTGGATTGGTATGATATTTGTGGAAGATAAGCATAACTGTCCCCCATTTTACAAAAAAGAACTGGACTCCAGAGATACAAATGTCTTACCAAAGTCAATAAATTGGGAGTAGTCTAGTGATACCACTTGTCCTCTACATTCCTTTTATTCCACAAATACATTATTTGCTCCTTTGCAAATCATTTTGTCTGCCTGATATAAAGTTGCAGGTAAACATAGAGTGTTGACTCTATAGAAATTGAGCCAAAAGATGTTCATAAAAGAACTTAAGTGCTATCTCTGTTTTTAATACCATATACATTTGTTTCTGAGTTGATGTGTCTTTTCTCTGTGTCTGTGTTTATTCTGAATGAATACTTCCTTTTGGTGGTTCCAGATTAAAATCTTATGGACTCCATAATGAAAAAAAAAAAAAAATTGAAAGGAGCTGGAGGATTATCTTCTGTTCAGACTCTTGACCCATTCATTCCAAGGTGATCGATCTGTAGGTTGCCAAATCAATCTTTACTGGTTGCGATTTTTGTCATCTGAAGTATTCCATATTAAGGATCAATGAATCCTTGTCAAGATGAGCTTTAGGGAGCAAAAAGATAGTTGGACAATTTTTACAGCCAAGAAATAATTTGTCTGCCTGCAGTGCAATTCATGAGTTGAGCCATATGATTTCCAGCAATTTTTTTTTCAAGATTTTCTTTTATCTCTGAAACCTCTTGTAAGCACCATCATTAACTATCAATATAAACAGGATAAAGTCAACAGTAATTTCTACCTATTCCTTTGCAAAGAAAAAATGTGGAGTCATTGGTCTGCATATTGACTAAGAGGCAGGGCATCAAGGACTTTGAGAGGGTTCAGTGTCTTTTTGGAAAGAGAAGAACAGAATCAAATTAGAAGTGTTTTTTGGTGTATTGTGATTTTTCTGTGTTTTTTCTGTCACATGCAGCACCTTCTCATGATCTTCATAAGGAATCGTCTGAGACTCAGCAGCACTTACCAAGCCGGCTTACACTGTTAGTACTGGGGCATTGAAAGTATTAATTTGCTTTACAAGAGCTTCCAGGGGACACTGGGGATGGGGATGAGAGATGTCGCTTTATCTTGGTGTAATCCTGTAACGGCCTTTCCGCATGCATGAATGTATTACAAGCAAACACAAAACACTCTT
>NW_006795376.1:583302-600733 GCF_000442215.2 Lipotes vexillifer
GATTCAGAGATTATGAAGGAAACAGCAAATTGCCCACCAAAATATATTCTCCCCTTCTTCCATAAATCAGCCCATGACTGCACTGCTACACTCTGCTTCCCAGCCTCCCTTGCAGTTAGATGTGGGCATGACATATACTTCTCACAAATGGACAATTAGAGGAAATGATGTTTGCCACTTCCAGGTCTGAATTTTAAAACACTGGGTGTGACTTTTCTATACTCTCTTTCTCCTATCTGCTGGCTGGAACTCAGGACATGGCAGAATCTTGGATTTGACCATACAGGCATGGAAAATGGCCAGTCGATGGTAGATCTGCCCATCTGGGCTAAACTGGTCACATTTCAATTGAAAGCAAAATAGATTTGTATCCTTTTAAAACCACTGTATTTTGGGCCATTCTGGTATGGTAGCACAATCTCAACCCTAATTAAAACAGAAGGTGGTTGAAAGCTCACCAGCTGCCTATTAGGAACAGTGGTAATATCTCTACTGTCAGAATTCTAACCGAATTCAATCTTCAAAGCTAGTATATACAGATGCACCTTGATTTTTGGCAGAATTTGTGTTTCTTTCATTTTTGTTCACAAGAACTATGTCCATGTTACAACACAGACCTGACAATTTGTTTGCAGCCTCCATTTCTGAGGGTAAGATGGCCAACTCTTCTTAGGCTATATGCTATATTTTGCCAGACGCTAGAAAGAGCACAGTGACCCAATCTTCAATGGAGACATTAACTAAATTGAAGGTGATGGCATAGAACATTATTTCCTAATGAGGTTTCCTTAAAAAGAATATGTGCCACGTATTTTTTTTGCAGAAGCAGAGGAATGTCCTTGAGTTAGAAAAGTGCTGAGGTAATGTTGCTTACAAATAAGACCTGACAAATCACTTTTGTATTCTAAATTGCATCAGAAAAATTAATTCAACAAACAATCTTCAGGCACCTACTATATTTTGGGTTCTGTGCTAGGGATACATGGATGAAAAAAAACCCACAAAGTCTGTCTTAAAGAGTGTATATAGTACAATTTATCCACAGCCAAGCTACATGTCCATCACTGTTTCCAAACTGACATCAACCCCTGATCCCTCTCTACCCCTTTCTACATTTTGTTTTCCATAGTACTTCTGCCTTTTAACATATTATATAAATTACCCCTCATATTTATAGCTTCGTCTCCTTCCACCTTGACTACCACCACTAAAATTTAACCCCCAGAAGGACAGAACTCTTTGTTTTGTTCACTGAGGTGTCTCAGGAATTAAAATAGTGCCTGGCACATGGTAGGCACTCAGTAAATATTTGTGGAATGAATGTTGCCTAAAGGGGTGACAGATACAAACCATTCATGTCACATGGTATAGATATAGATATCCTATAGATCACAGAATCCTATATCTATAGAAATACAGATAGAAGTATAGAAATATAGAATCTTGTATCTATGGAAATCCTATAGATAGATGATTTACTGCGATGGGGATGAGTTACACGCTGAGAAGTAGTAGAGTGCAAGGAATCATCTGAACTCTATGACCTGCTACTTAGAACAGTCATAAGTGATCTTTATTTACATCCCATGGCTAACATTCTAGTAGAGAGGGTCCCCCAGCCCATAATACGTTTATGTAGCAATGGTTGGAGAAGTAGCCATGTTAGAAAGTAGTGCCTTTTGAACCTGTGATTGGTAACCTAAGTTTTGGTAAATCTAACTCAACCTGCTGAGCCAGTCCTCAGCCAAACTACCCAAAGTGAGGAGCAGTTGAACCTCCAGAGCATCCCAAGTTTCCTCTCACTAACGAATATACAAATGCATAATAAAGAATGAATTCGGTCTTTAATCTGCTGATACTTGGGCAATGGTTTTTAGTCTGCTATAGGGTCTGAGTGAAACAAGGAAAGAGTTAAGAAATATTAACTACATCTTGTCCGTTTTCTGACTCCACAGTAAATAAAGATCAGCTTCCATTTCTATTATCATGACTGTTCTTCTCAGGGTGGGGAGTCCCATTTCACTGCCAAGATATTGAGTGCCCCATACTTAATGCTTGTCTTAGAGAACTAGCAAAACATGGATTCTGATAGTGATGCTTCTTTTAATTTCATTTTATAGATTTCAGTGATCTGCCAATATAAAAGAAAGGTAGCAGGGACTTTATTTGAAGATGTTACAATATCAGATGAAAGAAAAATGGTGACCTATGTAAAAATAAGATCAAAAGGAATGAATTTACTTTTGATTTCCAGAATTCAAGGAATAAAATATACACTGAAGCCCACTGATGATCTGTGAATTTAGTACAGGTCAAAAATTGGGTCTACAGGTCAAAAATTGTTTTCACTCCTTTTTATTAACATCAAATCTTTGTTTTATCTTTTCTACTTTCTACCAGTTTTCCATTTCAATCTGCATCACTAATTTTTTTCATTATTACTGTTTCAAGGAGGGTAAAGTAGCTATATTCCCAAAAAATTCTGGAGATAGGCTTTTTACTTACAGAGGTAGAAGCATACAGTTTATATGAGGAAGAAAGATTTTTCTTTGAACGATAATTCAATGAATCTACTGGTGTGAAAAATAAACCCCATTCCCCAAGACATGACCTGGAAGAAAACTGTAAAACAAAAAGATAATCAAGTAAGAAAATTAAGTTTCTATTGGCAGCACAAGCAAGAGAATAAGGGGCACATGAACAATAAGAGATGAGAAGGGACTTTGGAAAGAGATGAGCCCTAGCAGCAGAGGGAAGGGATGGGACCGGTGAAAAAGTCCCTAAGATGGGAGATGCTTAATGCTTTTGTACTATGCTAATGTTTGACATCCAATATGAAATTCTGATTTATTAATTAGCCTTACTAACCACAAACCTTTAGTAGAAAGTATTCTCCACACCAATCGCTTTGCGTTAGTGGTAAAATTATGTCCTTCTCTGTGCTACAATCACCCTCCAACATCTTCAAACCTTCAGAAAAGACTCTTCTCTACCCTGCGTCTTGGGTTAGTGGCATATAAAAGTAATGCAAAAACAGGAGAGGTGAGTGAAGAAAGCAGATGCTGAGAGGTATTAACAAAGGATGAAGCAGACTACAGAATGGTCTGCCCAGAAGTACATAGAAATAAGTGAGATTTGCCATCCAGCTATGGTCCATCTTGTTGAATATTAAAGTAAGGGGTAACCCCTGAGGGTGAGAGGATACATGGGTTTTCTGGGTTACACCTGGGCATTTCATCTGGAATTGCCTTGAGCACCAGTGCATGTTCACCAACATCCTGAACCAAGCAATACTCGAGATCTGAGGCCGAAGTGCATCCTTACCACAGTTATGAAACAGTAGCTGAATGGGCTATGGAGCGCTGTTGCACAGTGATCTGGGGATGGTGCCAGTATTGGCATATTGTTTTAGCTTCTTCCTGAAGGCTTAGCCTACATCTTATAACTCCAGTCTTCTAATGATTCCAAAGCAATCCTTCTTGTATAACTAGGTAGAATGGATTCTGCTGTTTCCAGCAAGGAACCTTAACCAATATAACAGCCTAACCCTGAACTATTTTACCACTTTTTGTATGGTGGTAAAATACACATAACATAAAATTTACCATCTTAACCGTTTTTAAGTGTACAGTTCAGTGGTATTAAATATATTCATAATGTTATGCAGGCATCACCACTATCCATCTCCATACGCTTTTATCTTGTAAAACTTTATATATCTATTTAACAATAACTCCCTACTATCCCCTGCCTTCAGCCCCTGGCAATTACCATTCTACTTTCTCTGTCTCTATGCTATTGACTACTTGAAGTAACTCGTACAGGTGGAATCATGCAGTATTTTGTCTTTTGTGACTGGCTTGTTTCAGTCAGCATAATGTCCTCAAGGTTCATCCACGTTGTAGCATATGTCAGGATTTCCTTCCTTTTTAAGGCTGAATAATATTCCATTGTGTGTACATACCACATTTTCCTTATCCATTCATCCACCTATGGACACTTGAGTTGCTCCCACATTTTAGTTATTGAGAATAATGTGCTATGAACATAAGGCATATAAATATCTCTTCAAGCCCCTTCTTTCAATTCTTTTTAGTATATACCCAGAAGTGAAATTGCTGGATCATGTGGTAAGTCTAACTCTGAACTTTTTGCATGATAGAAAGTTTTAGAGGGTAAGACCTGGTCCTTAGACTTCCGACACAGGCAGAAACCCTAGTCATTTGGCTTCTATTGCTTCAATATTATAAAGAGATACTGTGGAAACTATTTGAGATTCACATGTAATAGTATTTTAACCGTGCAGGAAAGAGAGGAAGAAGTCTCACCAAGATGCTAATATTAGAACAAATCCTATCCCAGGCTTCTTTTCCTCCACCAAGGCCACCATATTTACATAGTCCACTTTTTAAAACATTATAAAGTATGACCTCCTCTAATTCATTTTAACTACATATGCTACTTCCTATATTTTCTCACCCTTTGACTTTTATTAGTTATAACATTTCTACAATTTCAGGGTGGAAAATGTTCATAGTCACTTCCTTAAGCATATAGTTCCCACAGTTGTTAACATTAATGGAATATATAAATGGATTCACTGCTCACCATGACTCTATCTTGACTTTAAAATCCATATTTTGGTTGGCTGAAGCCTGTCCTCTGGTAGTTTTTTTTTTGTTTTTTTTGTGGCACGCGGGCCTCTCACTGTCGTGGCCTCTCCCGTTGCAGAGCACAGGCTCCGGAGGCGCAGGCTCAGCAGCCATGGCTCACGGGCCCAGCTGCTCCACGGCACATGGGATCTTCCCGGACCGGGGCACGAACCCGTGTCCCCTGCATCGGCAGGCGGACTCTCAACCACTGCGCCACCAGGGAAGCCCTCTCCTTAGTTTTGATTATTGCACAGTGGTATAGCTGGACATAAAATATGATGATGCTCCTTTCCATTAAAACTTTGTAGACATCACTGCACAGTTGCTAGCATTGGATGTGATTCTGGAGAAGTTTGAATCCAGACTTACTGTTTTTCCTCCTTAAATATCAGACTAATTTTTCTTCCTTTGCTGCAGGCTCACAGAAGTGTTCTGATCTGGTTACATCCGATAAATTTTCTTAAGAAAAACTTGTGGTCCATCAGTAAGCATCAGTTTTTCCTGTCCAGCAGACATGCTCTGCTCGGGAAGCCCTTCCTTAGTTTTGATTATTGCACAGTGGTATAGCTGGACATAAAATATGATGATGCTCCTTTCCATTAAAACTTTGTAGACATCACTGCACAGTTGCTAGCATTGGATGTGATTCTGGAGAAGTTTGAATCCAGACTTACTGTTTTTCCTCCTTAAATATCAGACTAATTTTTCTTCCTTTGCTGCAGGCTCACAGAAGTGTTCTGATCTGGTTACATCCGATAAATTTTCTTAAGAAAAACTTGTGGTCCATCAGTAAGCATCAGTTTTTCCTGTCCAGCAGACATGCTCTGCTCTCAATTGTTAGAATATCTCCCATCATTCCAGGAAAACTTTCTTTGAATGTATTGGTGAAAATATTGTATTTTTACTGGATATTAGTTTTACATCTACTGATGCTTCAGAGTTTTTCACATTTTCCTGCTAATCCTTTTGAACTTTTTTTTTCTACTTAATTTTGCTCATTTTTTATCAGATGTCTGCTATCTCTGATGGTGTTTTTAGCCTGCATCTATAATTTTAACTGCTTCCAAAATATACTTTGTTTCTAAGGTGGTTTTATTTTTCTCTTCCATTTTTGTTTTGGTGGTAGTTGAATTGTTTACGATTTTTATATTTTGAATAGAAAATGCAGGAATAGTTTTCAAAATTTAGGCAGCATAATTCCTATACCCCAGTATCCCAATTCTAGTCCCCTTCCCTGCAGAAAACAAATGCTCTTCTGTGTCTTCCCAGATGTACAAGCAATAAAAATATTTATTGTTTTCCCTTTTGGTACACCCTATACATACTATTCTGCATTTTGATGTTTTTATATTTTAAATATACCTTGGACATCTTTCCCATTAATATATAAAGAGCTTCTTTACCTTTCTTCCCTTTTTCTTTTTCTTTTTGTTCCTTCTTTTTTAGTTATTTTTTTCCTTCTGTAAGTTGTGTAACATTCTTTTGTATATAATTTATTCAGGCTCTTACGGGCAGATATTAAAGTTGTTTTTATTCTTTTGCTTTTATAAACAATGCTGTACTGAATAACTTGGTAGGTATGTTGTTTCCCACATGTGCATGTATATTTGTTGGTTACATTCTCAAAGGTGTAGTTGCTGAACTAAAAGGTGTTTGCTTTAGTAATTTGTGTAAACACTGCCAGGTTGTGATCAGTAAGAACTGTCCTGATCACATTCCCACCAGTAACATACCAGTTTTCTCACACCCATGGTAATACTGTGATATGAAACATTTGCTCTTTGTCAATCTGATAGGTAAAAGATGGTACTTATTGTTGTCTTTATTTGCATTTCTTTTATTGTGAGTTGAGTACCTACTCACATGTTTAAGAGACATTTGTATTTCCTTCTCCTTAAGCTCTTCTTTATATCCCTAACCCATTTTTACTGAGTTACTGGGTTCTAACTTTCCATACATTTTATAGAAATTATAAATGGCAAATACTTTTTACAAGTTTCTTGCTCATCTTTTAATTTGATTAATGGTGGTTTTTTCCTAGGCATCCTTTTTATGCAGGATAATCTTTCAATCTTTATATGATTAATGAAATTTATATTTTACTTAAAATTTTTTTGCCACTCCATTATTATAATTTATTTCTATATGGTTAACTTTTTTCCAAACAGAATTTATCCAATAATAATAATTCAATAATTTATTTAATTTATTCATCTTTTCTCCACTGATTTGAGATGATACCCATGTGCATTAAACTGTTTCTGGACTGTTATTTCTGTTCCATTGATCTATCCACCCACTTTTTTTGCCATTACCACACTGTTTTGATTCATCTAACTGTATGATATCTTATTCTTTTATTCAGAATTGTCTCTGCTTACTTATTTTTTCCATACAAACTCAAGGTTCAGGTTGTCTAAATGCCCCAAAATTATCTTGGCATTTTATTGCTACTGTGTTAATACATTTCCTTAAAGAAAATTGATATTTACATTATAGTGACTCCTCCTATTCAAAAGTATTATGAGGTTCTTTTTGTTTAAGCCCTTGCATCACTCAGGAGTGTGTTAAAGTTTTCTTTATAGAGATTGTTCACATTTCTCAAACTTACTCCTAGGTATAGAAATCTCTGTCCAGTCATTTGATGATCACTAAGGTAACTCAAAAGAGACTTCAGTAGCCACATCCAACAGAGAATTCCAACATTACAGAATGATGCCTCACCAAATAGGGAATATCAATAAATAGAGAGAATTTATATTCCAGTAATGATGGAAAAGAGGAATAAAAAAAATGACACATAGTAAACAATTAGAAAAATAGCATATGTAAATCATACCTTATCAAAAATTAAATATAAATGGATTAAATACTCCAGTATGAAAGCAAAGATTAGCAGAATAGACTAAAAATATGATCCAACTATATGCCATTTACATTTCGATAATTTAAATTCAAACATACAAAAAAAGTTGAAAGTAAATGGATAGAAAAAAATACGTCATGCAAACAGTAACCAAAAACTGCCCGGAGTGGATATATGAATATCATATAACAAACTTTAAGACAAAATTAAACTAGAAACAGAGAAGGACAGTTTATAATAATATATAAATAATAAATTTTATAATAATAAATTTAAAAAATTTTAAATAATAAAAATGTCAATGTATCAAGAAGTTTTAACAATCATAGACATTTACTTACTTAACAATAGAAATAGAGCCTCAAAATACATGAAGTAAAAATTTACCAAATTGAGGGGAGAAATAAACAATTCAACAATACTATTTGAAGGTTTCAATGGCTTGTTTTTAATAATAGAAAGAATAACTAGATAGAACAACACTATAAACCAATTAGAGACCTACTAGACATCTACTGAACACTCCACCCAAAATTAGCAGAATACATATTATTTTTCAGTGCATGGAACATTCTCCAGGATAGACTACAGATTAGGCTATAAAACAAGACTTAATAAATGTAAAAGGCCTGAAATCACACAACAAATGTTCTTCAGTCAAAATGTCATGAAATTGGAAATTAATAACAGAAAAAAATGGGGAAGTCAGAAATATGTGGAAATTAAACACTACAGTTCCAAATAACCAACTGGTCCAAGAAGGAATTACAAGGGCAATTAGAAAATACTTCGAGATGAATAAAAATGAAGACACAACAAATCAAAATGAATGAAATGTAGCTAAAGCATTGCTTCAAGGAGCAAACTAGATCCAAATAAAGCAAAAAGAAGGAAATAATAAATATGATGAGAGAAAAAATTACATAGAAAACAGAAGAATGGAGAAAAATCAGTGAAATCAAAAGTTTGTTCTTTGAAAAGGTCAACCAACAAAACTGAAAACTTTTAGGTAGATTGACCAAGAAAAAAAAACAAAAAGAGAGAGAGAATACTCAAATCACAAAGACCAAGAATGAAATATGGGACATTACTACAGACTATATAAATTAGCAAGGATTGTAAACTAAAACTATGAACAATTTGTATGCCAACAAACTAGATAACTTACATGAAACAGACAGATTCTTAGAAAGATACAAACTGCTGAAATCAACTAAAGAATAAATTAAAAATCTGAATAGAGCCACATCAAAGTAAAGAGATTGAATTGAATTGGTAGTCAAAAATATCCCACACACACACACACAAATCCTAGGACCTGAAAGTTTCACTGGTGAATTCTACCAGATATTTAAGGAAGAACTAACATGAATTCTTCACACACACAGAAGAAACTATTCCAAAAAAAAGAAGAAAGAGGAACATTTTCCAACTCATTCTATGAAGCCAATATTACCATGATCCCCAAACCAAAGACATCACAAGAAAATTCAGATCAATATGCCTTGTGAATACAGGCACAGAAATCCTCAACAAAATACTAAGAAATTCAATCCACAAACTATGACCAAATGAAATTTATCCCAGGAATGTAAAATTGGTTCCATGTATTAAAAGTAAGCAACATAATGCACAATATTAATAGTACAAAAGACAAAAACTACATGATTAATAAAATGGCAATACAATTATTTACTGCAGTATCTATCAAAATCCCAGCTTCCCTTTTTGTAGAAATAAATAAGCTGATCCTAAAAGTTATATGGAAAAGCAAGGGACCCAGAATTCCAGCGAGAACAATCCTGAAAAGCACAACCAGGCTGGAGAACTCACATTGATTTCAAAACTTACCACAACTGAACTTAAGTAATCAAGACAGTATTACACTGACATATCGGTAATGGAATAGAATAGAGAGTATGGAGCAGGGAACCTTCATATTTATGGTCAATTGATTTTTGACACAGGTTCCTAAACAATTCAGTGACAGGGAGAACAGTCTTTTCAACAAATGCTGCTTGGAATAATGGATATCAAATGCAAAACAATAAAGTTGAGCCCCTACCTCACACTATACATACAAATGGACCGAAATGAACTCAAAATGGACCAAAGACCTAAATGTATATAACTAAAAATATATAGCTAGAAGTTTTGAGATTCTGAGAAGAAAACATAGGCATAAATTTTTGTGACCTCAGGTTAAGCAATGATTTCTTACATATGATACCAAAAGCAAAAGCAACAAAAGAAAAATTTGATAAATTGAACTTCATAAAAGTTAAAAACTTTGTGTATCAGAAGACACCATCAACAAGTGATAAGACAACCCACAAAACTGGAGAAAATATTTGCAAATTATAGATCTGATAAGTGAATAGTATCTAATAACACAAAGAATTCTTACAACTCACAATAAAAAGACAACACCATTTTAAAATGGGAAAAGGATTAGAATAGATATTTCTCCAAAGAAGATACATAAACTGCCAGTAAGCATGTGAAAAGAGGGAAGCACAAATCAAAACCACAATGAGACACTGCCTACTACAAGGATGGCTGTAATTAAAAAGATGAATAACAACACGTATTGATGAGGATACAAGGAAATTGGAACTCTCATTCATTGCTGGTGGGAAAGTTAAATGGCACAGCTGCTGTGGAAAAGTTTGGCATTTACTCAAAAAGTTAAACAGAGTTATCATAAGACCGAGAAAATTCACACCTAGATACATTCAAAACAAGAACTGAAAACATAAACATGCAAAAACGCATACTCAAATGTTGATAGCATCATTATTCATAATAGAAAAATATTAGGAAAAAACAATGTTCATTGTCTGATAGATGGATAAAGAGAATATTACTCAGCCATAAAAATTAAAGAACTGACACATGCTACAACATAGATGAACTTTGAAAACATTATGCTAAGTGAAATAATCCAGACACAAAACCCCATACTGTATGGTTCCCTTTATATAAAATGTCTAGACTAGGCAAACCCATAGAGATAGAAAGTAGGTTAAAGACTGGAGAGAATGGGGAGTGACTGCTAACAGATACAGGTTTCTTTTTTCTTTTTTAATTTTTTTATTGAAGTATAATTGCTTTACAATGTTGTGTTAGTTTCTGCTGTACAATGAAGTGAATCAGCTATATGTATACCTATATCCCCTCCCTCTTGGACCTCCCTCCCACTGCCCCTATCCTACCCATCTAGGTCATCACAGAGCAGTGAGCTGAGCTCCCTGTGCTATACAGCAGGTTCCCAGTAGCTATTTATTTTACACATGGTAGTGTATTTGTCAGACCTAATCTCCCAATTCGTCCCACCCTCCCCTTCCCCACTGTGTCCACATGTCCATTCTCTACGTCTGCAAATAAGTTCATCTGTACCATTTTTCTGGATTCCACATATATATGTTAATATAAGATATTTTTCTCTTTCTGGCTTACTTCACTCTGTATGACAGACTCTAGGTCAATGCACATGCTCAACATCACTAATCATTAGAGAAATGCAAATCAAAACCACAGTGAGGTATCACCTCACACCAGTCAGAATGGCCATCATAAAAAATTTACAAAAAATAGGGCTTCCCTGGTGGTGCAGTGGTTGAGAGTCCGCCTGCCGATGCAGAGGACATGGGTTCGTGCCCCGGTCCGGGAAGATCCCACGTGCCGCGGAGGGGCTGGGCCCGTGAGCCACGGCCGCTGAGCCTGAGCGTCCGGAGCCTGTGCTCTGCAGCAGGAGAGGCCACAACAGTGAGAAGCCCGCGTACCACACACACACAAAAAAAAATTTACAAAAAATAAATGCCAGAGAGGGTGTGGAGAAAAGGGAACCCTTTTGCACTGTTGGTGGGAATGTAAACTTATATAGCCACTATGGAGAAAGTATGGAGGTTCCTTAAAAAACTAAAACTAGAACTACCATGTGACCCAGCAATCCCACTACTGGGCATATACCCTGAGAAAACCATAATTATAAAGGATACATGTACCCCAATGTTCATTGCAGCACTACTTACAATAGCCAGGACATGGAAGAAACCTAAACGTCCAACGACAGATGAATGGATAAAGAAGATGTGGTACATATATACAATGGAATATTATCCAGCCATAAGAAGGAACGAAATTGGGTCATTTGTACAGGTTTCTTTTTGGCAACAAAAATATTCTAGAATTAGACAGTGGTGATGATAGCACAATTTTGTGAACATACTAGAACCCACTGAATTGAACACTTTAAAAGGGTGATTTAACAGTATATGAATTATACAGCAATAGATAAAAAAGTAAGGGTGTGCTGCCTATTAAGACAATCGTGTATTCTGCCATCTCTGCCCAAGGTCTTCATCAAGAGCCATCCTGGCATTTCTGTTCTCTTACATTAGAGTCCACAATGCACTATGCTTAGCCATCCTTCTTCAAATGTTTTAGATCAGAATTTTAGGTATTTCTTAATTTCATTGAATATATAGCTTCCATTTTTGTTTCTCACTCTTTCTGTCATTTTTCAGCTGATTTTTGAGGAAGATAGAAGATAATGTATGATTTTTTTCTCTCACATTCTAACAAACGTCTGAACTCTTTTTTTTCTCTAATATTCTAAGGTATCAGTTCTCAAAATTTTTTTGGTCTCAGGACTCCTTTCTGCTCTTAAAAGTTATTAAAGACCCCAATGAACTTTTTTTTATACGTTATATGCTATACATGTCATAGCAGAAATTAAAACAGAATATTTAAAAATTAATTATTAACTTGTATTTTAAAATAGTTCTAACACATTGCCTGCCAATATACCAATATATTTTTATAAAAACAACTATATTTTTAAAGACAAAAAGTAGTGAGAAGAGTGGCATTGGTTTGCATTTCTACAAATATCTTAAATGTCTTGCTTATAGAAGACAACCAGATCCTCATATCTACTACATTCCATCTGTTGTAATATCAAACATCTCATCAAGACATTGGAAAATGAAAAACCACTGATGAGAGAACTAGTGAAAATAATAAATAGTATCTTAATAATATCTTATTATTATATAATAATATATATAATAATAGTATCTTAATAATATCTTATTATTATTATATAATATCTTATTATAATATCTTATTATTATGAAAATAGTTTTGACATCATGGATCCCCCCAAATGGTCTTGAGGGCACCCAGGAGTTCCCAGACCACACCTTGGGAACTGTCATTTTCAACCATGTTTATTTTACTACACACTTCTTTCCAAGCCTATAAAATTTCATTCTCAAAATTCAGGGACTTTGTGTCCCCCGCTTCTGATTCCCCAACTCATGTTCTCCCTATCTCCTGGGACACATTATGAAAGCAGAAGAAATATCTCCCAAGAGTGAAATTCTCATTGTACAATCAATCCTGCTAGTAGAAGACATTACGTCACCTACACAAACCCTATGTCAGAAATAATCCTGGCATAACAGGAATCTGAGTTATCTTGGAGACTCTCCCAAGGGGAAGAGATATCCTTCCACACCGCTCGGCTTAAGCCCTCATCAGCTCCTGGGTGATATGCCAGACTCTGACACATTCTCAAACACATCCTCTGCTCTACTGTTTCTGAGTCTGCTTCACCACTATTTGCTGCTCCCTATCCTGGAAGCCTCCACTCTGCCGGGAAATATGGAGAAGGAGAAAAAGCAAGACAGCTTCTTCCAAACATATTTCTTCTCTCCAGGCTCATTTTGCTTATTGTACCTCTTTCCAGGTAAAATACATTTGATCTAAAATACTAGTGTTGTGTGCCTTGATGACATTCTTTGAGAAAGCTACAAAGGATGGGGGAAGAGAGACCAGCATGTGCTGCTACCCGGCTATTTTCACTTGACTATGAGAATACAAGCTCAGAGCTAGTGGTGCTGTATCTCAGTACCTGGAACAGCATCTTGCATAGGGCAGGTTGGATGTTTGCTGAATGACCAAGTGACTGAATGAAGGTCTCCCAGCACCAAAATCACGCCTATCCTTCCCATCAAGTGGCACAGCTTCCTGGCTTTTCTCTCTATATTTCCCCGCATTAGTCCAATGTGCTCTTCTCTCTTGCTAGTTGTTACTAAAAACAATTGCATAATGATAAACATCGAATACAGATTTCTGTGTTGGAAAGAGAGTAATTTTATGAAGTTTGCTGAAGATAATACTTCCACTCCATGAAAATAAAATCTAATAATGATTATAGCAGTCACTGCAAATGGCAAAGATCATCTGGACAGGAAAGTTATTTCTTATACATCATACATCATGATGAAGAAGAAATATCTTGTCCACCTCTGGATAAAACTGTCACAGCTAAACCCTGCCTGAGAAATCTGATAGAGTTTCCTTTCCAGTTTCATTTCCCTCCTAACTCTTTTGTGGGATGTATGTCAAGGGTTCTGCGGTGACATTTTTCTTTAAATACTCTCTCTCCCCATTTTAATTTTCCTATGAGGACATCCTTTCCAGACCAAGAGCCAGGGGCTAATCTTCTTTATGCCAGGCCTGTTGTAAATAAATTATTTTTCAATAATTCAGAGATTCTTTTAATCTTATCGTGGTGTATGTTAGATGCCATATAGCCCAAAGTCCACCAGGATTATCTTTTGGTTTATTTATTTACAAAAGAGAAATAAACAATGGCAACTTAAGTTTATACTTAGCACACGTGGGCATACACATGCTTGATTTTGATAACTGTATGTTTACATCTGGAAGCATTGAAATGCAGTGGAAATAGTAAGGGGATCTTGAATCAGAGGCCTGAGTTTCACCTTGGGTTTATGTCTTACCAGCTCTTCAAACTTAAGTAATTTATTCAGCACCCCCCAATTCTCAATTTCCTCTTTTGTGAAGTGTATGTAATAATAAAAATACTATCTCACAGTAATACTGAGAGGTTTGAAGGAAATAAAAAGTGTGAACATGCCTTGTAAACTATAAAGCATCTCATGGATGTGAATTGGCATTAGCCATTGTTGACCTTATTTCTGCTATACCACTGGCGACAGGTGGTGTTCATATACGCAGTGCACTCCGACATTCAGGCTTCAGCGTGAGGCAGAACTGCATTAGAATCCTCGCTCTGCCATTTATTTAGCTCCTCTAAATTTTTATTTCTTATCTAAAGCATGGAGAAAATAATAATATTTAATTCATAAGTTTTGGTGAGAAATAACTGAAATAACGCATATAAAAATGGGGACTGGCACATAATAATGACCAATTGGCACATAATAATGACCAATAATGACCAACAGATGTCTTATTACTGCCTTAATTCCAAACACACTCTCTGTAATTTCACCCATTCTCTCCTACTCACCCACACACACACACACACACACACACACACACAAACAAACCACAATAAAAATAAGAGTAACAATTTTTTGATATACCGTTGAATCCACACTGATTTACTCCTTGTTGGATCTGTCCCAAAGTTGGCACTTCATTCTTTTAAAATATTACTTCCAGTGTATCTCTTGATCACCTTTATACATGAATTTTACACACTGTGAGCTATCAGTGGTTCCAGAGTTATATGTCCCTGATTAATGAAGGAGTTTTGGAATTATTGAAATGTGCCTCAAGTTTTATCTGTAGACTAAGTAAATAAAAATAAACTATCGTTAAATAGGAGTTCACCACATACTGTAACACTTAACACAGTTTAACATTAAAATATGAAAAGGCTTAGAAACAATACCTTTCAGAAAACTTCCAAATGACTGGAACCATAACCAATTAATTCACATTATCAGAATCCTAACACAGCTGTAGGCAGGGGGAAAACTTAATCAGCATTGCTTGATAATGGTTTGATAGAACCATGTAAGGTGAGAACAAAATTAGGAACCTGAAAACCAGAGGTGATGGATTCTGACCTAGATATCTTTTCTGCTAAGCTTTATGCTTCTCTTAAATTTTGAATTCTTTCTTGAAGAGCTTCCACCTGAACTCCTCCTGCTTAGAATCATGATTATGTTGTCAAGGTGCTGCTAATGGATCACTGGACAGATGCTTATAGCTGAATACTTGTTTGGATGATAGGAGATTATGATACATATGAGAGAGGCAGAAGCCAGTCTGAAGACGCCATAGGTGATTGTAGAGTCAGCTGTATATTATTACATCTGCACAAACATGTTTATTTGAATGCACTTAAAAGTAAAAAGAGAAAAATCAAGAAAGGATTAGAGGAGAATTTTGCTATGTGCCTGAATAACTAGTTTGATTAATTTTTTTTCAAATCAGTTGTCTCTATTTCATTGAATGAGATTCAAAATAATCTCTCTCTCTCCCCCCCTCCGCTTTTATACCTGAAATCCTATCTAAATCTGAAATTCTGAGGTTTGTGGGACCACCCAAGAGAGGTTGGAGAATATGTGAGAAAGAAAAAGAAGAGATGGACAAAGCTGAATCAGAAACTTAACTAAGTTATATGAACTAGCTCTTACAGTGAAATTTCTGATGCCTCATCCACCTGTTGTTTCCAGGAGTCAAAAACTTTTGAATGGTGGCCAGAATTAGATCTTATTCCAAACCAAAAGAACCAAACTCTATCCATCTCAGTCAATTTTTTTTTATTTTGTCAACTAACAGGAGATTGAAAATGTCACCAAAACATCTTTCCTCCCATCAGCCCACTTGACACAGAGAAGATCTCATTTAAGCTTCACAACTTTGTGAAGTAGAGATTAATAGTATCTCCATCTTACACATGAAGAAGCCAAAGAACAGAGAACAAAGTGCCTACAGTTGCACATCTCATAAGCTTCGGGGATGAGATTTGAACCCAAAGAAGTTCCTGAGCACACTTGCATTCTTCGTCACTATAACTATACTTCTTCCAAGAAGAAAGTGCTCAACAATAGGCTTCTTGGTAGATGTACAATATTCGTATCACAAACAATTGTCTGAGAAAGTCTGGAACTCCTTCTGGAATTATATGCATAGTGCTTTACCAGATCTATTTCTGTCTATATATTAAAAACTCTCATTATTTTCTTGTTTCAAATAAATGACATTTCTCTTTTTCTCCTCTTTTTCTTCCCTTTCTCAGTTTCGTTCACTTAGCTCCTTAACAAAGAGCCTAATGAAAAAATGTAGGAAGGAAAGGTAACACAGCATAAAAGAAGTCATGGGGTCAACTCAAGCAAGGCAGGAATCTGGAAGGTCAGCACTTGGCCTCTCGCCTGCTGTACACACCATCACAGCATGGGTGTGATTGGTTGAGTATATTGAATGGGAATGTCTGGGAGACCACAATAAGTCATTGACTAATACTCTGTAGCATCATGTGATTAAAAGCCAATAGGTGTAGAAAAGAAAAAATTTAGTCCAGAGCTTAGAGAAAGATCCATGTTAGATTTTCTCTATCATAAGTGGAAATTAAACTGGATCTTACAAGAAGGCAGGACATAAAGAAAATCTGAGAAAATGGAGGTGGGAATTCTAAGCAGAAATAATATCATGAGCAAAGGCGTAGAGGCCTGAATTAGCATGACAGGCTCACAAAACACTGAGGAGCAACCATGTACTAGAATATCCTCAGGGTTTTGTTGGAAGTGGAAGTTAAAGCTACGTGTGGAAGAGAAGTTATGAAAAACTGGTTAGAGCTGAATAATGTCAAATATTCCAATACAAGCCTTTTATACTTTATTTTGTAAACACATCAGTGCAACGAATAATATTTTATGCAAATTGAACTAGTGTGAGAGAGAGCAGAGTGGAGAGTCAATTACAAAATATTTTTACATAGAAGACAGATAACAAAGATCTTGACTACATTGGTGGCGGTGGGTATAGAGAGAACAAGACAGATGAGCAATTTTGAAAGAATCTGCAGGACTTCGATGACATATGGGCAGTGAAAACGTGTAGG
>NW_006795376.1:600800-611236 GCF_000442215.2 Lipotes vexillifer
GTGTAGGGATTCAAAAATAGCTTCAAAACGAAGAGTCTGGATATCTGGTAAAAAATATAATAGTGTCTTTTGTGAACCCTAAGAAAAAGGAAAAAAGTTGTCAATTTTGACAAGACAGAAAAAAATTCATGTGGAACTGATTAATGTACAGTTGGAAATCTAACAACGTAACATGCCTGAGTGACAGGTCACCGAGTGAGCTTGACTTTGTGGGATAGCCTCATAAAGGTAACTATTATATTTGGATGAATGATGGACCCTTTAAGGAGAGTGGAGAATTTTGCTTCTGACCATGATGGATTAACAGGGACCAGATTTACACTAACTGAAACAAGTAAAAAATATGAAACAAGAATTTGGAAATTCTCAAAAGTACACATTTCAAGACTATGATCCCTGAAAGAAACGAAGCAAATGAGGTGAGCCCTACAATTGCCCCACATTTCTGTCTGCAGAAAGGCCAAATGGGCTAGAATCTCTAGGGCAGAAAATCAGAGAGGAAGGACACAGAGAGACTGCTCCAGGGACTGCAGAGACAGCCCCTCAAGTACCTGTCGCAGTCCTGGTCTGTACATACAGGAGCAGAAACTACCAAAGGCTGGAGAAAAATCTACTGGATATCAGTAGGCTAAACAACTCCCAGAGATCAGACAAAACTGGGACTGGTTCATGTTCCCACCAGCCAGTGTAGAAAGGCACTTAGCACTGGGTAGAATTTTTAGAAGTTAGTAGTGGCCTTAGACTATTAGAATATTGGTCTTAGACAAAAGGCTGCTCTAGATTTCATCCCACCTAGCTTCCAGCAAGTTTCAAGTGAATCCTAGAACTATCTAGTTGATTCCAAACAAATGTGCACCAGGAAAAGTCCAAAACGAACAAACACCCAGCATTCCTCAACGTAATATTCACAATACTGGTAGCCAATGAAAAACTGTCATACCTGAAAAAAAGTGGGAACATAATGACACATGACCAAAGAAAGAAAGAAAGACAGGAAGAAAAGAAATCAATAGAAACAGACACAGATGTAACACGAGTAATAAAATTAATAGGCCAAGAATTTAAAACAATTTTCACATATATGAATATATATTTTTCATATTAAAGAAGGTAGAAAAAAGCGTGAACATGATAAGGTAAAAAAATGGATAAGATTTTAAAAAGTACATCTTTATGCATGTATACAGGTAGGAGGTATATAAGAAATCTCCGTACTTCTGCTCAATATTGCTGTGACCCTAAAACTGCTCTAAAAAATAGTCTGTTAAAAACAAAAAAGTAAACAGCAAGGTCCGTCCTACTATATAGCACAGGGAACTATGTTCAATATCTTGTGACAAACCATAATGGAAAAGAATATGAAAAAGAAATATATATATATATATATGTATAACTGAGTCACTTTGCTGTGAAGAATTAATATTGTAAATCAACTATACTTCAGAAAAAAAAACCCAGAAAAGTAAAAATAAACCCAAAACTTCCAGAGGTGAAAAATACAATATTTGAAATAAAGACACAGGATGGGATTAATAGCAGATTATATATTGTAGAAGAAATGACTAGTAAACACTAAGTACTGTATGATTTAATTAATATGGAATTCTATAACAGGTAAAACTCTAGACACAGAAAACTCATTGATATATATATATGTAAATTGTATTCTGTACAAATTATGTCTCAACAAAGCAGAGAGAGAGAGAGACGGCCAAGGATTACGCCTTGAAGAATATCCACAAAGGACACAGGAGAAAGGGAACAATAACCCACCAAAGGATAAAGAGGGATCTGAGATGCAGAAAGGGAAATGACACTTGAACCAAAGACGAGATAATATAGAATATTGATTCTTAAGGGGTAGCACACCACCCACGAAGGGGTATTTTAGAAATTTTTGGTTGCCAACAGTACTGGAGAATATTTTTACATTGTGTGGGAGTAGGGGCAGGGATGCTACATATCTTGCAAAGTCTGAGACAGTCCCATATAATGAAGAATTGTTTTGCATCAAACAAACTTTTGAATGACTCATGGACATCCCTACATGTTAAAAAAAAAAGTTACAATTATTTCAGCCTAGGACCTAATTTATTTGCATGTTTTTAAATATACCAAATTTTCTAGAAAGGCAACTACTGTGTTGTTCTTTGCTTTATTTGAATCTTTATCAAACCTTGTTCATCAGTTCACAGATTCATATTTTTGACGGTAGTGCTGCTCATGATATTTGAATTACATTTGTATTAATCTGCTTTTGCATCTATTGTATTAATGGTGATTTTATATATTAATGCATATTATTTTATTAGAAGTAACTTTTCTTTAATTCTCATTGATATGCAACTAAGGCGTTATGTTGAGTTATTAAAATTATGTGGTTATGAAAGTTATACTGTCAATGCATTTCATTACAGGATGATAGGGCAGCATTACAAGCATTTGTTTTAAAAGGAATTGAGGGTCTGATAGGATTGAGAATGATTATTCTAGAAGTGTTTGTTAGAAGAGCTGGATTTCAAAAAGTTATTAAGGAGAATAAGGACCTAGTAGATTGCCACAAGAAGTTTTGTTGACTGGAAGTTAATCAAAAATTTGAAGAAGGGGCAGCAGCGAGAAACGGGGACAGAGAATATATACAATATGCATTTGGAAGTTCGGGCAGTAAAAGAGAGGAGCTATACAGAATTGTTAGAGTCAGCAACAGAATCGCGAAGAACTGTCAAGTTGCGTGAACTTGTGTATCCCAAGGGGAAGATATCCATGGAGAGCCAGGAAGTAGAGATGAGAAAAGCCAGAAAAAAGGGCCAGAAAATCATGAGAACAAGCTGTGTCCCAAAAGAACGGGAAGTGCTCTTCAGGTGAAGATTTAGCACTGAGCTGATAAGCAGAGCAGGCTGTCCATTTAGACACAGAAGATGGACCCCTACCAGAGGTGATGTGATTTGAGGACTGTTGTCTCTAAAATTCCTTAGTCATTTTCAATGGTGCCTGATATCCCACAATTATAAATGTGTTCCTTTGGCATGTGGATTCTTCCTCCTATTTAAAACATAAAAATAAAAATGCATATACGGATTTTTAGCATAATAGCATAATGAGCCTAAAAGATTTTACAAATCTATGTTTACAGGCGCTTCTCTGAGTTCAGATGTTGATTGCAGTATGTAGCTGGGGTGTATAGACCTGAGACTTCTGAGATGGAATGGGGGAAATCTGAGGGCTAAAAGGGACACTAGCCCTAAAACCAGCCCTCAGCAACCCTACCATTTAGTGTAGGAAAGCCAGCGAGGGGCAGCTCTTCTGGCACTGGACAGGGCAGTTGGGAGAACAAGGGCAGGGAGCCGGAAATGAGTGTTGAAGTGAAAATGAGGTATCTCATGTCAGATGATGTCCATGTTCGCATTAAGATATAAGAGGAGATCATCTACCAGCTACATGGAGGACTTGAAAAGACAGAATGTCTGGAATGGCTCCTGGGCGTCTCAAAAAGAGATGAGTAGCACTGTCAGTGAGTGGACGTGACTGTTCCATTGTGACTGGAGTCCCTGGTGTTGCAGATGGCCGGAGCTGCATGGGTCTCCATCTTCCTTGAGGTTTCCTCTATAAAGCAAAAGGAAAAGCAAACAGTAGGGGTGTGATAGGTATGGTGAACAAGCAGAAGTTTGGTAGGTCTTAGAAGTCCATCTTGAAGATCAGCATGCAGGTGAGAAACGCAGTGGGCGCTACCAGGAAGAACACTGGGCTGGGCTTCGAAAGACAAATTGTAGCTCATGCTCACAACCAATAACCTGTTTGACCTTAGACAAGCCACCAGTATGATCTCTTCTAGAAATAAAGTTTTATTACTGATGTGACCATGAAGACTGTCCAGGGAAGGAGATCTAAATACAGAGAAAGGGGCTAATAATTCAATTGAAACAGAAACAGGTAAGGGCCTGGAAGCTTCAGGGAGGACAGATGGAGAATTCGCTTAGTGAAGGGGAAGAGGTGAGATGCCAGGCTGATTGTTCTTTCAGAGCGTCTCACTTCCATTCTTTTGCCAAGCAGGTTGGGGATGTGATGAAGAGTGAATAGTTTGGGAGTTTAAACTCCTGCTCACCTCTTACCAACTATGTGACTCTGGGCCGTTACTTATTTCTCTGGGCTTCACTTTCCTTGTCTGTTAAATGGGGATGGTAATAATACAACTATAGACACACTCTGTATGACACGATGTAGCACATGTCAGATATCGAAAAGGACTAGTACTCCAAACATAATTGTTCCCTTCTTCTACTCTGCTTTCAAAAAAACTTTTGCACAAAACTCATTTTTTTCTGAGTTCCTATAGTATTTCTTGTTTATGCTCCTATATTTAGTCATTAAACAAAATGCTCTATTGCCTTTGTTCCTAAGAGTATGTGTGTGTGCGTGTCTGTCTGTCAGTCTGCCTATCTTACCTCTTTAACCAAACTGCAAGTTTTTAGAGAGTAGAAAGATATGTGTTAGATTCCTTGTGTATCCCTTTCAACTTCTAGAATATACTATAGCCTTCAGCAAATACTTGTTAAATAACTGGGGTTGTAAATCCTAGATAAAAAACAAAAAACAAACCTTCCGCTGTGCTCCGTATCAATTACACAGCTTAGGAAGAGGCAGGTGTAGAATAATTTAGCTAGGGTTTGGGTGTTTTTGTTTGTTTCCAGTTGGTCTGTGACTATACATAGATTCAATCATAATGAAGCTGACAAAGGAGCGATGACATTTTGGAAACAGAAAAGGAATTTTGGATATTACAGCCCAACATTTGTCACCTCCCTGGCTGATGGCAGCACACTTTTGTTCACTCCCTTTGGCTAAATTTGGATCAAATGCCGGCTGAGTGCACTAAGCAAGCCAGAACTGCATTGTACCTCTATTTTGTGACATATGAGCTCCCTGCTTTAATCTCCCCTTTACTGTATAAAAGAGGATCTGAGGCTGTTAGACTTCAATCCGGCAATTCATGCAGCTGGCACACAATAGATTCCACCTCTCTCCTCACTGCAGCACAATATCAAGCTAAACAAAATGTCTTAGAAGGCTTCAGTACATGCAGTTAGCCTGTCACAGATCCCCCCTCCCCCCACACACGCTCTCTCTCTCTCTCTCTCTCTCTCTCTCTCTCTCTCTCTCTCCCCCCGTTTTTTCTTCTACTGAGCAAAAGAGTCCGAATGCCCAGCACCTGCCTTTTACTGACATTTCCACAAAGGTAAAGGAATGAACCTTTTGTCAATTCTAACCAAACGATCTGTTTTGAAACAATGAGATGAAAGGCCTGGGCCCCTCTCCTTGCTACTGGATTACAGTGCAGAGGCTTAAAATAAAGGACACTTGATTTTATTGATTTAATGAGGGATGAAGGCTTTTGCAGGAGCATCCCTCATGGCAGAGGAACAAGTCTTGTTAGCAGGTACCTCCACTGAGGCACTTCTCTTCCATTTGTTTGGTTTTGCGATGGTGCATGTTTATGGGTTTGGCTGTTAGGATGATCCACAGCTTTCCTTCCTGTGCCGCGTGAAGCAGTCAGATGCCTGCAGTGATTTCCCCGCGTGTCTCTAGACAGGGAGACGTGGAGGGGAGGCAGCACAGTACTGCGGGATAAAGAGCTGCAGGAAGAGGTGACAGGGGAAAGCACAGCTTTGAAAAAAGAAGAGTCAAATAAAACAGACTGGAAAAGAAATAGCACTTCTAGCTGCAAAAGGGATTGTGTGCAAAACCTATTATTTCTCAGCAGAGCCTATTTCAGCTACGTTTCTCAACCTCCTCTCCATGCCCACACCATTCCCGTCCTCTCCCACAACCTTCCCCACTCCCTGTCCATCACCCAAGTTTGAATAGTGAGGAGGCTAAGGGGGTTCAAGCATGATGTTTTATTGTGGACGGGTCCAGGCACAGCTAGATAATCTTTTTGCTTTTGTTCTCGTCTTCTTTGAGATTTCTTGGGATATTATTATTGACATGTTCATATGGAAATTTTTGCATTATATGTTTCTTCTTTTATATTTGTCCTATTTTTTCCATACAGTCCGACTTCATTGTCCACTATGCTGTGTGAAAGGGACATTGTCAGTCACCTGCTGACTAGATTTAAGCAGTGATGTACTTTTAATACTGAAATGGACTGCGTTTTTGTTAATAGACAAGTGCATAGCCGGGATTCCTGTTAATGTGAACATTTGTCTCCATACACTGTGTACATTTATTTCAATGTATTTATACAGTCCACCCATGGATTAAACACCCCCCCCCCAATTCCCTCTGGTGTTACTCTCTGACTGTAGCATAAAGAGAAACAGTTCCTAAGAGCATATGGTTTCCAAAACACAGCCCTTCCCCCTCCTTTTAGTTTACGCGGAATGAGCGGCTACCCCTCCCCCAACAGTTTCTCTGCTCTCCAAGCAAAGGAGTCTGAAACCAGGGGGCAAAATCATTAGTTCCCAATTACCTTAAGCCACGCAAGATAACCTCTCTCAAGAGCTGTTGGTAAAATATGTACGCAGTTCCAATGTCTAGCCAGTTATGAAGTATAGGGGTAAGGCTCGGGCCACTGCAGACCCCAGCACATCTCAAATGAAGTGCTTTGATTAAAGTATAATCACCAGGATAACTAATCACGTCAATACCACATAGTTAATTAAATCCATTATAGTTACTATTCCCATGGAGAGGAGGTCAAATAAAGCCACCGACTTCTTGGTTCTACCATGCTAACAAAGGAAGGAGAAATTAAATAAAACACAACACAGACCTCTTCAATTTACGTCTTTTCTCTGAAATGTTTAACAACTACCTAGGATGTCATCCAAGAAGGTCTTCAAGTGTAAGCCATACCCAAAGATCGCTGAGTTGTTCAAAAGACTGCCTCATAACTTACCTGTACTTTAACTAAGTGATGACCAACTGTTTGTCTGATTGGTGCAAGAAGTAGTGACAAGTAAAGGTGAAAAACAGAATGAACGGTCGCTGTGTTTTTATTAATATCTTGCAGAGAAACCTGATGGAGGGCAGTGCTTATGTTTCAGTTCAATCTGGCTTTACAACCAACGACCAGGAGGTAGCCCACGTACCACGTACCCCTCTCAACCCTAACCAGGGACTATGAGAGAGACAGGCTAAGTTTAGATATGAAAGTTCACTAACCCACCAAAGGCACACAGACAATCCTGCAGTTTCAGTCACAAAGCCTTCTTGCACTGACACTAATATTAAGAATGATTCAGATACAGACATGGAAAAGAAGAGAATTCAAGGACTCTACTGCTCTATTTCGGACCTATATTGTTTTCCAAAGAAAGAATGTGGACAAAAAGACGCACTCACATATCCACACACAAATACACACACACACACACACACACACACACACACACACACACACACCTCTCAAATACTAATCTCTGGAAAATAAAAACAAGATATTTTGATCCTCCTTGTCTGAAAATTCACCAGGTCATTATATCACTGTCACACCTTCTTCTGAAAGCAGTTCATTGTACGTGGAGAGGATTTGCATTTACTTCTCCTGATTAACAAAGAAAACTTTGTATAAAAGGGCTAGGCACTGGGACGTGGAAATGTGGCCAGCCTGACCCCCTGCAGGAGAAGGCAGACAAGCAGTAGGGAGAAGAGGTAGATGAGGATGGAGAAAGAATGCTTTGATCCTAGGGCAGTGCGCACAATGGCGTGGGGGGCACCCCCAGCAGGCTCACCCGAGCAGGCTGAAGTTGGGCATGGAGTCACGGAGCAAGCAGGAAGCAATAAAATAAGGAGAATTTCATGGGATAGTGAGCAAAAAGGGCTGCACACTCACTGCTCCAGCTGGATTTTCTGGGTTCGGTTGTTGTGATCTCTGTTGATGTTACTGCTACTGTTATCGTTAATGTTGTTTTCCAACTCAGGAAATTATACTTTGTTCCAACTACAAGCCGGGCCGGTTTTCTTCAGTGAAGATGTACTCATAAAATACAGGCTGTGAGCAAAAGGCAGCACGAAAATCACATAGGCCCTGTGAAAAACAAAAGGTCAGGTGTTAAATCTTTTATATGTCCAGTGTTTTAAGCTGACATAGGAGGCATTTCATTTAGATGTAAAGTGATCTTTTATTCGCCATCCACAACCCACACCCCTACCCCAAAAGCTGCTCCTCAGACTTCTTTGTGCCTTATAGAGCCACCTTGCTACCAGCCAACCAGACAGAAACAGCAAGGGGAGGGGTCCTTGCTTTTTCTTTTTCTTTTCTTTGTTTTGCTTTCTTCTGTCTCCTTTGCCCCTTTATCAAATCAATTTCCAAGTCCAGGAAATCTCTTGCCATCAACTACTTCCTTCCAAATCCCCTTTCTGTCGCCACCCTTGTTACATCTCTTTCTCTGCCCCCCCCCCCACTTCCAGTCACATTCCCCTTTCAATCCCTGTTACACAACTCACCAGACTAACCTTTCTAAGGCATTGTTCTCCTCGAATTCCTCTTGGCTCGAGAGCCTGCACTGATCGCCCAGAATCATCATATAGAATAATCTATAAATTCTCACTCTGCCATTAAGATTGTCTCCATTCTGTCTCCACTCCCTGTGCAGGGATACCTCTCAGGACCTCCTTACCCCTCCCTGCTTGGGTCACACACACTAGAGAGACTCCAAGCCTTAGTTCCATACATGCACGTCAACCCCAGTCCCCTCCACTTCCCGTCCTTCTTGAACTCCTACACATCCTTCAATGTTCATCTTAATGCCTCCACCAGGAAGCCTTTCCTGACATGCCTAAGCTACAGATGCCTGTCTTACTCTGACTTCCCAGAACATGTCTTTTTTATGTGTATTTTATGACCATTATTATAATCTGCCTGTAATAAAGTATTGATCATATGACTTCTTCACATTTTAAACTCTTTGTAAAAATTCAGAGAGCATATCTTACTAATCTCTATAAGAGCTTAGTTAAATATCTGTCTACTGTTCATTCTACAAGATCAGGGAATCTTCTGAAAAAGGCGTATACTTCCATCTACTTGGAAAAGTTTTGCCCTATCATAGTTCAAGGGAGTGAAATAAAACACTCTCAGGCACTTTCATTTCCATCATTTTATGGTCTAAAGAAAATGAGCTTTACTATTATAGTTAATTCATGAGAAAAGTGGGGTGAACAAATCAACCCTACAAGTTATCCAAAATTATTTTGACCTGATAAAACACTCTGTAATTTTCTTTGAAACTTTATGATAAGTTATCGTAAACCTCATTATTTATACCTCGATACCCAAGCAGACACAAAATTCCCAACTAGTAACTATAAAATTTTTAATGCTATCCACCTCCCCTGATCTGTGCCTTCACAACTTTATGCTGGATGAGATTCATACCTGAAATTATTTTACTTAACTTTCAGAAACCAAGACAATTGATTGGGTATATTAATTATATCAAGGGCGGAAAAGTAGAGAGGAAAGATCAATATATGAGGACTCATGAGATCTGAGTTCTAATTCTGGTTGTACCTACTCACAAGTTGGACAAATCATTTAATATCCATAAATCACTAAGAGATTCCCCTTGTACACACACACACACACACACACACACACACATATGCACCCACACACACAGAGACAGATACACACACAAAGCCATGCTGTTGGACTTCTTAAACTTTAAAAAAGAAAATAGAAGAATAGCCTTAAAATTATTAAAGTAAGCAAAGTGAACATAATCAGCACATTTGTTCACAATTTTAAACTGTATGATACTTTAATTTCATAGTATTTTGAAGCAAGAAAATGTTTACCCATTTGACATTATAATGCAAACATAATTACCTCAAAGAAAAGAGACAAAATAAAATTAGAAATAAAGAACTGCAATACAATCTTGGAGCAATAGAGAACACAAAACAATATAAAATGTAATACAAACTCATAACAATAGCCAAGTCACTGGCTACCACTTGTATGCACTACAGAAGCACCTGGAGTAACAAAATAAACAGAGGGCTGCCATTCTGGGTGGATGCATGGTTATAGTAATGTAAGTGGCAGCAATTCTGAACCAGCATGAAAAATCTTTGGCTTTTCAACATTTTACTGCTTAAGGAATTTCCCTGGTTTAGTAATTGAAAAAAAAAAAGCAATATTGGGGTTGAAAATTATTTTGTTTGAAAATTCTCTTCCCCTTGAGTAAATTAGGTATAAGTGACTGAAATACAAAAAAAGTCTGTCAAGGTGTTTTGAATTTTGACTCTGTCCCTGGCTGGAATGACCCCCAGACAGGTTAGGGTTTACCAGTGAACAATGAATATAAAGTGTCAGCATCTATAACCCCATCTTCATCCCAAAGACCTACCAGATGGGAACAAAAATATAGAATCTGTTCTGGGCTGTAGGAAGGAAGGAAAGAAAGAAAAAAAGAGGGAAAGACGGAGGG
>NW_006795376.1:611342-615530 GCF_000442215.2 Lipotes vexillifer
GGGAAAGAGGGAGGGAAGGAAGACAGGAAGGAAGGGACGAAGGGACGGAGGGAGGGAGGGAGGAAATAATGTGGGGCAGAGAAAGAGAAAAAAGAAAGAGGGAGGAAGGAAGGAGAGAGAAAAGAGAATGAACAATATATAAAAGAAAACTTCTGGAAAAAAGTTGAGAGGTTGACAAGTCTGGAGAACATATATAATTCCCCTAAATTTCTGTCTTCATAAACCTCCTCACTTCCTCCCTCCCTGGATTCTTGGCATCTCACTCTAATTATGGCTTCACTAGCAAAAGAATAGTGAATAGATGAGGAACAACCACAAATAAAAAGAAATGGCAACCCTAAGCCTAACAATCAACAAATGTTTTCCTGTAAATACCCAACAAACAAGTGTACCTAGTCAACATAACAACGTTTCACTCTACCTAAGGCATCACTATTACTACACATAAATATTTTCTTCTAATGGCTTCCCATTTTCTGCAAGATATGGGATCCATAGGCTCTCCAAAAACCAAGCACAGCTTAACTCTGAAACTTTGTTTTCTTCCACACCTCCACTCCCACGATATTCTGCAGAAATACCGAAGGACTTAAAATTTCCTGTGGATGTTCACCAGAGAAACAAGGAGAGATGGTCATTTCAAGCAATGGTTGTATTGATGACTCAGAGTCTGTCCTCTGGGAAGCCTCCCTTGATCTCTTGGGAGAGGGCGACACTCCCTCACTGGAAAACCTCTGACTTGTCGCTTTCTTCCTTAGAGCACTTACCTCCCTATATTGGGTTTCTCTTTTACATATGTGCCTTCTCTACTAAACCAGAAGTTATGAGAGAGCTAGGATATTTAATCATTTCTGAAACAGGGAACCCTCACAATGTATCTGATACGTATTAATAGCAAAAATAGTCAATATATGCATCAGGCATTCAGAAGAATTCTATCATGAACCTTGTAGTACTAAACTATAATAATATTTCTTACATTTGTAAAACACTTCATTGCCTAAAATGCATTTTTACAAATATTAGCATATCATTAGGTCTGTGAAAACATTTTTATCCTCAATTTCTTTTTTTTTTTAATTTGTTATTTTATTTTATTTTTTATATTTTTGGGAATTGCCTTTTTAAAATTTTATTTTAAATGCTTAAGAAAAGTGTTAATAGACCAGATTAACTAACCAGACGAAGTAACTAGATTAACTAATTGTAGACTTTTAGAAAAGTTACTTACCTTTTCTAAGTTTCAGTTTTTCTACTTATAAAACAAAAATATTTGATGTGAGTCTCTTTAGATTCCCCTTTACCACTCTGCGATTATTTCTTTGATTTCAGAGTGTAAGAATCACCTGGACAGGACCATCTCTTTATCTAATTTAATTCTATAAATACTGGTAGGATAAACTCTAGGTACTACTATGCACGAAACTAGGCTGCTCTGAAAACTAGGCTGTATCTGAAAAATAAGAACTGACAATATAAAGAATAAAGAAAAAGAACAGAGGCCTCTGATAACAAACAGCCAAATGGAAAAATAAAAACAGCCAAAACTGCATTGTATTAATAGAATGGAAGAAGGATCAGACAGACTCACAGAATGGAGAACTATCAAAATTTTCAGGAATCCCTGGCTCTTTTTTTGCAAGTCCTACAGATGCCAGAGAAGAAAGGGAGGCTTTTAGACTTGAGAGAGGATAGAAGAACCATGAGAAAGAACCAAGCAGTTGTGAAGAATAACCAAGATGAAAAAAGATTTGAGGATGAATAAACTTGATTTACAGTTATCTGGAAATCTTTTCACTCAACAAACACAGAGGACACAATTCTTTTTTCCAGGTACACATGGATTATCCCCCCCCCAAAAAAAAAAAAATCAAAATCTACCACACAATAGGCCATGAAACTGATTCAATAAACCCCAAAGAATATCACATAGACCTTTTGATCTGATCACAATGCAATAAAATCATAAACTATTAAGTGATGGCTTTCAAAACTCCACGTTACTCGAAATGAGAGAACATTTTACATAAAAATATTTCAATTAAAGAGAAAGACATAAGAAAAACTGTGAAACCTTTACAATGAAAACTTAACAGGTCAAATTCTGGAATTCAAGTAGTACTAGAGAAGATTTAAAATTTTAAATACATTTATCAGAAACCAAAGAAAGATTTAAACAGATAAGTGATTACTCTTTAAAGCACTAGCAAAAGAGTGACCAAGTAAACCACCAAGAAGGAAATAATAAAAGGTAACAGCAGGGATTTCTAGTTAAAGATGGGGGATTGGAGGTGTGCCTTTTAACCCATCCTCTCCATAAAGCCCATAAAACAATGGTGAAGGGATCTTTTAAGGCATAAATCTATAAGGACAAAAAGAACAGAGGATGAAGGAATAGCAATAAAACTTCAGATGATGAAACACTGAAGAATGTATATTAAATGGCTTAGCAAACTAAGACAGAGAATCGTGAACTGGTGGCAGAGAAATCTAAGAAACAATTTCATTTGCCTCACAAAGCTCCACTCTTAAATATGAGCAGGCATTGGGGGTGGGGGAGATGAGAAGCAAGTTGGAGGAAAGAGAGACTTTACAAGGGAAAACTAAACAGAGAAACAAAGAAAGTTAGTATTATTTTGAAAGACATAAAAGAAGATATAGTATCCATGAATCAAGAACAAGATGCTGTTACAAGCAACAATCAGAAAACATGATAGAGGTCTTCGCTATCAAAATTATAAAAGCCAACAGAAAAAAATGCAGTAGAAAATTTGAAATACACTGTAGAGAAATCTAAAGGACAGCAGAACAAACAGACTAAGGGATAGAGAACAGGGGAAAAATTATTTTAAAACTAGAGGATTAATTGCTAAATATTAGCTAAAATCTATCCAAAAAATGATAAAGACCCATGAATACACAAAACGATATTGGAGAAAGAAGCAAAGCCACTGCATCTCACGATGACTACGCAGCAGCAAACACCAATGAAAGAGAATATAGAATACAGGAAAGGTCCTATGTTTGTATGGACTTGGTGTTTGATAGAGGTGGCACTACTAATTTAGTCAGGGAATATGTACACACATATACATAAAATTGTACATTTTTTATTGTATACATATAACTAATAATAAATGTGGATTGGAAAGACATATTAAGTTGAATCACATGGAAATGCTGATATTAGACTGTTTTGAGTTACACAAACGTCAGTTTCATAAAGTTCAACCTAATACACTGAATGACTAACAGTTACCTAGGAAAGAAGGAGAAGAGACGTAGAGGAATAGATTAAAGAAGATAATAAAACAAAAGAAGGGTCTTTTCTGGGGTGTGAGAAGCTATGAACTGGGAAGAAGAGTAACTCAGTTCTATGCACCAATAGGTGGTGATGATGGTAGATTTGTCAACAGACTCATGAAATCATAAATTGCCGAAATGGAGTCTGAAGTTGTTACGTTAAGAAAATCAACAGAAACGTACAAGAAAGAAGACAGATGAGATAAGAAATGATAAAGCTGTCTTGGGAGAGAAAAAAAATATTTGAAAGATGGATAGATAGAGCTGTGAGAAAGGCTAATATTAGCTGAATACGGTTTCAGAGGATAATAACAACAAAATTAAAGCATAAGACTTTGAGGACAAAATGAAAGAATTTTTGTGAAAGAATTTTCCTTAAAGTGAAAGAATTTTTAATAACACTTCAGGGTACTTCCTAACCAGAAGTAAAAGACAGACAGCCGAAATTCCTGAACAAGCTCACGGTAACCTTGACAGCACGGCAGGTAGCTAACAACTTTTTCCCCTTCCCACCACTGCCACAATCACACTTCATATTGTGTCCGACACACACTAGGTTCACAAAATGTGCTCAATGAAATTTAGTGAGGGCGAGGTGATTGTAAATGATCTCACTTTTCCCCTTGAGACGGATTCTCCTTTGGATTGTGCAATTTCTTAAACTCCAGATTTAGAGAAAGATACAGGCTTCACATATTTTTCTAGATAAGGGTGATTACTCTTGCCCTCTTCAACAGACACTTCTGACAGTGAGAATTAAGCTTGTAAATTATACATATTAGACTTGACCATGACATGATACATCTTCAACTTATAATTCAGGTGATCTTATATAATGTGCTAGACAGTAATGTTATCATTATTTACAGAACCTTGAATGCAGCA
>NW_006795376.1:615579-618971 GCF_000442215.2 Lipotes vexillifer
AAATGTCCGTGCATTATTTTTAATGGAGAGAAGCACAGTTGTTTTCCAGATTAATGCACAGAGAGTGGGATGGAGGGATTAAACTGGGAGATAGAAATATGGATTTCTCTGTAGCTACAATAATAATCTTCTGAACACTCTCCTACTTCCCACCCCTCCCTGGACCACTCTTTTCCTACTTTGGTGATCAGTGAAGCCAACTTCCTCAAATATCCACTTACAGTCAATCCTTCACAATTTTCATGAATGAAATAAAAGGTGTGGTAAATTACTGAGGACATTAATTATACAAGCGAAATAAAATGTCTGCACATCATACTCAATAATCTCTCAAATCAAGACTAAATTGTTGTGCTTGCACACACTCAGACTGAAGCTCAGCTTCTTTTACAGATTTAATAGGCTTTAACATTTAATTTGCTTCAATTATTACTTTGTTGATATAAATAGGATGTTTATTTACTCTAGTCTGTCAATAACTGAAAAAGGAAGCCTCTAAAGACAAAATACTCAATTACGTTCTGTACCAGGAATCTATGAATCAAAACATAATCATCGAGGCCAGTGTCTTCCATCAGTCTCAGAGTTGCTGTCCGTTTGTAGCAGGAGACCAAAATGAAAAAGCTAGGTAGCTCTCCAGTTCCTTCTGACTCACTTTAGTGTACAACCTGGGTTATCTTGATTGAACTCCAAGACTACCTTACCTCCCTATTTTTAACATGTGTTCAAAACCGTGATACAAAATGTAGATGCTCCATAGAGACCTGTCAACTGAATCAAATGTCTCTAACACTAAATTACTTACACCAGTTTTGTTCTCCTTTAACCACACAGACTCTTGCTCATCCTTCCTTATCTTTAAGATGAACAATGATGTTCCCAAATATTGTGAATTCCCTGAAAATCTGCTACAAACATATTAACTAGAATACAAATGAATTTGTGGTTTCTTATTACTTGGGAATTTTCCTGTGCCATTTCTCCTTACATATGCACAGATAAACTTTTCTGTGTATACATAAAATAATTAGGTTTTAGATCTACATCTTCACAAATTACAAAAGGTATTCTAATTCCAGAGCCAGAGGAAAAAGGTGAGCAACAGGAATCCAATACCTAGAAAAAAATTACTCTTCTTAAAGTCTTTCAGTTTAGCTCTCATTAAACAATGAAATTTAAGATTGAATTTTTGGAATTATATTACATAAATCCCATATATTTTTTCAGAATATATATATAAGTTCAGGCTCTGCTAATTACTAGTTATATGATCATTAGCAGTATACGTCATCTCTCTGAACCTCAGTTTCCTGGCCTATAAAACAGAGACAATAACAGTTACTTTAGGCGGTATAGTGAAGTTCAAAGGCAAGAATGGATGTAGAAGTAACTTGTTCATTTTAAAGTCCTGTACAAATGAAATTAGTGTTTGTATGTACCGCCTACTACGGGTCCAAGACTAATCTTTAAGTCTGGAGAGAATGTAAGAAGAATATAAAGTATGGTCTCCTCCCACAACAAATTTAATGCCCACTTGGAATCAGGAAATAATTAGAAAATGAGATGAGGCTATATAAAACTAAGTTGTGTGGTCCAGGCTACGTATGCAGTAACAATTCTAAGGAAGGAGAGCTTTAAATGGGCTGGAAATTATGACCATTTTCTTTCCGAATGGAACAGGCTAAGCTTTGCTTGAATAAAGAAGCAAAGATATCTAACAGCTGCTTACCACTTTGTGTTGCTTAAAATATCAGAGGAGTATGAAGTTTAGGCAGCTCTGAGGGCTGAGTCATCTTCCTCCTAACTTGGTATTTATTCAGGACGCAGCTCTGACGCCGATGACAACAGCATTCCTGACCTCTGAGCTGCTCAAAATGCTAAGACAGTTCTGTAGGTGAAACAGACACCTCATCCAGATTCCCCTGTGGTTAACACTCCCAGTTATGCTTCTGCTGCCTCCTTGTTTTGCCACAATGTTTGTTCTAAAGGAGAGAGCTCTGGACAGCTGAAGAAGAAGAACTGAGGCCAAATGAAAAATAGCCTAGATTTTCTTCTCATGACAATGCTCAAAGCTCACAGCTGAAGCAATCAGAGAAAGGGCTGGAGCACGAGCCTCTAACATGGACCTTTGTACCTTGTATACCATCACTTTCCACCAGTTCAATGCACTTGTTCAAGTTCTATGAAGACCTATTTTGAACAAAGTTCCATAAGTGATGGACATGTAAAATTTTGTAAGGGAGATAATAAAGATATACTTATTGTCACAGACAATCCCACATATATTTTGTTCTCATCTAATCCAGGAGTATCTGTAAACCAGGCTGTTATCACCATTTTTCCAGGTGAGGAGGTTAAGGCCCAGACAGGTTTGATAACTTATCCAAAGTCACACAATTTATGAATTGCAGGGAGCAAATTCAGACCCATAAAATCCTGGCTCCAAAGCCTATGTGCTTTACATTTAAATTGTTAGAGGGAGAAATATGAATAAATACATAGAAGTCTTTTTTTAAAAGGAGGAGGGATCAGGGAGTAGAATTTTTCCACTGTTCTAGTTGATGGGGTATTTTCACAAGAGGAAAATTGTGGAGGAGTAGGCTAAAAAAGGCTGAGGCCATATGATAGAGAAGTTTGTTAGTGTCATTACTTTGCACTCAATTATGTCAATAATGCGGAGTTACCAGTGGCTGACCGTGTATGGGGGTGTTGGCAGTAGTCCCAGGTATAAGCAATAAGAGGGTACCCTGTATATACAGAATTTTAAAGCAATAATAAAACCAAGTCATTTCTGATTTTAATCACCTCCTCTTGCCTACAACTTTCAACAATGAAGTGATAAAATACTCCTCTTCAAAAAAATAAGAACTTTTGTACCTTACTTTTAAACAATTGCTGCCATTAATGTTGAGTTTTAATAATACAGTGTAAGGTTCAAACTATCACATTTTTATCATTTATCCTTTACTAAACATTGCGCTCTACATGGAAGTTAATTCACCCAACTCCAAGTTATACCGTTGGCCCCCAAGATACCCATACTTGGCTACATGTCTCCAAGAATAAGTTGGGAAATTCTTGAGCTTGCCTTGGGCAGACATAGCTGTGACGTATGTCAGAGAATCAAAACTTGAGTTACTTCACTTCTGTCATTCTACTGGATCATTGGAGTTTTCTATTTTTGTTTAAATGCAAATGCAAGCATAATAGTTTTATTTGAAAAGTACAAATTTTAGTTCATATATAAAATATTCTATGAACTTGAGCTATCTTGAAAATCACAATCACTTATTTGTTGTTTTAAAAAAAGATTAAATATTATGTTGATTACCAATTATTACATGAAGATAATTGCACCACATGGTGTGTGTGTGTGGGGGGGGGGGGCCGGG
>NW_006795376.1:619097-698528 GCF_000442215.2 Lipotes vexillifer
GAATGCCGCTGGAAGTCAATAAATGTTTTTGATGGGAGGAGTCACAAGAGAATGGTCAAGGTGAATCATAAGACACCATCATTATATCTCTATGCATTTGTATATATGTCTAGTTGCCAGTATGTTGTAATTAGAGGAGGAAAAAAGCAGGGAATATTTGCGAAAACAATAAAAAGTGTTAACTTTTGGAGAACATTCCAGCATGGGTTCTTGATAGGCTACTGCATTTTCACAGCAGCATGTCAATCCTACCCCCAGCAGGGCTCTCTGTGAAGGCAGACAGTCCTCATTTTTAACCAGCAGAGAATGCTACACTTCAAGAAGTCAATAGGAAATCATGCAATTTGGAGGGTTTTGTCACCCAGTATCTTAGGACAGGTCAGCTGAGAAAAGAATTCTTTCCAGTTGTTTGTTAAGGAGATAGAGTTGTCATAACTTGTACTGTTGTTTACAATATCCCAGCCACCTCCCTACGGGAGGGCTGTACATCCTCGTCCTATGGAAGCCTGGCCTGGCTCGATGGCTGACCTGCTAGCCAGTGAAATGTCAGCAGACTTGAGGAGTCTTCTGGGCAGAAGTTTTGACTCAGTGTGGGTGTGCCATGTTCTTTCCTCCAGTCTCTGTGACTATAAAAGCCTGGAGCCTCTATTCACCTGGGTTTCTGAGTGACTATAATGAGCAGAAACCCTTTGTCAACCTATGATAAATATATAACATGGACAAGAAATAAACATTCGAGTTTTAAGCCACTAAGATTTTCTGGTTATTTGTTATCACAGCACCAGCTAGCCCAACTTAACGGAGTCATCTGTCCATTTAGGCAGACACTCTCAAATCTACTGCCAAATTTAGCTCAACCAGGGAAAATTTTATTCATGGAATGTATCGTATGGATATCAGTAGAATTCCTTTTACTGAACAACACTCGACGTGAAGATCATTTGCACTGAAAATTCCTATAAGCACTCCTCATGAAAGTCACCCTGGTCCCCACTTACACAGAGGTTGTCATGGATTACGGGCATTCCACCAACGTAATTCGATGAACATCTTCAAAAGAAGCCTTTGCCTGGGCTTTGTGTTAAGAATCATTATAGTTCTGAGAAAAATGAACTACTTCCATCTCTTAAACACTGTGTATCGCATACCTGATGGAGTTAATCTTTTTCAGGTTGGTTGCCAGGCAGCTTAGAGCCATATTTTGGCAAGTACACAAGCCCATTTTTTTTAAGTCTTACTTTTGACTCTATATTATGTATCTAGTCTTGTTACTTTCTGTTTTCACAATTTTTTAAATTCTATTGAAGTATAGTTGATTTACATGTTGTGTTAATTTCTGCTGTACAGCAAAGTGACTTAGTTATACATATTCTTTTTCATATTCATTTCCATTATGGTTTAACACAGGATATTGAATATAGCTCCCTGTGCTGTACACTAGGACCTTGTTTTTTATCCATCCTAGGCATACAAGTTTGCACCTGCTAACCCGACTCCCAATCCTTCCTTCCCCTACTCCCCCTCCCCGCCTTGGCAACTAGAGGTCTGTTCTCTATATCTGTGAGTCTGTTTCTGTATCATAGACATGTTCTTTTGTGTCGTATTTTAGATTTCACATATAAGTGATATCATATGGTATTTGTCTTTCTCTTCCTGACTTACTTCGCTTAGTATGATAATCTCTAGGTCCATCCATGTTGCTGCTAATGGCATTATTTCATTCTTTTTTACGGCCGAGTAATATTCCATTGTTAATATATACCATGTCTTCTTTATCTATTCATCTGTCAATGGACATTTAGATTGTTTCCATGTCTTGGCTATTGTAAATAGTGCTGCTATGGACACAGGGATGCATGTACCTTTTCAAATTATACTTCTGTCTGGGTATATGCCCAGGCATGGGATTGCTGGATCATACGACAACTCTATTTTTAGTTTTTTGAAGAACCCCCATTCTGTTTTCCATAATGGCTGCACCAATTTACATTCCCACCAACAGTGTAAGGGGGTCACTTTTCTCCACGCCCTCTCCAACATTTATTATTTGTAGACTTTTTAATGATAGCCATTCTGACCGGTGTGAGATGGCACCTCATTGTATGTTTTCACATTATTTAATTGGTGTATCTTGTTTAATTTTCTTAACCACTTCAAGTCCTTTAAAGAACAAGGTGGGGGGTATGTATGTTTTAATTAATTAAATTATAGTGCAGTATCATTACCATCTTATTCTTTCTAAACATGTAAATGTCATGTATCTAGGGCATGTCACCAAAATTGCTCCTAATAAATATCAAAATTTTAGTCCCACTAAATCAATAACTAACTTATTAGAAGAGATTCCCTTGAACCTGAATCTTAAATAGTTTACAGCCAAGTCAAATTGAAAAGGTTCTTCCTTAGGAGAACAGTTTTACTGATTGTATTTCCTTTCGTGTGTTTTTTTTTTTTCTTTATAGAAAGCCTTTGGGGTTCAGGATGGACAATGTAATTCTTTTAATGAATGAATGAATGAGTCTAATACTTCTACTCAATTTAGCTCCTCTTCTTACTGAGTAAAATACTAGGCACTATTAAATCACATAAAGGAATGGAAGGCATACTTCTAGACTTCTGGAAAATTTCATAGCTTGGCTTGGGAGTTCAATTCAATGATTAAAGCAACAAACACAAAAAACTCACAAGGGACAAAACTACTCTGGGCCAGCTAAGAACCCAGAGGCTGGAGGAACTCAGAACAAAAGAATGGTTGTATAAGAATAAAATTAATTGGAGGAGGCTTTCTGGAAGAGGAAAAAGTTGGGCCAGGTCTATTCATCACTATTCCTTCAAAGCTCCCCTTATCACACTTTCCTCCCCCTCCTCCTTTAGATGTTAAAAAAAAAAAACAATAAAAATAAAAAACTAGCAATTAAAATATCTGGCCCAGGGAGACTGCGAGCTCAGCCTCAGCCTCTACAGAAGAAGCTATGGAAAATTGGGCCTCAGGACCCCTAAGGTTTCATTCTGGTTTAGGTGCAGATCTGGCATTTGTTGACAGACCCTTTCCCGGCACCAAGTATGTTGGGGTCACTGGGAAAGAGGAAACTTATGAATAAATTTGAAAGGGGGTCTGAAAATTTAGATGAATGCCAAAGGAGTCCTTTGTGAATAAAATTAAGCGGTCATCGCCATAGAGGACAAACGTTTTAACTGGCTCTGCTGCACAGTAACCTCCCAGAGGCACAGGCATGGGTCTGTGTTAAATGGCTTAATTTTCTTAATCAACTATTTCATTGTGAGTTTTTAATTTCATTCCCATGCCTATTTTTTTTTTCATTTTGCCATAATACATCTCTAAGTACCGTGGCAAACATTTGACAGTTTGCTCAGCAGGTGCTGGGCTCTGCATAGCTTACACAGCTCTACCTTTTATTAATTGGGTTTCAAAATGTGTTCTCGTGTGAACAGAAGCTAAGATGGGACTATTGTACCTGTCAACATGAAGCTGGGCAAAATGAAATATTTGGAATGTGTTTTAAAATAACTCATTGTGAGCTTGATCGGCTCGGAATTTAAAAGCAGAAATATTCTTTAATGTTGAAATAAATAATCATGCAATCAAAACAGCAATAAAATTAAAGAAACGATGGGGTTTGTTCAAGGTTCTTCAGTATTTGCTAACTATGAGAACGTTTTCTTTGTGCCCAATAGGTTATGCGTTGACAAGACATGGAAAAAGCATTTTAATGAAAACTCTAGAGGCCCGGGGAGGTAGTAAATACTTTGAAAGCCAACAACTAAGGCTCTCCAAATACCTGTGACGTTTCCAACTTAAGTTTTGTCTCAGTTGGGAGGGTTTTTTTTTTTTCCTTATCAAGAAAAACTCTCAATTTGAAATTTCAAATTTCCGTCAAAAAGAAGCTCTGCCTAGGATTTGCCCCTCTGAGGAATGTGTCTCTCTTTCGGTAAAGCAGAAGTATCTTTTTTGACGCTTTTCTCCCTTTTTCATGGAGGTGTTTCTGTTTCAATGAACTTTAGTGACATACATTCTCAAACTCCCACTTAGGGCAGAAGATAAAAGGGAAGTAAAGAGAGAGAAGTAAAAGTTGAGGAAAACCTCAGGGATGTGTCAGGCCCTCTGTTGTCATGATCACTGTCGTTGCCGTCATTAACTTTGCTCAACTCTGAAATATTGAATGTTATCCGTGTCCTCCCAAGGGACCATCTAGGCAGTTACCCTCAAAAGGACTGTGTCCTGAACTTGAAACATTGGGAAAATGAAAAGGAAGCCACAATAATCACAAATGAAAACCTAAAGAAGTAAAAGATTGTATATGCATGTTTGTTTCTGATTAAATAAATATATTATCATTTAAAAAATCTTGAAGATTTGTGGCAATGGACAAAGAAAAAAAAAGAAAGAAAGAGAGAAGGAAAGAAAAACCCCTGAAGTTCTACTACCAGAGTTGGTCACTGTTTGGTCTATTTCCCTGCTAGACTATTTTACATGCACTTTTACACACACACACACACACACACACACACATTTTTAGAAACAAAAATAGAGCCATGTCAAACTATGTTTCAGCTTGCTTTCGTACACTTGTCAGTATATCGAGGACAGTATTCTCATTCAATGTATAGAATTGTCATGTCCTTTTCATGTCTGTCCAGTTTCACTGAATTAATGGAAAATAATTTTTTAACCAATTCTTACTGACAAACATTTACAATATTTCTGATCAATACTACAATCACTTAGTGAATATGTCTGGAGGATAGATTTCTAAAAACAGAACTAAGTTCAAAATTAAAATTTTTGCTACATATTTCCAAGTTACCTCAAAAAATGTTGTACTAATTTTCATTCCTATCAACAATGTATGAGAAAATATGCCACTCCACATATTTTTAAGCTTAAACTGAAAGATAAACTATATTATCATTGTTTAAATTTTTAGCTACACTGAGGTTATTTACACGTTTACTTGGAATCTTTATAATATTGAGTCATCTCACCAAGGAATATGGCATAGCTTTGCATTTATTAAATCTTTATGTCTTTCAATAAAGTCATATTATTTTCCTGATAGATATCTTGAAATTTTTTTATTAAATTGTACTATATATTACTATTGCTGATGTTCTAAGATTTTTTTTCATTATATTTTCAAGTGATTTTAATCATATAAACAAAGCATATTGATATCTGAATTTGTATTTTACTCCTAGCCACTTACCTAAATTCAATTAGCTTTAGTAAATTTTCAATTGGTTTCAGTTGTTTTTTTGGTTTTGTTCTTAGACTGTCATAATGCTACAGGTAATACATTTTGCCTTTATTTTCTAATGTATGAAGTAATGATAATGATCATCCTTGTCTTAGTTCAGAATTCAATGAGTTTTTTCACTGTTTAGTTTTTTCACTGTTTATGATAGTGTTGTATCATCTGTTTGGGGCCTTAGATTACTTCGTGAATCTAATAAAAGTTACAGACCCTCTTTATCCTCCTTTCAAATTAATGTGCTGTGTAAATCAGCAAATTTCTCATGTAGTTTTAGTTGACTTATACACCCCTTGAGGCTGATGAATACACTCACACAAAAACACACCCCAGGACAAGCTCAGCTGACATAACTAAAGTTGCTTCAACAGGACTGGCCAGAGGGAAAATTTCCAAGTAGTTGAAGGGTGTCAATTTAATGCAACAAACATTTGCCCAGCTCCCCTTAGGGGTTCTAGTTACCCAACAGAAGGGTTAGCTTTCTAGTGCAATTAAAAACTGACACTCTGCAAGGCACTGGCTATAAATTCTCTCTGAATTATTCTCAGTCTATCCAGAAGGAGAGACAGATAAGTAAACAGAACAACACGAAAAGTGATATTAAAGATGTGTGCATTCTGGAGGACAGCGTACCTGGGTACAGTTTTTGTCAACTGCAGGAAGTTTTACAGAGAATGTGCCTTTTGGAGTTAAGACTTTAAAGATGGTATTGAAGGGGCAAAGACATTCCAAGAAGACAAACAACAAGAGCATATGTAGTCTGGCCTGATAGATTTGTAGAATGATGCGTAGTCCCCTGTGCTTGGAACACAAAGAAAGTGCAAAGATTTTCACTGCACTGTTTGAAATGACTTTGTTTTTATGGGAGCCTCAGCCAAAATAACAGAGTGTTACAAATCTTGCAAAATAAAGATTCCTCAGAAACCTCACACAAATTACATAACTCTTGAACTATTTTGTTTCAGGGTAGAAACCTCATAGATATTCTCAGTCTTACCATTGGTTTTCCAATTTAGTCCTTTTGTTCCCTTCTTACTTAATTGGTCCAGAATCTTGTGGCCTGCTGAGAATGCCTGAGGGCTTTCTTTGTCTGGTACCAATTTCAGAGACTTCTGGCTGAATGCTAGTGGAAGTTGTTAACAGTTGCTGGAAATTTAGTGTGAAAAAGTTGGCTTTGGGGAGATTACCCAGAAATACCAATTATCTCCTTTACACCCATACTTAGAAGAGAATATGTCTCTTGGGGATATTCACTTACTTTCTACTCATCTCAACTAAATTCTTTGGACATATCTGTCCATGAATGGCGTGACTTTTTTCCCATTGTTTCTGTCAATTCATTTTCTTTCTTACCTTGGTCCCCTCTATGTTATAACTTTCTCCATGGTTTTTCCCCTCATCACTATTTCTAAGTAATCTTCAGCACTAGTCACCAGACCAGAATTTGCAAACAGAAAATCTACTCTTCCAATCTTGTCCAAATATGGTATTTTGTTTGTCCTCCACTCTCAGTTGAGTCACAAGGTGGGAGGTGATGGTTTTCAGAGATGGGAGTGGGGTGGCTGTGGCAGACATCAGTATTTTTTAAAAGCTCCTCAAATGATTCTCATGAACAGCCAGGATAGAGAACCATGGAACTGATGGCACTCCTCATTAATCCCTCAGTATAGCCCTCAGGACTCATGTCTCCTTAACTCTGCCACCCATTCCCAAACAGGCCTAATTAACTGAATCTACTTTCTCTAGGTAGCCACATTCTACAATGGAAATGCAACTATTGCATCAAATTTTCTTGCTAATGTCCACTAATTTTCACAGCTGAGATGCTGAATGAATACATGTAAAGCATTTTTAATAAAAATATAGGTTGTTATATCTTTTTTCCTACCTCTATCTCCCTAGCATAAAATCACTGAGTTCTCCTTATGCTTTGTCCATTGGTCATTTGTCTTGTTCCTTTGTGAATTCAATAAATAGACTTGGAACATATTTGTATAGTATGATTACAATGGCACTGATTCTTACAGCAATTTTGGTGTTCAAAGCATATTAAGGGGAAAAAAAGAGATACTAATGCTGAGAAACTCTTAAAAGAATTCCTCAGTCTTTTAGAAAATGCTTAAATGTAAAACACTGCCTAAAGTATTCCATTATGTAAAAACTAAGATATTCTATTGTAGACACAAATTGTACCTATTTGGGTTTTCTTTCTCCTATTCTTTCCTTAGCTCTATCTGCTTCCTTTAAATCAATGCTGCTTTGGTAAACTCTTCATTAGTATTTGTCAAATTACTGTTAGATTCAGCTACTTTGTTTTGTTATTATTATAGTTATATCCTCAAAGAGTATTTGTAATGCATTCTTCACATAGGAACCCAAAACAGGCTGTTATTAAGTATATCATTATAGCACATAGGATGGAAAGTTTATTTTCAGAAAATGCCAAATAGCCTGTGAGGCCTCTGGAGAATTCTGAAAGATATAATCCAGAAGCCATCATGAACTTGTTCTTTTCCTTCAAGACTTGTTCCTCTTGGTTCTTGCAACTCCCTGACTCCCCTCTCACCAAGCATCGCACAGTAGGTTCCACTGGGCTCATGCTGCACACATGACTAGAGGGTGATACTTAGTTGAGTCCATCAAATTCTTTCTCCCAGTCTATTACTAAGTTTATTGAATAAATTCCAATTGAGTTATATTGCTTTAAGGGCAGAATGTTTCCCCAAACCAAAATGTCCTATTTATGCTGTATAGCAATTTTTTAAAAATTGGAAATAATGGTAGGTCAAAAACAATTTTCCTAATCTTAATTGATATCATGCCCACAAATAGCAATAATTTACTTCTATGCAAAAGCTCTTCAACTCTGTACTAAGAACATAAAGATTTGAATTCTATTTCGGGCTCTAGCACTGATTTCCTGTCATAAGTCTTTCAGTTTCCACATTTATGAAACCAGCAAGCTGAAGAAAAATAAACACCTGTGCCCTTAGGGCATAAGGAACTCAGGAATTAATGAGTTAATAATTTACACACAGCACGTGTTTCTTAGAGGGAAATAGCCTTCATAACACACCACAAGTATAACGTTGAAATAACTAAGGATGATAGGTAGCTAACTTCATTTATTTTGTAATGTCTATGGTATTTTGATTCGACAAATTCTGTGCTAACATGTGGTAGCATTTAGCCAATACGCCTAATAATAATTATAAGTAGATTGAGAATTAGCTCACAAATACAACTCAGGAAGTTTATTTTGATGATTTGTTTTTCATGTTCTGTGAAATGAATTGCATTAGAGGTCAGAAAAAGTGCTGTAAGGGGGCACTTATTTAATATGTAAAGTGAAGTTGATCTAGTTGAACATTATAATAAGATACACATAATTGGCATCTCTCCTGGGAGTCAAACTCCATAATTTTCTGCCTGATTAGCTCAACTGTTGCAGAATACACAGAGAGATGGCAAGAGGCAGAGCAAATGGTCTCTGTATTTAATGTTGTTCATTTTTAGTCATGGAAAGAAGTAAACAAACTACTGTATGTGATGACAAAGCAGGAATTGGACCAAATTCCATTATCTGGCTAAATCCACTGTTCTCACAGTTTATTGAAACATGAATGCAATTCCCAAAAAGTTTATTTAATTTGATCCTGCAACCTCTTGACTTGTTAGTGATATTTTAAAAAGAAGGGAAAAAAAAAGAAAAGAAAAGAAAGAAAAATAACTGTTGTCCATCAAGCTCCCAAGGTTGGAATCAGCTTCCTGAACACATCATATACACACCTCCAAATTTCAGTTTTCTCCTCCACAACTCCCCTCATATTCTAGTCATCTCACCCACCAACGCACGTGCATACACACACGCACACACACACACACATACACACACACGAAATAGATGGAGTCATAATCATACAACTTCAATAGCAATGGTAAAAGGTAACAAGTTACAGCAAAAAAATGTAGAAAATGTTAAAGAGGAATCACTTTGACAAAATTTTTTTTAAAGGAATACAAATTTACGTATATTTTTCTAGGGCAACTTTCTAAGTAATGACTTTGCAAAATTTCTATTTGAAAAGGGAAACAGTGTACTTTATACTTTGGTTTTCAACTTTAGTAACCATTTGAACATGTTCCTAATTTCAAAATGCAATTAAAAGTTCAAGTTTACTTGTGACCTACTAAAGAAGCTTCCTGGATCAGAAATAACAGAATAGAAACGCTTAAAGTCTGTTATATGCATTAGACATCAGATCATCCTAGGATTTTTGGATGAAGAGCTCTCATAATAAAGAGACTGTGTTATACTAAGTGTGAAAAAAGTCAGAAACACACATTAAATGTTTCATTTGATCCCCAAGGGGGATACGTTTTAAACCAAGTGAGTAAATATTTTAAAAAAAAATTCAGCAAGGGATTTTATGGAATCCTCCCATACTTACAAAGATTCTGAGAATTTTTTACATCTCTCTGTATGGCAATAAGTTGCCCATCTCTAATTTTCATTTAGCTTTTTTTTCCTGACAATAATTTTTGGCTTAGTGTTCCTTTTTAGAAAGCGTAAACAGAAACATAAGCAGATGATTTTTTTTTTTTTTTTTTTTTTTTTTTCCTTGCGTTATGCGGGCCTCTCACTGTCGTGGCCTCTCCCATTTGCGGAGCACAGGCTCCGGACGCGCAGGCTCAGCGGCCACGGCCCACGGGCCCAGCCGCTCCGCGGCACGCGGGATCCCCCCGAAACGGGGCACGAACCCGCGTCTCCCGCATCGGCAGGCGGACTCTCAAGCACTGCGCCACCAGGGAAGCCCAAGCAGATGATTTTTATTGCAACTTCTCTACCTAAAACCAGCGAAATTAATATTAAAACATATACACCGCAATATTTATGTCAACATTTTGAGTATTTGTTTTCCTGACATTGACACATTTTCCTCACACTACAGCCACCTGAGAATATATACTAGGATGTACATTTTGCATTGTCTAGAAGAACCTTTATTATTATGAGTATATTCATTCTATACTCACCAGAGTATCAAAGCACCTGGAATATTCGTGGTAAAGTAATGCAGATACCAAAGCATTTCCCTATCAAAAAAAAAGTCTATTTTATCTGAAAACAAATAATTTTTGTTCCTCAACTGCATAAGCAAAAAAGGCTTCTGAGCAACAGAAGCAGTTTACCTGACATGAAGGTGGTAAAGCCCATTCACTTCATAAGGCATCTTTCTCCTGTTTTCTCAAAATTTTAAGAATGTTAGCTATGTACTTTCTAGACCATGGCAGATTAGAAGCTGTAAATGGAAAAGGGATAGAACTGAGTAATAGCAAGCACCCCAACAATGACAAGGATAAATAGCTACTAGAAAAACTACTTAAAGCAGGCAAATAATATATAGTAATTTGAGATAATATAGAGATGTATTAAAAGGCAAAAATTTCTCCAGAGTTTTAATGAGCCATAAGTTCATTGGTACATTTATATTTATAGCTATACCGGAGTCATAAAAATAGCTATGTTTAATATGTTCTTTAATATGTTTAAGAAAGCAGAGAAATTTCAAGTACAGTTATAAATGTTGCCAATAAAAATAATCAGATTTTTTTAAGTTTTAAAATTTTAAAAGTCTAAGCTTTAGATATTTAGGAAATTAATTTTTGCAGAATGCCTCATTTTCAGGCATCCACAGAACTAAGAAGATATTTGGCATTGATATAATTCTAAAGTTCAAATGATTACACTGTCGAAGTAAAAAGTTATCAGGAGTTCAAGTAAAAGGCTAGAAGTTTTATCTAGAAGAGAGTTAGCCTGCTGTCACATTGAAAAAGTTTTGCTGATCACGAGATGGAATGTTAATGAGTAAGGCAGGATTTTCTTGGTAATAGCAAAGCTATGGAGGGTACGTCAGACGAGGGTACCTTGCTACTGGTTTCATTTTCAGGTTCAGCTAGACCCTGCATTTTTCTGGTGCCAAGAAACTCTTCATTTAAAAAAAAACTATTGATTCTTTTCAGACGATCCACTCATACGTAAGTACATACATGCCAATAGGGAAGTATACACCATTCCTAGTCTTACGTTTTTGCAAGGGGGTACGCAAGAAGGATGTTGGGCAGGATGGTAGTTTCCACGTTAGGCATTTTGTGAAGCATGCAAAACTGGTTAAATATGAGTTTTTCTTGAGCATAGCAGGCAGAAAATAATTCAGTTGGCTGATGAACCCAGACTATGGTAAATATTCACTAGCTAACAGTTTGATTTGGCCATGTTCACTCAGGTGAGAACATGGCCAGGCTGCTGGTCACCATTATCCCCTGCTGTTATAGTGCATGTGTTTTATCCCATCATGCTTTGCAGCACAGTGGCAAACTGACCTCACAAAATTCCAATAACACAATAACACCCAATGTCTATTGCTCAAACAAGGGGAACACTCAGTGCAGTTTAGATCCCACTGACCAAGCTGATGACTTGCATCTGATCCAGATATCTGAAATCATTTGTAGCCAATCCTCTAGCCAACTGGTCTTAACATTGAACCAACTGACTTGCTTGCTGACAGGCTGAATCAACAGATAATTTATGACCTGAACTTCTGTAATTATTTTAATAGCCTTTTCATACCCTTTCCATTCTATTTACTATAATAGGAGCATTTAAAATGAGAACTCTTCACTAGCAGAAAGGGATGTAAAGTTCTTAAAGAAACACTTTGTTAAACAAATCAGAGACCTGGCCTTTTAAGAGGATCCATATTGGGAAAACTCCCCTATCCCTCCTTTCAACTCATCAGTTTGGAAATACACTCTACTCTTTCTCACCATTTTGTATTATTGTCCCTTAAATTCTGACTTTATTGCCTGTTCTAAGACTTTCAAACATCTCAAAGATCAACATGCTCTTCATTATCTTACTTTTAGTAACAACGGGAGCTGAAAGAGAAGTTATTCCTTTAAAACATTTTTCTTCTTACTAATCAGACCAAGGATTCTTGACTTCCAAGAGATCAGTTTGCTGCCAAGACAGTGCCAGTCTGTCTTCACTCTGTGTTCATTCACCTTCTGTTTCTCACTGCATACTGCAGGAAGGTATTACCAACATCATAAACATTGATGGCAGGCAGATGTCATGGCCACCAGAGGTGGACGAAGAAAGGACATAGATCAAGGCAAGTTTTGTGAAGAAAAACGAATAAAATTGTTTTTATCCACTTAGCTAACTAAAGAAAGTACGGCTCAATACCGAACTGCTATACTTTACAACATACCATAGAGAATACCAAAGAAAATATTGCCTGGGGAGATGCATGCTCAAACCTTCCCATCTGCAGCTGCTATCAATTATTCTGCCCTGATGTGACCAGAAATCTCAGTTTTCAATAGAGAAATATGAGTTGTAAAAGAATCCTTACTGGCCACCCCTACATTCCCCTCCCTACCCCCACCTCCTGCTTCTATTTTGCTTTTCAACATTTGAAATGTCCACATACTTTGTATCCTAGTCTGCTGGGAAGTTAGAAAAGCAAATGTAGCTAGCTTCAGGGCAGAGAAGAGATTCTGTGGCTTTCAGAGACTCTCCATTGGGTAACAAAGACTCATAAAAGGGTACCTTCACCCTAAATGTTATATAAACAGAGTCCTGTCTGTGGGTGTGATTTACACTCTTATTGAAGATCCTGAATCTTCCTTCTCTTCATGCTAGTAGATAAGTGAAGGACAAAAAGTCTATTTAGCATGGTTAAGCTGATCATTTTTTCAAAGATGTGTGCAAATCTGGGGCTGAGATCCCGTTTGTCAACCAAATTGTCAGGAAATAATTTATTACTGACAAGAACAAAGTGTGCAGCTGGATATCCCAAACAACGGCATGCTAAATGAGCCAGAGACTTGTTATAAATATCTTCCCTAGGACTCCATTTCCTATAGTCTAAAATTATTCTAGAAGCAGCATGGTATATGGAAAAAAGAACTGTACTGGGCATCAGGATGTCAGGGTTTTCTTTTGCCTGTTCTAATAACAAACTGTGAGAAAGAAAGAAGAAGGAAGGAAGGAAGGAGGGAAGGAGGGAAGGAAGGATAAGATAAAAGAGAAGAAAATAAAAGAAAATAGTATATACTAGATGACTTCTGAATTTCTTTCAAGCTCAAAAATGCTATACTAACAACACTGATGTCCTATACAGGGAACGTTGCTACCCAATGCTACACAAATGAATGCAGGCCTATCTCATCCAAAAGATAAGAAAGCAAGATTTAGAAAAAGGAAAAGAAGGTCTCTCGTAAAACAGTTTTTTGATTTCTGTGTGAATTATATAATCAAGAAATTGTTCTTCTGGTGCAGTTAGTACAGAAAATTCAAGAGGTGAAAAAAGTTAATAACACATCAAAATGAGACAAAGTAATTAGGAATTAAGACTTCAGTTTACAAAACAAATTCTTAAAAAGAAATGATAATAAGTGAAAACCCTGTTGTTTAGAACTCCCAGTCTTTTTTGACTTTAGTTATCATTCCACCCATATGTCTGCCTTCTCTGCTAGAATATATAAGCTCCTAGGTGGTATGGGCCTTATTTTACTCGTGTTTTATCTTTCACATTGATTTGCCCAGAAGGGCACTCTGTTGACTTAAATCCTATTTTCAACATATTGAATGAGTGTGGTAAAGACTTAGAAAAATCAAGCAAACTCAACTTCATTTTTTGTAAATTTAAATTTTAGATGAATCTCCAAACTTCCTTCTCTCATAAATGACTTAGGAGACTATGATTTCATATAGAACTTGTGGTATACCTAACCAATTGTAGAAGGCTCTTCTTATCTTGAAAGAAAAATATAAAATCGTAAGTATGTTAATTTTAAGCTTATCTATTAGGCTTTCTCTATTGCTCATTCATTTATTTATCCATTCATCGTATATTTAATGGGTATCAGATACTCTGGTTATACAACCATGAATAAGATATGGTCCCTGCTTTCAACGGAGAGTTTCTAGTCTATGGAGACAGAAGGTCGATTACAACACAGTGGGAGAATTGTGGTGATATTGATATGTATAAAATACATCAATGGCACATCAAAAGGACACCTGAATGAATGTTGAGGATCATCTGAAGCTTCTCAGAAGAGATGATGGTAATTCTGAATCAATCAGGGAAAAGACCTAAGACTTGTAGACAAAGACAGTAGCACTTTATATTTAGTTAAGAAACTTTATGGTATACCACTTATTATATGTCAGGCATTTCCCCAAGCACTTTAATACTCACAACAACTATATGAGGGAACTATTAACATCCCCATTTGACAGACGAGGAAACCAAAGTACAGTAAGTCCCCTACATATGAACCTTCAAGTTGCGTGAACTTTCAAAGATGTGAATGTGCGTTCGCATGTCCAATCACCTAAGTTAGTTCACATGTCTGGCATATATTGTCACATGCGTGCATCCTTTACAAGTGGTTGTGCTTCTGTGTACTTTACTGTACAGTACTATATAGAATACAGTAATACAGTATCTTTATTTCAAGCCCAGGATGTGAGTGAGCGAAATTGCAGCTTGCCCTCCGTCTCTGCTGATGATCCTTCAGCTCTACCATCTTCCACCTCCTCTCCCTCCTCCAGTCAGTAACTCTTCTCGCCTGTTCACTTGATGCCAGCCCCTGGATGCCAGCGGTTGTACTGTACTACTATACTTTTCAAGGTACTGTACTGTGAGACTAAAAATATTTTATTTTTTGTGTTTCTTTTCTATGTATTATTTGTGTGAAAAGTATTATAAACCTATTACAGTACAGTACTATTTAGCCGACTGTGTTAGTCGGGTACCTAGGCTAACTTTGTTGGACTTACCAATAAAATAGACTTACGAACACACTCTTGGAACGGAACTCATTCGTATATAGGGGACTCACTGTACAGAGAGGATAAGTAACTTCACAAGGTCAAATAGCTCGTAGGTAGCAGAGCTGGGGTATGAACCCAGGCATTCTGGCATCAGAGTTTATATTTTTAACTTTCTTGGTTATATGCTGCTGCTCTAAGGCTGGGAGGCTAGAAAGCCTGGCTCCTCTTCACTCACCTCTTTCCAATTTATTCTCTGCCTCAGCATTCTATGCGTCCAATTTTGTAAGGCCTTATTTATCTGTGTACTTGTATGCTGCCTGTCTTCCTCATTATACTGCAAACACGGCATGGGGTTCTCACTGAAGGGTGCTATGCAGGAGAGCCATGTGGTCATATTTGAACTCTAGAAAGAGAACTCTGATTGAAGCAGAGGGAAAGGATGTTGTTAGGGTTATAGTATCTATGGTTGATCTGATTTAAAATGGAAGTTTCAGCCCAGGCACATTCCAAAGTGAGGAGATAGACCAAGGAGCAAAAAGGTTTCAAAGTAAGTGGATAAGGTCTACTTTAGATAACTCTTAAATGCCTCAACCACATCAAAGTAGAAAATGGTCAAGAGCTGGAGGTTAGCAGAGGATTTCTGGAGAGGAGATTCATTTGAAGAGGCGTTTGGCCTGAGACACAACCACACCATCTCCGGCCCAGGAGAGCAGGAGATAGCTCTAACCTCAAACCCAGTTAGAGAGCTTCCAGGTAATACCCAAGGAAGAACTTTCTGGAGAGAGCAGCAGGAGGGGCTGGCCCCTCAACTCACACTCAAGAAAAGCAACTTCACTAAGACCAGTGCAAGAACTCAACGTTCATCGTTTGCAGTTTCGGTCGTATCTGACCGCCCCCTGAAAACCTAGAGGACGAGAGACCGACTGATTAGTTTCTCGACAGGGGTGTGGGGGAGGTGGGCTGTGCTGAGATGGGGCCACAGGCCTGGAGCCAAGGATATGTGAATGTGGGTCGGTGACCTAGGGAAAACGACGGATGAGAAACCAGCACAGAGCTGAGCCTGCAAAGGGCTATCATGGGTCCCTGGAGGAGGGTCCAGGTGATCATTCACACCTTGGCAGAAGCTGAAGCTTCTGCTGGATATGTAGGGACTAAAGGATGAGGAAGTGATCAGCCTAAGCAGAAGAGCATTTGCCCTTAAGGGGAAGTGCCAGGTGAGAGACCCTCACTGATATGGGGAGGGGTAGGGAGAAGGCTCTTCTACAAACCCAAGAGTGTCCACGATAGAATGAACCAGCCTCACCCACCTGCCAAGTCCAGAGAGGGGGTGGTGCCTGATCACCAGGTGAGTGAGGACTGTCTGCTGCCTCTTCCTCTCCGTCTTCCCTCATCCCCAGTTTGGGAGGGATTCAGAACCCCAGAGTTAGCCAGATGAGGGAAGAGACGGAAGAGTCATGTGAGAAAAGGGGAAGAAGCTGACCTCACCCTCTTTACCTACTAGCAGGAAAGGCCTTCGATCTGGCACAACATCATGATGCCAGTGTGACAGTGTTTGGTGACTTGAAGTAAAGGTCTGAACGTAACCACAGGATTTCATGGAGGCTGCCAATCACTGTAAAGGGAAGAGCTTACCCCACCAAATCAATTTAAAAGGATAATGAGGGACCACAATAAAGGTGCTGGGAGATTACACTACGATCACATTTGGCATTTAACAGAAAGGATGAATCCACCAAAGGAATGCTGCCCCAACCCAGGCAAGAGCCAGAGCCATGGTTTATAGGCGCTTCATGAACCCCAGTCAACCCCAAACTGCCCAGGGAAGCCCAGGTCTCACTCTGGGTTAACCACAGAGAACATTTAAGTCCACAGGTTCCTGTGGCAAATTGCTCCATACAACCTGGGACCCTGAACCCTTGGTGTTCCCTTCCAGACCCAGCCTCAGGGCCCGACAAAGCAGGTTTCCCCACGAGGTTACTACTGAGGGCTGAGGACACTCAACGCTGCCACCACACCCAAGCACCAGAAAACAGGGTTTAAGCCGCATGCCACTGGGCTCTCAATCCCTTGCCACACCAACCTCTTCAGCCCCATCTTCTGCCACATTTCCTGCTTTGCTCCTGCAATACAACTCCTAGTACAACTCGGAGTTCTTCCAACAGGAGAGAGAGTTTCAGTTCCTCTACACATCATGCAGCTTCATTTACACTGCTGCCTCCGCATCTAGAACATTCTCTGACCCATTCCCACCCTTTATCTGGAAGTTGAGTGTGTGATTAAGAGCATGACTCTGGAGGAAAACATGTTGGCTCTGAATCTGAGTTTCTGTACTTTTTTCCCTTGAATGACATAGCGGTTCTAACTGCAACTTCATCTATAAAATGACAAAATAGGGCTTCCCTGGTGGCGCAGTGCTTGAGAGTCCGCCTGCCGATGCAGGAGACGCGGGTTCGTGCCCCGTTTCGGGAAGATCCCACATGCCGCGGAGCGGCTGGGCCCGTGAGCCATGGCCACTGAGCCTGCGCGTCCGGAGCCTGTGCTCCGCAAATGGGAGAGGCCACAACAGTGAGAGGCCCGCATAACGCAAGGAAAAAAAAAAAAAAAAAAAAAAAGACAAAATAATATTATTTACTTCATAAAGCTGTGGTGAGGTTGTAATGACATAAGGAACAGAAACTATTTAGCCTATGGCCTGGCACATATTAAGTACTAATAAACATTTGCTGAAAAAATTGAAGAAGTGGACAAGTGAGCCCTGACACACCCAGTTTCCTCATATTGGAAAACCACTGCATCCACCATCTACCTGGCAGGCTCCTACTGACCCTGCAAAACCTGGGCCACGTGATTAGAAAGATTACAGAGAATGAGTAACCTCTCACTGTATTAATACACCAGCACATGCCATTAGTTGAGAAAAGCAAGGTACTTAACAATGCATATGGCACCTTTTGTGAAAGGACGTTATCATGTTAACTTTTGTGTGGAAAGAAGGGGAAATAGCACGTAAGAAGTATTTGTGTGTCTTTCTGCTAAGGAGAAACACTGAAAGAATAAGCCAGAAACTACTAGTAGTGATGTTTTAATTCAGCCTCTACAAACATTAAGGTCTACTGACCATGCATATAAGTGATCCAGATATTTATGCACTGGGATCAATTACTGTTTAAGACACTAATTCTATATGAACCAAACCACTAGTTGGCTCAGTTCAATTCATTCTAAAAATCTGTATTCCAAGCAAGAGGGGAAGAGAAAGAAAAGGAAAGGAGAACTTGCTTTGTGCCAGACACCAAGGTAAGCACTGTACATACATTAACTCATGTGATCTTCACAGCCCTGCCAGGTGGTTACTATTTTACAAAGAGGGACCCTGGAGGTCAAAGGCAAGACCACTGGGTAAGAATGGAGCCAGATTTCAAACTTACTTCTGAGTCCCAAGCCCTGCATCCTTTCAGTCACACAGTGTAGCCTCTGTGTATTGCCCAGCTTGGTAACTTACACACAGAATTGAGAAGCATGACTTACTTCTACTTTGCTACTGAACTCGTTAATGAAGACATCCAACAGCACCGGTCCAGTACAGACTCTTGCTGTACGCCAAAAGAGAGACCTTCCCCACTGGTCATAAATTATTTTCCGGTGCTTCTTGCATTCAGCTCTTCAGCCAGTTTTGAACTCACATAATTATGCTCTCTTCTGATTTATTTCCACATATTTCTACATGTATAACCTAATATTATATTAAATTCCTCGTTGAAGACTGAACACAATAAAAATGCAATGAGTCTATTTTGGCATGAATTGTTTTAAGTCAGTGCTGATGTCTAATTATCACTGCTTTCTGTTCTCAATACCTCCAAGTCATGAAAACAAGCTGATAAGCTTAGTGTAATTTTCTAGAAAGTTTTTAGAAAACTATATTAAGGTCATCAGCTTCTCTTCATTTCCTGGAATCTACTAAAAAAAAAAACACACAAAAAAACTTGGATGATATTAGCCAACATCTATTTTTTGCCAAGATGGGGAGAGATATTTCCCATTTTCCATAGTTTTCCATATTAGATATATTTTGTGACCAAATGTACAAAAACTTTATGTTCTAAAAATGCACTTTTCTGAATTTAGATACTTAACTGATGATTTAAAGAAGAAAGATGTTTCCTTACCATCATTTTATCAATTTAGGTCTTCAGTTCCATCATAATGGTGATGATGTTCCCTCCCTTCCAATATGAAGATCCTTAATAGAGAAGATGTAAGTAGAACCAGTCGGTCGTCCTGCCTCCTCTGTGACATTGTTAAAGTTACACTATCTGTGCCATAACTGGGTCTCCATTACCCTTCTTTCTCTGAATATCTCTTTTAATGTCATTTCTGTATGAATTAGAATGTTGCACAAGCCTTAGCTCATTCTCAGCTTAGACTTAACAGTTTTGAGCTACTTCTGTTGTTGCTGTTGGTCAGTGATTATGTGCCCCTCCCCCCATCTTATTTACACACCCTTTTGAACTCTGGCATCAGGGATGGGTGAAGTCACACAAGTGAAAATATTTCTGTAAGCCAATGTTATCACAGTCTTAAATTTACATGACATGGTCTGACTGGTATAAGAATTTAGGGTTTGAAAATATCACCAAAACATCATAGCATTAGCACATCCTTCTCTGCTTTCCTTCCTCTTGTTTTTCGTTCCCTGTAATTCATGAATGATGACATTGAAAATTAATCTTCCAAACAGAGCCTATCAACACAAACATTACAGTGGGAAGAGGGTATCTCTGTTTCCATAACCTAGACACTCACTCATTAGATTCACATAGACTGGGGCACTTTTGTAATCTCCAGATGTAAAGTTGGTATTCCTTGCTCAGGGGTGGACTAATTTGTTTTAGAAATCAGATTTTGGGAGAGTCAAACTGTAGAGCAGAAGCAAAATTGCAGGGCTGGAGAGATTATTTGCTCTCCTGAGACAATTTTCATTTGCCTGTCCTGCAACTCCTTGGGTCATATGGGATCCAGTTAATCTTTTCTCTCTTGCACAGAATCTATGTGTAAATTTCAGTACAAACAGAGACAAGTAGGAACTCAGTAGCTTTAAACTCAGAAAGTCATCACTTTGCTCATTTAATATTGCTCAGGTCACTTCACTTTTTGAAAAGAAAAAAAAGAGATTCAAGAGGGGGTATTTTCTAGACTAGATCTAAATGAAAAATTATTTTCTTTATTACTATTTAAGAGACAGTTCTCTTTGCTATACTTTAAGTGACCACAAGTTCTCTCTCAACTGAGACATCATCAGTGATGCTTTGACTTGTCTTACAACCAAGTAAGTATTTGCAAAAGGATTAAAAGCATTCAATACAATGCAAGAAGCATGGGCAGTCCTCCTGACATAGGCATTGACTTTTACATCCTGTTTCCTGAACTGTGCTATTACAAGTACTGCCTTTTCCACAAGCCTTTTCCCACAACCATCCACAGGTGCAAAAGGAAGTAGGTCTCATGCCATTTCCATTTCCTCCTCCCTATGAAGTCTCTTCTACCGTTTAGTCTCAGATTTTAAACAGAAGACTCCCAAGCAGTAAAAAGCTCATTAGCCAAGAAAATACCTATTTCTAAGAAGGACTTTATTTATTTCATAAGAGAAGAAATTGACAGCAGTTCATGTCTACTGCAGGAAACTTCTTTGGATTATGCTACCTCAAGGTCACTGTAGGAATGAGTCATAAACTGAACTCCTCTTTTTTGTATATGTATAGATCTTCACAATGTGTGTTCTTTTCCTAACTAAGCAGCTGGTTGAACATCAACAATGTGAAGGAATGAAAAGAAATCTATGCAAGGGCAGCAAGTACCTTGTAGCAAGTTGTGTTACCAATGGCCAACAAAAGGCAGCGTCTGGCTGGTAATGTGTTTGTGAAATTGCCTTTTAGATTCATTTTGTTTTCATAGACAAGAAATAAGAGGGCATTGACAAGGTCTTCTAAAACTAAGACGTTAAGAAAATAAGATTATCTTCTGTCATTTAAACTGAAAAATAAGCAAAATAGGACAGAACAGAAAAACCTGAATTCCCCAATGGCTTACAGCCTTATGAATCTGGTCCTAGCCCTCTCATAAATTATATAATTTTGAAGAATTCACATAACTTCTTTGAGACCTACTTTTCCCAACTATAAAATTAAGAGGTTAGCCTAAAATATCTCGAAGCTCCTTCCCAATTCAAACATATTATGTATTCTAAGCAACTCCCATAAATGCCTTGACTAGCATCATTCAATACTAACTTTTATGGGAAGTCCATCCCTTTGAGAGGAATAGATGTAGGAAGCCAGAATTTCAGTATGTCATACATTTCAGAGTACTGTACTTCCCACCTCATGGGCTCAGTTATCCTTTGTACTGCTCCAATTATATGCTTTCCCACCCTTTGTCAGCATTTGGTTCTTTTTATGAGTCGATAAAAGAGCTGAAAATGGTATAGCGCAACCTATCTGAAGTCACACAAAGTACCTAGAGATGAAGTCTAGGTTTTTGCTTTGTTTTCTTTCCCAGGTTTCTCTTTGTTAAATGTGGCCTTATTTAATGGTGCCATATTCATCACCATCACAAGACTTTTTGGGTTCCTGCTGGGTACACAGCAAGTTACCAGACCCCATGGGAATTTATGTGGCTCACAAAAGGCATGACTCCTACACATGCACTTTCCATCTAAAATAATCCCATCTGTCTGACCTTTTGAGTGTAGTACATAAACATCTCTTTGTCCTTCAGTAAGAAAATAATACCACTATAGCTCAATGTGAATGGTATTTACAAATGAAGAAACAGAGATTCAAAAGAAGTCAATTAATTGGTCTAAGACCATATGGCTAGAAACTAGTAGGACTGGAACTAGAATGCAGGGTCTTCTTTCTTCTTGCTCAATTTTTTTTAATAATCTAAACCATATTACTTCTGGGCTGTATGGTACAGGAAAAGAATTTTCAAAATCCTGCAGAACTCAAAATCCTTTCTCTTATACATTAAAAATAGCCTTCCCAAGTCTCAGAGATTGTAGCAGAGCCATTTTAGATCAAGCAGTGAGTATGACAACTTTTCTTGGCTGAAATGGTAGACTTCAATCATTAACTGAGCATCTTCTTTGGCTGGGCAAAGAGCTGGAATCCCTGATAGCCACAAAAAAGGTACACTGTCTGTCATTTGTAAAGACAAGGCAAATGAGCTCTTAAAAAGATACCTTGTAGTGCAAAGTAGTCAATGGATGAACGGAAAGTGGCAATCTTCCAGGTTCATTTACATATTTAGTATCTTCTATATTTAAGATACTGGGTGTACTAGAGGCTGCTGAAGATCTTTTAAGAGTGTTAAATAATCCCAAGAAAAAACTAAAGAAATAATCAGACCAATTCTTGACAAAGAAGCATTATATAGGAGTTCCAGTGGCCTGTGCATGCACTTGTGTGAGTTTGTTCCCTCTTCTCACTCTTGCTCTTCATAAGTAGGATTACTTATCCTGTCAGGGATGCTAACATAGTGGCAGAATTTCCCAGAGATCAACAAAATATTATAGATAAGAAGGCCCTTATTGGACACTTAGCCCACACTTCCAACCTTCCTTCTTATAGAACTGTTTTCAACATGGTGGTTGAGCCTCTGTTTGCATATTTCCACTGGAAGAAGGTTGTTTTTTCTTGACCTACCTCATTCCACTTGAGAGACTAACTCTAATTATTAAAAATTTTTCTTTATGTAGCAGGATTCTAAACTTGAGAACCTGAGCTATGGCAACCCTAGGATTCAGATGTGTCTGTCAAACCAGTGGAGATAACAGGATTGGGCTAACCAATGGAAGAATGATTCAAGAAACATAAATTTGACCCAAAGGTAATAGCTGGTGTCAGATGGTGAGGTCATTTTGAATAGATCACATTGTCAATCTTCCGTATTTCCCTCTGGCCCTCATGGACTCAATAGACTGAGTCCTTTGAAGCAGTTAAGTGCACTGAAAAAAAAAAAGAAAAAGAAAAAGAAAACAAATCTCTGTATAAAGCATTAGGATCACAGGTATATTGACTGAATTCAGCTTGCAGTGAAGGTAAGACACAAGTTGACTACATGCAGTATATCAGGGCTGGGATTCTTTCTTGAGAGAGAACAGGACCAGACTACAGCTGGGATGGAAAAGAAGGACATAGGATCATCAAGCTGCTCTAGGTTTCTAACCAACCAGTGGCCTTAACAGTAGATATAACCATAGTGAATCAGAACTAGAGAGGAGATACATAGTGAACAGTAAATAATGAAACCCACGGGGTAGCTGAGAAGCCTCTTCCACACATGGGACACTGTCCAGAGGATTCTCAGAACTATCTGAAAAGAATCTGAAAGACCAGACAACCTCAAGAGCAGGAGGAAACTGAAATAGGAAAATATTTACCAACGCCACCATGATCCTATTCTTCAATGAGGCTGAATGATAATAACAGCACAAATATGGGCATTAACGATAACTACACTCAGCCTTTTTATGTGTTCTCACTCTTAATGCTGGTCACAACATTATGAAGCTGGCATTAGTGTTGTTAGTTTACAGTTGAGAAAACTAAGTCTCAGAGGGCCTAAGTAACATCATCAAATCCATGGCTGGTAAGATGTAAACCAGGATTTGAAAACAGGTCTGACTCCTCACCACATCATGCTGTGTCCTGAAGTAACATGGAAAAACATAGGTTCCATGAATAGTAAATCAAAATCTGCCTCCCTAAATTTTCCACTCACTGATCTGAGTTCTTTCTTTTGAAAATACACTGTCTTTGTGGGCTACTCCTTCCCCCATATGGCAGCTCCTCAGAGATTGGAAAATACCTGTCAAGGACTCCACTGAATCTTCTTCATCTTGACCTCAGGTAGCCCACTGTCTGATCCCCTCACCAACCTGGTCTTCCTCCACTGGGAAGTCTAGTTTGTCAATGTCCCCACAACTCTAGATGTTTTCCAATTTCCTTTAAAAACGATTTCTGCTGTATCACGGTGCTCTCCTGAGCTCTCTGGACTCCTATGTGCTGCAGCAGCTCCCTATTTTCCCAAATTTTGACAAGAGACACCAACTCAGCATCACCCTTAAGAGCCACTGAGATGGTGAACCAGGTATCCCATAACCCAGTGGGCCATGTGAATTAATTCTCTGGAGCCCAGCTTACTGCCATCCCTATGTAAATGCTGTGATAAAATGTTAAACTGTATGTATAATTGATAATTACTTTATAGTAATATGGGGTCTCGCTTGTTTGAATAAAATTCACCATTTACAATTTTCTACTAGAAACAATTTCTCGTTGATAACTCTCCCTAATTGCTTGAACCATATGACATATTTTTCTAGGTAGCCTTAAAATAATTGTTATATTCCTTTTAGAGTTAGCATCTAAATTTCTGATCAATGGTGTTATAAATATCTTTTTTGCATAATGAAAAATGTCTACCTCTATATTACTCAGGGATATTTATAGACAAGACACAGTCAGCCTAAGTCATGCCCTATTCATCCTAGTAACAAGCCATGTTACAGATTCCACAAAGCTGAACTCCACTACCATTTGTTTAGGGCTCTGAGAGGCTGTGGTCTATGTTTATAGACTAAAGGGTACATGTAAGTAGAATACATTTTTCCATAAATAAAAAAATTAACAATTTAAACTTTTGATATAATTTACATTAAAGAGCAATATAAAGACTGGAAAATATACCCTTGGCATCCCTGCCTGTGTGGTAAAGGAGAGAGGAAGGTAAATTGACATAATCTAGAAAATTTGCCAAGTCATCCACTCAGTGAAGAGAAAAGTACATGAGGATTCCCTTTGCTCCTCCCTGCAATAAAGTATAAACCCCCTCACAGAGGAAGCTCATCTCTCCCCAGTCAGGAGTGCATGCAATTCCCAATTTGAAAAAGGAGACTCTTGCTTACTAATATGAGTAGAGTTCTTTTCTCCAGTCATAAGTTTTCTGAAGAGCCGACCTTCCTAACTTATGTGGTAAATAGCTCAATGACTAACAATGACTAAGAGCTACACAATCCCACCAAAAAGAAATGTGCATTTTAAGAAAGACATTACATTTTCTGACCCTTGTTCAGTTATAAGTCAACTGGGAGATTAGTCATGACAAAAATGTTAAAAGGTTTCCTGATATTAATTTCTTATATTTGTGTAAGTGGAAGATATGATTATTAAGTAGTGTATTGTTTTACTGATTTAAAAAATTATAAACTAAAACCACATAATTTAATCATATGAAAAAGTACATCTGAGCCATGTGATATCTTATTTTTCCAGTATCTTTTGATTTCCAATAAAAGAAGCAACCCCTAAAGCATTAATCGCAGGCCACCCTTTATTTAACAAGCACATTGAACCAGCTGACATACACTGCTGTCTTTTTTAGGTTTTAAATACGCACCGTTAATTAGCTTTTTACATCACAATTATTCGTAAAATCTTTAAGGGCAAATACCATTTCTCATACTACTCTGTCTCTCTAGAGTACCTAAAATAGTACCTTCAATAATTATTCATTCACTGATTCATTCAACAGTCTATGTGTTCACCATGTGCCAGCAGCTGGGGATACAGTCCCTGTCCTCAGAAAGCTCTCAATAAATAATCTCTTCTGAGATAGACTGAAGGGGCCCTAGCCCAGAGCGCCTGGAGCAGGGGCAGGGGCGCCTGATGAAAGCTGAGAAAATTTACATAAAGCAGTCTATGCCCGACTCTTCTCTAGCACAAATGAGTAGGGATTTGCCAGTGGAATCAGGTGGGAAGTGATGCAAAGGGGGTTTTACACATAGTGGGCACTCAATAAGTAATTGTCTTTTTGTTCTGGAGAAAAGCAGTATTGCCTTGAAATTAGTGACCTCTCAACCCTGAGTCTATGGGTCTCTGACTTTTTTAAGCCGTGAGAGGCCTATTTATTAAGTCAATGTTTCAGGCTTTTTTTTTTTCACCCAGGACAACAGAACACAAAACAGGACAACTTTTTAAGAAAAGAAAAAAAAAAAACTTCCTCAGGCTTGAGGTCCATACGTCCATTCTAAAAGCAATATATGCTAACTTTGGCACATTTGGAAAATGAAGAAAAATGAAAGGAAGAAAATAATCACACATCCCATCACAGAGAGTCAACCATTGCTAATAAAAGGGTGCATTTCTTTCCAGTCTTTTTTTATTTTGCAAAGTTTTGGGTTTATTATTTTGTTTGACATAGGTGCAATCATATTAATTAGCAGCACATATTTAAAAACTAAACCCCACAGTACTAGATGTCACGTGGCACTATGTGCTGAACTGTTAAATAAATGGTAGCACATTATTAGTGCTTTAAGTTGTTTCTTTTATTAGAAACCAAAAGTAAGCTTTTTTTTTTTAAATGAACATTATAACAAAGGATCATTATAACTATCAGTTTTATTAGCTCCATATCCCATGGAGATTTCATTAGGTGCACATACTTTAATCAATCATTCTGTTGTTAGACATTTAGGTAATTCTGCCATGAGCATGTTTGTATGCAATGATCTTTTCCCCTATGTTTTGAATTCTCTTTAGAATCACTCTTTTTTTTTTTTTTGAATCTTTGGAGTAATTTTGTTTGGCAAAAGCAAAATAACAAAGACTGCTTTGGCTCCAGCATAGAATTAGAATGAACTGATCAAAGGGTATGAAGTTTTTAAGGCTCTTAATATGTATTGCCAAATTGCTTTTCAAAGATTATATCAATTTTCACTCCTATCAGCCATGAGAGCATTTTTTGACAGTTGTCAGCACTGAATATTCACTTAAATCTTTAATCTGAGAGTATTAAAAAAGTTGTTCAGATTTGCATCTATTTGATTACTAGCGAAGTTAAATATTTTTCCCTTTGTTAGTTGGTTGTATTTATTTGGGGGAATCTCAGGCTGAATTGTCATTAGGACAAAACCAATAGCTCAGATCATCCACATACAGAACAGCACAAAGGCTTCTGGGATTCTGCTAATTGCTACATCACTGCTCGTTTGAAGACTAAAATAATCTCTGACCACAAATATACAAAAAGCATGCTCCTCAGAACTCACACCATGTTCTGAAAGCACTCTGGGCCAGGTACCTCAGGCTGAGTTCATGTGCATAGAACTGCATAGTTTCCTAGACTCCCACTTCCATAGGCGTCAGCTCTTGGCTTATTTTTAAATAGATGTATTTCCTGCTAGACTCCATGTTCTGTGCAGCCCAGAACTTGGCAGTCTTGTTCACTGTTGTGTCAGCAGTACACGTTGCACAGCCTGGGAGATGGCACCAACTTCCTCTCTTCAGCAGACTTGGTGTCACGTGGAAGAAATCAGTCTCGAATGGGACAGAGGATCATCTCCGGAGAGGCTGACATCCTGAATCCCGCCTCCCCCTCATACTTACCCTACAATCACTTCTATTAAGTATTCGCTGCTTGACAGCACTTTTGTTCTTCTTTGAAGAGGTATTTTGGCACACTGAATGCTCGCCTCTCTTTATCTGTAAATTTAACTTGACCTTCCTAATCATTAGGCACAAAGCAATCATCTCTGTGCTCCTCAGGACATGAGATAATTAGCAAAGAAAAATTCCTCCTGCCAGTGTGTACTATGAATAGAAAACTTTCATCTGACTTCCTGAGTTTTGTCCAATTGTGATACATCTTAGTTTGTATCCTAACTTCATGAAAATTCATATGTAATACATAATTTTGATCTCAGATTTATGTAGGATATACTACTTGGGGAAAATGCATTGGATGTAGCAAAAAAATCTATTTCCAGTTTCAATAAATACTGTCTCACTCTGTGCTTTTCTGGTGGGCTGTTCATAAAATTACTTGGGAAGATGTATTCTATCAAACTATGCATATATCCAGTGATTCACTAACATTTACTCACTGTACATGCCTCTCACTGTGCTGGCTGATCTCGCATGCTGTTCTATTTAATTTTTACAAAAACCGTATTAGGTAAATATTACTTTTCCCAAATATTTTAGATGTGGTTAAGAGTTACCTAACCTCATCCAGCCAGACAGTGCCCAAGAAAGAACACAAACCTAAATCTCAGTCCAGTGATTTTTGAATCCAATCATTTTTGACACTATGTATGCTTTTCCCCATGTGCCTTTGTGTGGTGATACCTCTCCACTGTTTACCACAGAATGCTCAGTATGCTATGGAATATCGATCTTAGAGCTCATCACACTGAAATTATTGAATTGCTCGCCTGTCTTCCCCTGTAAGCGGTAAGTCCATGGAAGGCAGAGATCATGTTCTATTTGGTGTTGCACCCCCAGAGCCCATCAGACTACTTAGTGTTTGATAATATTTTTAATTAATGCATAAACTGCTAAATAAATAACAGAGATGGCAATATTTGGGTTATGTGTTGCTATGCTTTGCACAAGGGAAAGTCTAAGAACAACTAACAGTTCACTTTTCTTAAGCTATATAAATTTTATTTTAAATTGAATGTTTATTAACTAAAGCACATCTCCAACCTCTGTTATCCTACTTGGGCTTGCTAATTTCAACCTTCAACAAGTTGTAGAAAATTGCTTACAAATACCTGCACTGTTGTTTTTACTGTTTTTATTTTTTATTTTTTTTTTGCTTTAAGTGAATTATCACCAAAACCAACTAATTCATCTATATAGAGAGCAGAACACAGGCAACAGAATTATTCAACATCCCTCCCTCTTTCCCTCCCTCTGCTCCCATTCTTAAATTGGAAAGGAATCCTAAAACTCCACTGACACTTCAAATGCTCAACTAAATTTCCCTGGATAATATCCCATCCAAATGACATTCCAGCACCTACTAAAATGCTGGGACATGGAACTCTCTTCCTTCTAATGGAGATCGTTCCATGTTGAGCTTTCTCAAACTAGAATCTGGGAAGAAATGGAACATGTTAATTGGTAGAAGTGTGGATTAGTGCAAACTTTAGCGATACAAATCATGAGCCTTTAAAATATGCATATATTTCAACCAGGTAATCTTAAAAATCTATTGAAAGGAAATTACCAGAGATTTACACAATGATGCAAATTCCAGGCTGTTCTTTGCAGTGTTATTTATAATAATAAAAAAGAAAAAAAAAGAAAACTACCTGACTGCTCAACTATACAAAACTGTTGTAATAAGTGATAGTTCATGTATATGAGTACAGTGAAATCATTTTATATATCAATAATATTTCATGAGATGAAGAAATATTCATGGTATATTGGTAAATGAAAAAGTTATATTACAGAAAAGTGTAATATCTACACAATAAAAAATAATTTTTTAAAACCATTTTTATTTGTATGCACAGACAAGTCTGGAAACTTACAGAATTGTTAGTAGTTATTTCTGAGCAGTGGGATTATGAGTAGTATATTTTATTTGTACTTTACTCTTTTCTTACAGACTTTCTCAAAAAATTGTTACTTCTGTAATCAGAGAAAAAGTGTCATGTAGGTCCTTCCCTGCACTGAACTGAAATTTTTCTCTCTCCTTTTTTTAAATAACTTCAGCATATTTTACTTGAGGATATATAAAAGAAAAAATTCTTTCTACTCATAAAAATTCTTTAAAAATTGGAAGCGACTGCAATGCCCCTTCCCTGCCCATCACCTTCTTTTACTAGTTGAACATCTATGGGGGATCTTGAGGTTTGACCCTCCTACCATACATTCTCTGCAAAGCATCCAGAGTGATCTTAAGAAACAGACCAATTTTTCCCTGCTCAAAACTTTCCAACAGTTTCCCATCACTCTTAGAACAAAAGCAATGCCCATATCAGGGCCCACAAGGCTCTCTCTTGGATCTTACTTCCTACCACTATTTATTTCTCTCTCCACTTTAGCCTCAGTTTTCTTGCTCTCATGTCCCCACCTGTCTTAGTCTGTCTGGGCTGCTACAACAAAAAAGCATAGATTGGGTGGCTTATAAACAATAAAAATGTATTTCCCACAGTCCTGGAGGCTAGTAAGTCCAAGATCAAGGCATAGACAGATTTGGTGTCTGGTGAGAACCCACTTCCTGGTTCACAGACAGCAACTTCTCACTGGGTCCTCACATGGTAGAAAGGGCAAGGGAACCCTCTGCCGTCTCTTTTATAAGAACAGCAATCCCAATCATAAGGGCTCCACCCTCATTACCTAATTGTCTTCCAAAGGCCCTACCTCCAAATGCCATCACAATGGGGATTAGGTTTCAATACATCCATTTTGGGAGACACAAACATTCAGCCTATAGCACCATCTCATGACTTTTTCATTCACTATTCCCCTTGCCAGGAATACCCTGCCCCCAGATATTCCACAGCTTACTCCCTTACTCCATTCAGGTGTCTACTCAGTGTCTCCTCCTCAGTACGATCCCTGAACACTCTCTCAAAACCAGCACCCTGATCACTCTCAATCCCCTAACTCTACTTATTTCTCTTCCTAGCACTTATCACTATGTAATAGTTTCCTATTGATTTGTCTGATTATTCATGGTCTGTCACCCCAACCAGAATGTAAGTTCCATAAAGATCAGGACTTTAGCTGTTTTATTCTCACCGTTATAATCCCCATGGCCTAGAGAAGACACAGATTAGGAGTTCAATAAATGATTAAATTAATGAAGGATGTGCTTCAGGTTTTCTCACTCAGCTGCTGGAAATCCAAGCCCCCACTCAGAAATCAAGGTGATGCCACCAGAAGAGATGACCAGGCTGCAGGGATAGCCTGGCCATAAGGAGCAGCGTGACCCTTCCTTCCTGCCTCTTCTCTCCCCAGGCAGCTCTTTAATACTCCCTCAAAATTCAAATGACATCCCTTGAAGTCACATCACACTTCTCACTCACACCAAGCATCTAATGAGCACACTGCTATGAAGCAGGTACGGACCGCAGCTCCCAATTAATATTTATTAGCTCTAGCAATGAATGAAGAGACCTGAAAATACATATGTTATTTTAAGGGGAAATTTACACACAGAGATTTTTCCTTTTTGAAAATTATGTGAAAGACGTTTTCTCTGAGGTCGAAAACACTTAAAAAGAAAGGGTGAGAAAGAGAGAGTAGAGTTGGGAGTAGGGTTGAATAATACCTGAAGCTTGTAGAAACTTCAAGTCCTGGCTCCACTGACAAATTAAACAATGAACAACTTGTTTGTGCACCGTCCTGGCAAAAACACACAGCTGGGGAAGGCATGACTCAGAGAACAAGGAACAGGACATGCAACAGCTACTCAGGCAGATCCACCCCAGGCAAGCAGATGAGCACCCGACTTGCTAGTATTTTGTCAATAATGTGGAACAAACAGGTATATAAGGATGAGGCCACTATATTAAAGAAAATATGCACTGATTAGGTGACAAGCTAAAATAAGTTTTCTCCTCTTTAACTGTTGTCCGTGAGTCCCTGAGTGAGCTGTCACAGAAGGGGAAAACCCCAGTGATGTTATCTCGAGTTTTGTCTTTCTCATGATCTTAAAAGTCTCCATTTAAGAAAAATGAATCAGAAACCAAAGTAATATGAATATGAAAATGTATTTATTTTGCAAAAACTCATAAGATTACGCCATTAAAAAAATGGAGCCGTTAACCACTATTACTAATGGGATTCTTTGTGAAGAAATTTTGTTTTGATCAGGAAGGGGCTGCCTGTCTCCCAAAGTCTGTAACTGCATTCAAGGTTACAGGGCTGACCTGGCTCTACAGCCACACTTGGGGAGGAAAGTAGGATTGAGACGTGGATAAAGGGGAGACTTTCATTTTTACTCCATAAACTTAAAAAAAATTTTTTTTAATTTTTAATTTTGATAAAATACACCTAGCAAAAATTTTACCCTCTTAACCATTTGCAAGTATATGGCTGAGTGGTGTTAACCACATTGACATTGTTGTTCAACCAATCTCCAGAACTCTTTTCATCTTGGAAAATTGAAACTGTACACCCATCAGACAACAGCTACTCCATTAGCTCTTGTATAGCTAGAATTTTTAACAATTAGAAAATACTTTTATCTTAAAAATACAGAGGGAAGGGGCTTCCCTGGTGGCGCAGTGGTTGAGAGTCTGCCTGTGGATGCAGGGGACACGGGTTCATGCCCCGGTCTGGAAGGATCCCACATGCCGTGGAGCGGCTGGGCCCGTGAGCCGTGGCTGCTGAGCCTGCGCGTCCGGAGCCTGTGCTCCGCAACGGGAGAGGCCACGACAGTGAAAGGCCCGTGTACCGCAAAAACAAAAACAAAAACAAAAACAAAAATACAGAGGGGAAATCTTGCATTCACAGGTGAAAGAAGAAAACATTTAATTCATATCTGCATGGAAAATTCAATCCTGACATAAATATCTTAAAAAGACTGGTCAAAAATGTTGGAAGACAAAAAATTAACAACAACCAAAAAAGCTGGTTTTGTAAATATATTTACCAAGGAGAAGTTATCTGGATGACTAACAAATATTTGAAGTGCAGATTCATAGGCAGAATAAATACTAAGCAGTTGTTCCATTCTTCAAAATGCAATGCGAAATCCATCTCCCTGTTACTCACTAGCAATTTCCATTGACTACAATTACTCACAGACAGATATTTGAATAAAAGCCTATTACTAGTAGTAACTTGAGCTCTGGAGCCAAATGTGGCAGAACCTTGGTCAAAATCTCTGGGCCGTACACACACTGCCTCTGAAAGGACATCTGCATATCAGAGGACTTCATCCTTCCAAGGAACTTGGCTTGGGAGCCTAAGGACCAGCAATGGGCCTGGATGCAAATACCTATTTATGGGTTTTCCCTTAATATCCAATTTGCCTGGAATTTCCCCAAACGCCAAATAGTCATTTTCTTATTGCATCATCTCTGCCAAACTTTCTCTATTCACAGTGACATCACTTTGTTATGGGGGTGGGGGACATGTTATTGATGAAAATTCATTTTTCACTGCCCCCTTTCCTGTCCCTTGAAAGGAACACTTGAGTAATAAAACTGCATTACTTTGGGCTTCCCTGGTGGTGTAGTGGTTAAGAATCCGCCTGCCGATGCAGGGGACACAGGTTCGTGCCCCGGTCCGGGAAGATCCCACATGCCGCGGAGCGGCTGGGCCCGTGAGCCATGGCCGCTGAGCCTGTGCGTCCGGAGCCTGTACTCCGCAACGGGAGAGGCCACAACAGTGAGCGCCCCGCGTACCGCAAAAAAGGAAAAAAAAAAAAAAAGAAAAAAAAAAAAAAAGAAAAAAAAAAAAAAAGAAAAAAAAAAAAAAAGAAAAAAAAAAAAAAAGAAAAAAAAAAAAAAAAAGAAAAAAAAAAACTGCATTACTTTGGTGACTGACTAGGAGAAGGAGAAATGGGGTAGGGGATGTGGGGGACAATTATAATTCATTAACAGCTGCCTAAATGTCTACACCTAAGAGACAGTCATACACAACATCCCAATCTAGTTAACAATTTCCCTTTGCCAAATTTAGAAATAAAATTTTTCTTAAACTTCGTGAGAACCTCCTTCTCAGTTAATCCTAGGAACTCTTACTGTAAATAGCAATTAAGAAAAAATTAAAGTAACACCTCATATTTATAGAGGGCTTTAGAGTTTTCACAGTGCTTTCGTGCTTTCATGAACACTGTCTCATTTTGATCTTCAGAACAATTCAGGGTGGTGGATACTGTTATCTCCAACTTACAGATGAAGCAATTAAAATGCAGACTACTTGAGTAAATTGCCCCCAAGTTTTACAGTAAACATGTGTGAGGCCAGGACTTAAGCTCAGGTCTTCCAAGAAAAATTCTATCTCTTATCACAAAAGTGTCTTATTGGTCTGTACATTAAATGTTCAATTTTGGCAAATTCTAACACTGCTTTTAATCAGGAGGAAAAATATATAGACGTTTTTTCCCTTGGGCTAAATCACTCCATTCATATGCAAACATTAGATTTATAAAATGATTGGTATATATTAAAAGAAATCTATTTCATTAAGACTTTCTTTTTTGCTTTCACTAATACAGTTTGTCTACACAGCTGATTTATGCAGCTGTTATAATTTTATAATCTCTGTACATCTGAAATTAGTTTGAAATGTCAAAGAGTTTTGATATTTTAGGTTTTACACTTCATGTATTTCTCTCTGTGTGTTATGGTTTCTGCCAAGCATCAAATATAGCAGCTTCTCAGAGTTTTTTCTAGCCTGCCCCAAACAAGAAGCACTAGAAATTACTGAAGACAAGTTGGCCTTGTGAGATTTCCAAACTAGTTTCTAAACCAAAGAAATTGAGTGAGATAAATTTAGAACACTTGGGAGCTTTGAAAGTCTATTTGGATAAATTTCAGTTACTGCCAATGTAAAAGCATGTCCTAGAAACAGAAATGGTGATCAAAGTCTCACCTCCAAATAATATTCATCCCTCGTAAAACACACAAGGGCAAATTTGGCTTTATTGGGAAATAATAACACATTCTTTATTCAGACATCAAAACACATTTAGATAGTTTGGGAAGAGGGATTTTTGGTTGATTTTGTTGTCATTGTTACAGATTTTGTTATTAGGCTTTTTATAACAATTTACATTATCCTGGGATTTTACTTAAACCCACAATTATTATAATTATTTTTATTACAGTAAGTAACTGTTTTGTGGATTACAGGTTGAATAAAGACGTACTGTACTGAATCATTTATGGTAGTGAATTCATTATAAGGGGATCAATAAAGCACTATATCTGTGGCCCATCAATCAAACATAGAAAATTTTTTCATTGAAGTAAACTGTTTATACAATACCAGCAATGCGATGGGTTTTTCTGGAAAGCAAAATGTCAATAGGCTGAAAGTTCATGCCTTTTGACCTAATAATGATTTCCAGGAATCTCTTGTAATACCTGAGCCCCAAATACAGGAAACAACAGACTCCAGATAAGTTCATTACTGGCATTATTTATAACAGTGACAAGTTACAAAAGCCAAAATATCTAAAAAATAGAGGCATATTTAAGTAAACTATGGTAATATTCATAACAATGAAATATTATTGTATAGCAATTAAATATCATTATGAAGTTTTAAAAATTTGTCAGGATGTACTTTAGAGTCAGACAAGACCAGAGTTTGAATCCTGCTTCTAACAGGATTATTTTAGCTCTATAAAATTAATCTCAGCTTTCTAATTTGTAATAATACTTATAAAGACATAGTCATTTAGAAATATACATAACAGGTGATACAAAGTCTAAGATGTTGCAAACACTCAGCAAAGTATACTTACTATAGAATATTAAAGAGGAAAGAAGAGAATGCAAAACCATTTGCATATTACAATCTACTTACGTAAAAATGCATATGGGGGCTTCCCTGGCGGCGCAGTGGTTGAGAGTCCGCCTGCCGATGCAGGGGACACAGGTTCGGGCCCCGGTCTGGGAAGATCCCACATGCCGCGGAGCGGCTGGGCCCGTGAGCCATGGCCGCTGAGCCTGCGCGTCCGGAGCCTGTGCTCCGCAACGGGAGAGGACTCAGCGGTGAGAGGCCCGCGTACCGCAAAAAAAAAAAAAAAAAAAAAAAAAAAAAAATGCATATGGATATAGGAAAAAGACTGGAAGGAAATAGTAAAATATCTAAAGGACAATATAGATTGTCCCCAGAAAGAACACTAATAAATTGTACATGTGTGTATATACATTTACAAATACATATATATACATATGCTTTTCTGTATTTTTTCAGATTTTCCCTAACTGGTATTAATTTCTTTTTTAATAAGAATAAAGAGATGCTATAGCCATAATGAAATACATCTATTCAAATATTTGAACTTTTAGAATTAACACAAAAATCTATTTCTGAAATTTCCAACTTCAGATAATTTCCCTTCCCACTCTAACTACATTTTCCTTACAGAGTATTTTCTGAACATGCTTATTTAGTCTTCTGTACCTTTTCTCCATTCTCTTTGTGGCAACTTCCTGCTCATCCTTTAAAGCCAGTTGAAATGTCATCTCCTCTGTGAAGCAATTTTTAACTTCCATAAGCAGTATTAGTCCCTTCTGCCTTTGTGCTCCAGAATATTCTGCTTGGTATACAGCTAATGCTAGGCATCATCATCATCACATATTAAATATGTATTTAGGTTTTACTCTCTAAATATATACATACCATATTATTAAATTTTCATAGAAGCCCTGTGACTCAGATACTGTCATTGTCCCCCATTAAAAAGATGAAGAACTGACACTCAGAGAGAGTATGATTCCATCCCGTGCTTTTAACCACAGTGCTATAGCCCCTTAATTCTTCCTGTGCCTGTAAGCTTGATATTTTGGCATCTAGATAAGTGGCATCTCCAAAATAGACATAGTCTGTTTCAGATGAATATTGCTTGGTTTACTTGAAAAGGATTTGACCTGTATACATTCCATCATATCTTCCCTTAAAACATTTATACCTATATATTATTTTCTTTTTGATCTCCTTTATGCTCTGTGCTAGGTACTGGGGATACAATAAAGAGAAACAATAGCCAAGGTGCTGGTCCTTAAGGAGATGACAGTCTATCTGTGAGACAGACATGAATCAGAGTCACACAAATAAATTCAGAATTGCACATGTGACTGCTATAAAGGATAGGGGCTTGGTGCTATGTGAGCATACTATGGGGAAATTTTCCCTTGAGGGGAATGGAGGTCTAGAGGGGAGAAGAGAGTGAGACAATGAGGAGTTGAGTTTTGCACATACAAATGCGAGATTATTGTTTGCCATTGAGATGGCAAATGGATATATAAATCTGAAGTTCAACAAAAGTGATCTGAGCTAGAGGTATAAATTAGGGAAGGATCAGCACTTATACGTAATTTAAAACATTAGACTGGATGACATTTCCACAAAAGGGAGTGCAGGTGAAGAAGAGGGGATATCCAAGATCTGGAGCTTGCAGTAGTCTAACATTTGGACATCAGGGAGATGAGGTAGAACCAGCAAACGAGAGACCCGTGAAGTCCGATGAAAGCAGGAGAGTGAATTTTACTGGTAATTGAGGGAAGCAAGTTTTTCAAGAAGACTGAGTGGTCAGGTGGGTCAAACAAACACTGCTGATTGGTCCGATGAGATGGATATTGAAATTGACCATTTCATTTCACAGCATGACAATCACTGATGATTTTCACCATTTCAGTGGAATGATGGGGTCAAGTCCTGGCTGAACTGACTCTAAGAGCAAATGAAAGGACATGAACTGGTGTTGTGAATGTAGAAAACACTTTTGATTAATTTGGCTGTAAAAGGGAAAAGAAAAATGGAGTAGAGGCCTAGGGGAAAAAAGGGAGAGAAAGAGATTTTTTTTCTAAGGATGACAGAAATAATAGCATGTTTTTATGCTGATAGGAATAATCCAGAAGATGGCTTAACACTGACAATGTGAGGCAGAGAAGGGAGAGAAGCTGGAGCCATGTCTTTGGCTAGGCTAGGGGGGAGGGGATCGATCAAGTACAGAAGGAAAGGAATGGCCTTTGAGTGGAGCATAGATGGGGCATCCACAGCAATAGACAGGAAAAAGAAATAGGCACAAATGCATGAGGGAGATAGAATGGCAGAGCTTGTGGAACAGCTTCTTATTGCACCTGTTTTCTCAGTAAAATAGGGAGAAGAACGATCAAATGAGAGTGAAGGCTTGAGGATAAAAGTGAAGGCATGAAGCAGTCACCCAGGAGCGAGAGAATGGACATACTAGGGGGATATAGCCTGACTGCTTGGCAAAACTGAGGGATCACTGGGAAGTTATTAGACTTGAATTTGAAATTAGAGGATTGGGTGTTTTTTTCCAAGTCTGTAAAGCTGCTGGTGCAGAGCTGGCAAGAGTTGGATGGCAACAGGGTTGGTTTTGCCAGAAGAGTATAAGGAAGGGAGAAAGAGGCAAAGGGAGTTGGTGAAAGGTGAGAAGTGAGAATATGAGGGAATGGTGGATTCTAGGTCCTAGCAGTACTGTGGAAGTAAAAATATTAGAGAAAGTGAGAAGCAAGATAGGAGACAGTAGTTGGGGAAGAGGATGATTGAAATGGCAATTATGGGAGGGTTAAAGGTGTTAATAAGACAAGGTCTAGACTATGACCATGGCAGTCAGCTATTGAATTTGGAAAGTGGACAAGGAACTGAGAGACCAGGAACTGAAGGGTCATCTATGTGGTACTGAAATCACAAGGAACTGTAATGGGAGCAGTGTTAGAGAGAATATAGGAGGGAGCTAAAACCTCTCAAAGAGCATCAAAGAAAATGTGAAAGTGAAAGGGGGTTCTATGGATGATTGCAACAAGGAAGGGCAGCATATGGTATGGTCAACCAACCTGAGATTCAAAGATGTGACTTTGGGGAGGAGGGGGAAGAATAATGGCTTGAAAGTTGAAGTGGGGAGCCAAGAGAACATCTATCCCACCTACCAAATCCGATGGAGCAAGGGGGTGGTAAAGGAAAGAGCTACCCCTTGAGAAGGTTGCAGAGGAATCACTATGCTCAGGAATCATGGTCCTTGCTTTCAAGCACTAGCTCATCTGTGTATCTCAAGTTGAATCGGAGCCTGATAATCAACTGAGCTAAAAAAACACCCTCTTCTCAATTTTGAAAAGAGAAAAGAAATTAAAACTGAATGGTAGTTGAAAAACACTCTAAAATTGTGAGTGAATATCCTGGTGTGCTGATAAGCCACAATATATCACAGATGAAAAAACGTAACGACAAGCCAAAGAATGTTAACAATCATTCATTAAACAAACCAGGGACTACAGCAAAGTCTTCAGAAAAGAACTCAGGGAGGGAAATGGGACAAAACACATGAATGTCTCCATTGTTAATAAAATACTGACAGTGGAAGCCAGATTAATGGTTCAGGATCTGGCTGGCAGAATCCGAGGCTCCCAAGAAGCCAGGATAATACTCTGGATAAAGCCAATGATGTTTGGCTGTAGTATTTCTTTTATTTTTCCCAATTCTAATTACTCATTTCTATGCATGGGAGAGGGCACTATGTGATAATACAGAGCAGGGTAAAACAAGAATAATTTCAGTGATGATGGAAATGTTCTATACCTGCACTGTCCAACATGATAGCCACTTGTCACATGTGGATACTGAGCCTTTGGAATGTGGCTAGTGTGATGGAGGAATTGAATTTTTAATCTTATTTAATTTTAATTAATTTAAATTTAAATACCCAGATGACTTCCAGTTTCTGGTCCCACTAGTAAGAAGCTTAGAAATTACCACCCTGTCCTAACTAGTAAAAAGTTGAACAAATTGAAAACTCAGCAACGCTTCTTAGATCCATAAGAGAAGTGAGGTTGCAGGACAAATTGCCACCCCCAAAATTGGAGAGCTTGACCGGCAGATACAGAGAATCACAACTTACTAGGGCAGAAACCCAGGAGCTGCAAACCTCTGTGGAAACCAGTTCCGGGGTAGGAAAACCTAAACTACAATTAATGAATTGCTGGAGGCTCAGTGTGAACAAGTCTGAGAGAGAAAAACTCTAAGGGGATCAAGTCATGGGGGGTGGGGTGAAGGGGAAACACCTGTAACTTTTACCTTCTAGAGCTCTACCAGTTTCTCTTCCAGTGACTATTAGAGAAAAATCCCCTCAAGCTTCCAGAAAGGGGAGGGGTAAAGGGATCATGTTGAATTATGCCATAGCACTCTATCTTCTTAACAAGGTCTGCCCTCAGTAGAAACTATTTAACCAGAGCCTAACCTGCTAGGACTTTATCTGAACCTATCTGAGGTGGAGGAAGACAAATACCCAACTTTAGCTGTCTGTAGTCTTCCACATGTAGGAAGGGAAATACCCAACTCCAGCCCACTCACTCTAACCATCCTGCTGAGAAACACTTGTGAAGTTTGTAGTCTAGAGGCATAGGCTCACTAAAAAAACTTAGACCTAATAGGACTACAGCATGCTTCTCCTGCCCCCACACCTAACCACCACATTACTAAAGAGCTATCTAGAGCAATTCTTTTTACACAGTATATACCATGTCCAGGTAACAAGAAAAAAATGACAAAACATACCCAGATGGCAAAAAACAAAATTTGAAGAGATATAGAAAGCATCAAAATCAGACTTAGATATGGCAGAGATGTTGTAATGATCACATCAGGAATTCAAAACAACTGTAATAAATGTGCTAAGGGCTCCAATGGATTTAGTAGACAGCATGGAAGAAACAGATGGGCAATGAAAGCAGAGAGAGAGAAATTCTAAGAAAGGACCAAAATGAAATGCTAGAGATTAAAAATACTTTAACAGAAATGAAGAATGGAATTTTTTTTTTTTTTTTTGCGGTACGTGGGCCTCTCACTGTTGTGGCCTCTCCCGTTGTGGAGCACAGGCTCCGGACGTGCAGGCTCAGCGGCCATGGCTCACAGGCCCAGCCGCTCCGCAGCATGTGGGATCTTCCCGGACCAGGGCACGAACCCGTGGTCCCCTGCATTGGCAGGCGGACTCTCAAGCACTGCACCACCAGGGAAGCCCCAAAGAATGACTTTGATGGGCTTATTAGGAGACTGGGCGTGGCTGAGAAAAACATCTCTTAGCTTGAGGATATCTCAATAGAAACCTCCAAAACTGAAAAGCAAAGAGAAAAATAACTGAGGTAACAGAATGTCCAAGGACCATGGTACAGCTATAAAAAGTGTAACATATGCATAATGGGAATACCAAAAGGAGAAGAAAGACAGACACAGAAAATATATTTTAAAAAATGACTGATGGGCTTTCCTGGTGGTGTAGTGGTTAAGAATCCACCTGCCAATGCAGGGGACACGGGTTTGAGCCCTGGTCTGGGAAGATCCCACATGCCGCGGAGCAACTAAGCCCATGTGCCACAACTACTGAGCCTGTGCTCTAGAGCCCATAAGCCACAACTACTGAGCCCGCAGACACAACTACTGAAGCCCGCACACCTAGAGCCCATACTCTGCAACAAGAGAAGCCACGGCAATGAGAAGCCCACACACCGCAACGAAGAACAGCCCCTGCTCTCTGCAACTGGAGAAAGCCCACGCGCAGCAACAAAGACCCAATGCAGCCAAAAATAAAATAAGTTTTAAAAAAAATAATAATAATAATGACTGAGAATTTCCCCAAATTAATGTCAGACACCAAACCACAGATCTAGGAAATGTATTCAATTATGTATGCTTATGTTAAAATGTATACATAAGCTTACGTATATTTGAAATGAATTATAGCTATGATACAAAGAACGGGAGGAAAAAATTAGGACTATTTTGTCATTATAAGGTACTCACCCTACCCATGAAGTGGTATAGAGTTATTTGAAACTGGACTTGGATTAGTTATGAATGTATATTGCGAACTCTAGGGCAACCACACACAAAAAGAGTAAACTTAAGAAGAAGTACAACTGAAATGCTAAGAAAGGAGAGAAAATAATATAAACTCATCAATTAGAAAAAGACTGGAAGATAAAAACAGAAACAAAAGCAAAGGAAACAAATAGAAAACAGTAACATATATGGCAGATATTAATCCAACTATATCAATTATCACTTTGAACATCAATGGTCTAAATGTACCAGTTAAAAGACAGAGATGGTTAGAGTGGATCACAAAACAAGACATACCATGGGAACACTAATCAAAAATAATTCACTTTGGGGCTTCCCTGGTGGCACGGTGGTTGGGAGTCCGCCTGCCGATGCAGGGGACATGGGTTTGTTCCCCGGTCCGGGGGGATCCCACATGCCACGGAGCAGCTGGGCCCATGAGCCATGGCCGCTGAGCCTGCGCGTCCGGAGCCTGTGCTCCGAAAGGAAAGAGGCCACAGCGGTGAGAGGCCCACGTACCACAAAAAAAATAAAATAAAATAATAATTCACTTTGTTATACAGCAGCAACTAACACAATGCAAAGCAATTATACTCCAACAAAGATGTTAAAAAAAATAATTAGGAATTGCTTCATTCATTTCAGACAAAGCAGACTATACAGCAAGAAAAGTTTTCAGGGATAAAGAGGAGCATTAAATAATGATAAGGGGATCAATTCTCCAAGACTGTATAACAGTCCTTAACATGTATGCATCTTACAGCAATGTCAAGAGGCAGGGACTTCCCTGGCGGTCCAGTGGTTAAGACTCTGTGCTTCCACTGCAGGGGGCAACGGTTCAATCCCTGGTCAGGGAACTAAGATCCCGCATGCCATAAAAAAAAAAAAAAAAGAGAGAGATGTGAGGCAAATACTGATAGAAGTGCAAAGAGAAATAGAAGAGTCCACTCTTACAGCTGGAAACTTGAACTCATCTGTATCAGAAATGGACAGATCCAGTAAGAACATAGTTGAACTCAACAACACCATTAATCAACTGTATATAATGGACATATATAGACTACTTCAACCAAGAACAGTAGAATACACGTTCTTGTCAGATTCATCTGGAACGTACACCAAGAAAGACCACATTCTGGACCATAAAACATACCTTAACAAATTTAAAAGAATAGAAGCCATATAATGTCAGCTCTCAAACCATAAGGAAATTAAACTAGAAATCAATAACAAAAAGAGAGCTGGAAAACCCAAAAATACTTGGAGAATAAACAACATACTTCTAAATAACACATGGGTCAAAGAAGAAATCTCAAGAGAAATTTTTTAATGTTTTTAACTAAATGATAATGAAAACAAAACATCAAAATTTGGGAGATACAGTGAAAGCACTGCATAGGGAGAAATTTATAACATTGAATGAATACATTAGAAATGAAGAAAGCTCTAAAATCAATTATCTAAGCTTCCAACTTAGGAAACTAGAACAATGAAGAGCAAATTAAATCCAAAGTAAGCAGAATAAGAGAAATAAGAGAGTAGAGCAGAAATCAATGAAATTGAAAGCAGAAAATCAATAGAGAAAATCAAAGAAACCAAAAGCTGGTTCTTTGAAAAGATCGATAAAACTGGTAAGCCTCTAGCCAGGCTGAGATAAAAAAGAGAGAGGACACAAATTACTAATATCACAAATGAAAGAGGGGATATCACCACAGATCCCATGGTCATTAAAAGCATAACAAAGGAATACTATGAATAACTCCATGTCTACAAATTTTATAACCTAGATGAAATGGACCCTATTGAAATGAAATAACCTAGATGAAATGGACCCTGATGAAATGCTGGTAAGAACAATTCCATGAAAGACACAATCTGCTAAAACTCACACAAGAAGAATGAAACCATCTGAATAGGATTACATCTATTAAAATAATTTAATCAATAGTTAATAACTTTCCAAAACAGAAACCACCAGGCTCAGATGGTTTCACTGGTGAATTCTACGAAACATTTAAGGTAAAAATTATACCAATTCTCCACAATTTCTTTCAGAAGACAGAAGCAAAGGGAATACTTCACAACTCATTCTACAAAGCTAGCATTACCCTAGTATTGAAATCAGACAAAGACATTATAAGAAAAGGAAACTACAGACCAGTATGTCTGACGAAAACAGATGTAAAAATCCTCAACAAAGTATTAGCAAATCAAATTCGGTTATGTACAAAAAGAATTATACACCATGACCAAGTAGAATTTATCCCAGGTATGCAAGGCTGGGTCAACATTTGAAAATCAATTAATGTACTCATCATATCAATAGACTAAAGAAGAAAAATCACACAGTTATATGAATAGATGCAGAAAAAGCATCTGACAAAATCCAATACCCATCCAAAAAAAAATTCTCATTAAACTAGGAATAGAGTGGAACTTCCTCAACTTGATAAAAAAAAAAATATCTGCCAAAACACTACAACTAGTATCACACTTAATGATGAGAAACTCAGGAATTCCCTGGTGGTCCAGTGGTTAGGACTCCATGCTTCCTCTTCAGGGGGCATGGGTTCGATCTTTGGTTGAGGAACTAAGATCCTGCATGATGTGTGGTGTAGCCAAAAAAAAAAAAAAAAAGGGATGAGAAACTCAAAGCTTTCCCACTAAGATCAGAAGCAAGGCAAAGACATCACTTCTCACCACTGATTTTCAATATTGTACTAGAAGTCTTAGCTGATGAAAAAGACAAGACAAGAAAAGAAATTTATACAGATTGGGAAGGAAGAAATAAAACTCTCTTTTTCCACAGATGACATGATCATCTATGTAGAAAATCCAAAAGAATTGACAAAAAAAACCCTTGAATAAACAACTATAGCAAGACTGCAAGATACAAGGTATAACACAGAAAAGGGAATTCCTTTCCTACATACCAGCCATGAACAAGTGGAATTTGAAATTTAAGACACAATACCATTTATATTAGCACCCCCAAAATAAATTATTTAAGTATAAATCTAACAAAACATTTACAAGATCCATATGAGAAAAACTACAAAACTCTGAGGAAAGAAATTAAAGAACTAAATAAATGAGAGATACCCGCTGTTAATGGATGAGAGAACTCAATATTGTCAATATGTCAGTTTGTCCCACTTTGATCTATAGAGTCAATGCAATTTTCTATCAAAATTCTGGTAAGTCATTTTGTAGATATTGACAAACTGATTCTAAAGTTTATATGGCGAGGCAAAAGATCCAAAATAGCCAACATAATATTGAAAGAGAAGAACAAGGCTGGAGGACTAGCACTAACCAACTTCAAAACGTACTACAAAGCTATAGTAATCAAAGGAGTATAGTACTGGCAAAAGAATAGACAGACAGGTCAATGGAACAGAACAGAGAACCCAGAAACAGAACCGCATATGCATAGTAAATGATCTTTGACAAAGGAGCAAAGGCAATATAACACAGAAAAGATAGTCTTTTCAACACATGGTACTGGAACACTGGACATCTACATGCAAAAAAAAAAAAAAAAAAAAAAAAATTCTGACACAGACCTTACATCTTCCCCTAAAATTAACTCAAAATGGATCACAGACCTAACTGTAAAATACAAAACTATAAAACTCCCGGAAGATATAAAAGGAGAAATTTAGATGACCTTGGGTTTGGCAATGACTTTTTAGATACAACACCAAAGGCACAATACATGAAGGAAAGAGCTAAGAAGTAGACTTCATTAAAATTAGAAATTTCTGTTCCGTAAAAGAAAGTCGCTGTCAAGAGAAAAAAAAAAAAAGACAAATTACAGACTGGGAAAAAAACCTTTTGTAAAAAATATATCTGATAAAGGACTATTATCAAAAATACACAAAGAATACTTAAAACTCAACAATAAGAAAACAAACAAGACAATTAAAAAATGAGCCAAAGACCTGAACAAACACCACACGAAAAAAGATACACGGATGACTGATAAGCATGTGAAAAGATGCTCCATCTCATATGTCATCAGGGAAATGCAAATTACAACAAGATTCCATTACACACCTATTAGAATGGCCAATCCAGAACACTGAGCACACCAAATGCTGGTGAGGAGGTAGAGCAATTAGAACTCTCATTCATTGTAGGAATACAGAATGGCACAGACACTTGGAGCACAACTTACCCAAAGGAGTTGAAAACTTATGTATATAAAAAAGCCTGCACATGGATGCTTATACAGGTAGTAGTTTTATTCATAATTGGCAAAACTTGTAGGTAACTAAGATGTCCTTTGGTAGGTGTATGGATAAATAAAGTGTGATACATCTAGACAATGGAATATCATTCAGCACTCAAAGGAAATGAGATATCAAGCCATGGAGAGAATTTAAATGCATATTATTAAGTGAAAGAAGCCAACCTTAGAAGGCTACATACTGTATGATCCCAACTATATTACACTCTTAGAAAAAGCAAACCATGGAGACAGTTAAAAGATCAGTGGTTGCCAGGGGTTAGGGGAGAGGGCAGGATGAATAGGCAAATACAGAAGATTTTTAGAACAGTGAAATTATTCTGTATGATTGTACAATGGTGCGCACATGTTATTATAAATTTGTCTAAACCTATAGAATATACACCACCAAGAATGAATCTTGGGACTTCCCTGGTGGTCCAGTGGTTAAGAATCCACCTTCCAATGCAGGGGACGTGGGTTCAATCCCTGGTCGGGGAACTAAGATCCCACATGCCCCAGGGCAACTAAGCCTGCATGCTCCAGAGCCCATGCACACCACAACTAGAGAGCCGTGTGCTGCAACTACAGAGCCCTGACACTGCAACTACTGAGCCCATGTGCTCCAGAGCCCACGTGTCACAACTAGACAAAAGCCCGTGTGCCACAACAAAAGATCCTGCATGCTGCAACAAAGATCCCGCATGCCACAACTAAGACCCAATGCAGCCAAATTAATAAATAAATAAAAAGAGTGAACCTTAATGTAAACTGTGGACTTTGGGTGATAACAGTGTGTGAACCAATAGTGACAGGAACCTTCCTCTCAATTTTGCTGTGAACCTCAAACTGCTCTAAAAAGTAAAGTCTATTCTTAAAAATTGCCACATATTGGCTACTATATTGAAGAGTACATTTCTAGAGCTTTTTAGCATGACAGGGTAGAAAGCAGGTCGGAGGTGAAGGAGTCAGAAAATTCTAGGCAGTCAAAGATGACTGCCCTCCAATCTTCCTCTTTATTCAAGTTTATGTGTTGGCCGTTTTAGTTTTAGAGCTCCAGGGCTCCAGAGCACTCAGCGCTCAGGAAACTTGTTTTTATTCCCACTCATCATCCTATGAGAGCTCTACCTAGTACATCTTTATTAAATATATATGTTTAAAATCCCAACCCAGTTAACAAAGCTGTGGTATACCCTTATTTTAAACTAAGGTACTCCGAAACTAAAAGAAGTCCAAAATGAATGAAGAAAGTAAACAGTTAAACAATTTCATAGAAAGATTATTTATTTTACAAACTGATGGGTTACTCACATGAGTTATTAGAAAAATAATTCGACTGGTAGCAGTGGAAAATCATTTTTTAATGATGGAAATGGAAAAAACAATACAGATTTTTTAATGAGAGTTTATTTGATTTTCCTTTTGCATAAATGGATTTTATGTACTGAAAAAGTAGCTAATTTTGATAGAGATGACGGGAATTGGTTTTACTACTGATGGCTATTGGAGCCAGCTTTCTCATTCCAATTTCTTTTCTGAAACTTCCAATTGAAAATGACATCAATATTTATGATGAACGGGGAAAAAGAACCAAGGCACAAGGTACATAAAACTGATTAATGTAAATGGGCAAGGAAAACCCTAAAATCAAATCTAATGATCCGTCAAACAGTCACTCTTCTTAACACTGTGAATGCTGTCAATTTAAAGTAACAACTTAAATCAAGTAAGGTACCAGAGGATAGCAAATATGTTGCTCTCAAGAATTAAAGTATAAAAGCTTATTAAAATCAAAACGCCAACTCTTAGAACAAAACTGGCATCATTCTCCAATTACCTGAATACCTTAGAGAGGATTGTGTGCCTGTGTGTCATATATAAATTAGCTTTACTTATAAAATTGCTGCATACCACAGTTCAAAATGCAGCTGAGAAATCACCCTGTTTGACGTACAGATGATAACCTAATTCCGACTATTTTTACCTACTTTGTAATTCAAGTGATGTGTGCTATGTATTATTTCCCTAAGTGTCGAAATTATATTTAGAATTAAAATTGGTTTTATGTGGTTCAAGTTATTGTACCCGAAAGCAATGAGTCATGCACCAGAAGTACACAGATTTGGGAGGCAAATACGGAACCATTCACTGCTCAGTAAGAGCTTGCTCAGCCCCTTAGCTCTAAGAATAAGCTTTAGAAATGCTGGATAGTTAATGTGGGTTGTAACAACAAGGTCACCTCTGTTCTTTCTCAAAGGTGCCGTGAGCTCTTTGTCTTCTACCTTTAGGTCATGGGACAGAATCACGCTTGAAGAAAGTTTCAAACAGCCTGGTATTATGTTCTATACTACACGTCACACGTGACGGTTAACGGTACTGACCCAACTCCCAGGAAGTTTTAAGTTATTTTTCCTTCCGGGGAGGTGGCTGTGCAATGGTTTTTGCCTACATTTTCTCTCTGTTACCTCATAACCATGATGTAGAGTTCATTTCATAAAACAGAGACAGAGATAGAGACAGAGAGAAACAGACAGAGAGTGAGACTCTTTGGCTCAAGCAGACTTTTAACCCATGACCCAGGTCTCACTATCACTTAGTTCTAACGAACTGAACTAACCAAACAGACATCAAACAGCCTGCAGTGATATATGGACCTTCCACTATCATGGTTACATTTATGGAATGAAAGGGGAGAATTCAAGTACCTACTCTGTTATACATTGTGCTCATTTCCTTTTATAGTCTCCCATTTAACCCTCACAAAAGTCTTGTGAGGGTGGCACTTCACAAATGTGAAAATAGAAGCCTGAGCAACTAAGCATTTTTTCCAAGATCACATAACTATTAGGAAAAGAGGCCATGACTGGAATACAGGTCAGTATGGTGATAAAGCCCTACTCCCCTGCTCTCTCATCCACAGCTTATGGTGTATGTCCTGACCTCTCCCACTTGTTTTGCTCTCTGCATCACTTGGGAAAGAAGAAAAATATTTACCAACAGTGAGATTTCTGTTGTTCTTTTTTGGACACAAGCTCCTGTGAAAATTATACTGAGAGCTTTGAAAACCAAAAGGGTCCCAAAAATCACATGTTATTTGAGGAATTCCAAAAACAAAACAAAACCAAAAAACCTGATTTCTTACCCTAGTTCCAAAATGTCTTTACATCCAGATATGCCACAACCCTAGATAAGATGTCCCAATGTTTTCTCTCTTAGCACTTAAAAATACAAAGCTGTATAAGACGAGAGCCAGAGAAGCCAAGCAGAAATCCATAAGAGGTTAAAAAGCTAATCAGAGATTTGTGTAACAGTATCATGCTAGAGAGTCAAAAATTGAAGAATGGTACAAGCCAAGGAAAAGAAGAGACCTTGGAAATTTTCCCAAATTTTCAGTTGAGACTGACAAAGAAATAGATCCAGTAGTGAGGGCAAATCAGAAATAGACCCGGAATCATCTCAATTGCTGATTGAATCAAAATAATCTTCCATTCTTCTAACTACCTGGCAAAAGTAAAGCCAATTATCTCTGGAAGAAAATAATATAGACACAGAGTGTCTGGCATTCAATCCAAAATTACCAGGCATACCAGAAGACAGGTCCAAACAGCCAAAATCTAAAATAAAAACATAGAAAATAGAAACAATCACAGTGTAAATAAACATAAAATTGGAGTTAATCAGACACTGATTTTAAAATAGTTGTGATTACTGTATTTAAGAAAATATATAAGGTGGGTAATGCACTAAGGAACTGGAATCCATAAAAGTGAATCATACTGAAATTTCAGAAGTAAACAACAGAATAACTGAAAATAATATTCCATGTAATATTAGATACAACAGAAATGAAAAATAGTATACCAAAAGATAAACCAGTAAAATATATCTGGTATGAAAAAGGGTGGAAAATACAAAAAGGAGTAAATGGAACATGATGAAACTGTCTAACATATCTATAATTGGAACCCCAGAGGAGACTACAGAGAGAATGGAGCAAAAACACCATTTAAAGAAATAGTTGCCGCAATTACATAATAAGTATATCACTAGGTCACAGATTCATGAAGCCCCAAGTGGGACATAGGCAGAGAAAACTGGCAACTAGGCACATAATATTTGAACTACTAAACACTGAGGACAAAGAATATCATAAAAGCAGCCAGAGAAAAAGGCACATTACTTCAAAGGAGCAATAAAAAAACCTGACAGTTGACTTTTCAACGGAAACTAAATGAATTAGAGGAAAAAAAGAAGAATTTGCAACTTTAAAATGTTGAAAGAAGATAACTGTCAACCTAGAACTCTATACCAGCAAAATTGAAGGCCATCTTTTTAGACCAAAAAGAAAAAAAACTAAGAAAATTCATCTCCAGGAGACCCACATGAAAAGAACATTTTCTTGGCCAAAGAAAAATAATCTCAGAGGTAGGAAAATGCAGGCAGAAATAAAGACCAATGAGAAAAGTAAATAAGTGTGTAGAATAAATAAATGTTGGTTGTATAAAACAATATTAATGCTTTGTGGAGTTTAAAATATATAGTTACATACTTGAAAAAACACACAGGTAGGAGGAAGTAAATGGCATGAAAATAATTTAAAGACCTCATATTTTCTGTGAAGTGGCAAAAGTACTAAATTATAGTACGTAAACTACAATAAAGAAAGAAAGCATGGTATACTCTCTAAAACCACTAAAATAATTGTTTACAAAGCACAAAATATGTATAACTAACTAATAGAGAGGAAAGTGTAATCATAAAAAATTTTTTTAATTAATCCAGAGAGAAAGATGAGAAAAGTTGAAAAATAAGAACAAACACAAATGGGACAAATGAATATGAAATAGTAAGATGGTCAATTTAAACCCAATTATATCAAATTAATAAAGTATAAATAAACTAAAAACTCCAATTAAAATACAAAGATTTTCGGGCTTCCCTGGTGGCGCAGTGGTTGAGAGTCTGCCTGCCGGTGCAGGGGACAGAGGTTCGCGCCCTGGTCCGGGAGGATCCCACGTGCCGTGGAGCGGCTGGGCCCATAAGCCATGGCCGCTGAGCCTGCGCGTCCGGAGCCTGTGCTCAGCGACGGGAGAGGCCACAGCAGTGAGAGGCCCGCATACCGCAAAAAAAAGAAAGAAAATAAAATTGACTTCCATCATTTACCATTACCTGGAAGCATTCCATAAGGCATGACATTTAGTCTTGGGAGACTAGGGTGTTCCTTTTCCAAAAAGCTTTCACGGTTGTGATGAGGGAGGTTTTCCACGGTCCCTTCCCTGCTACGGTGAGGGAAGCTTTGCAGGGATGTAAAATTCTCTAGCAACCTTGATGGGATATGAAGAATTTGAGACTTGGGTCCTTCCTGGAAGACATTGCGCATTACTGATCTAAACCTTCACTTTATAGTGAAGTGACTTTTATTTTAGAGCTACTTATTAAGTATCCTCAGGCCTGAAAGTATCCCCAGGCCTGCCCTATATGGAGAAAATCCATCACTTGCTGCTTTTAATATGTTGTGACAATATACTTATGTTAGTTTTGGTTCAGGGAATAATTTATCTGTGGGGTTAATAGCAAGGATTTGTTAATGGCAAGGACAGAGCATGGAACTATTTAATTTTGCGTTTTCATCTCTGAATTAGATAAACTCCGTAAGGTTTTAGACAGTTGTGTGTTTCTACATTTTGATATAAAACAGCAGGCTCAAAATCTGAAATACAGGTAACAATCAGGCTAACGTATTTGCCAGCTTCTTTTAACCACGGATGCTATCTTGCTCCACGGGCAAAAAAAAAAAAAAAAATTAGTATAGATGAGCTGATACATGATAAATTATAAGCACTTGAGTGAACATACACAACTTAATTGGGAGGCAGATATGCTTTATTCTCATTTTGAAAGCAATAAGAGGAAATAAGTGATTTGCCTCTTGTGCCCAGCAAGTTACAAGATGAGCTCCTATAAAGTTGTCACCAAGACACATTATTCTTATTATAAGGCAATAGACTTCCAAATAATTGTCCTCAGACTGTAACAACTAGATTATCAACCTCATATTGCCAATGTGAGTAAACACAATAATCTCTAATATACAGACAGCACTTTTATGATGTTCTAATTTCTTTCACTCTACCGTTAGCTTCATTTTAGAGATAAAGAAAGGGAAACCCAGAATATCTTGTCTACATTTACAAAGTTGGTAATTATTGGATGCTACTTGGTTATATTTTCTTAAATATGGAATATGGATTTTATTTTGTAAAATATATATTAGAACCTTTAGTCTTTTACTTCTAGGTTATCTGTATCATTTATTTATTTAAAAAAAAAAAAAAAAAAAAGATTTTCAAAATAGACTTTCCTTAAAAACCCAAATTTACGCTATTTACAAGAGACACTTTTACATGTAAGGAGAAAAAATATTGTCTACAAAGAGAGGAAAAAAGATCTACCATTAACACATTGACCAAAATAAAACTGACATAACTTTACTGTTACCAGACAAAATATACTTTAAGGCAAGAATTGCTAGAGATAGAGAAACATGTCATGAAAATATACAAAATAAATGATAATAGCATAAAGAGAAAAAAATAGAAAAATTCACCAAACTATTTGGACAATTTAGTATGTATCATTCCCAAGAAGACCAAAAAAAAAAAAAAAAAAAAAAAAAAAAAGAGCTATAGAAGATCTGAAAAACAAACTTGGCCTAATTGACTTATATAGGACGGCATACCCAGCAACTCTAGAATACACATTTTTTTCAAATCCACATGAAACATTTGCCAAAGTGACCATATGCCAGAAAATTTTTTAAAATTCTCCCAATGTCTCAAAAGATATAAATTATACAGAGTATGTTTACTGACAAGAGTAAACTGAAGCTAGAAATCAATACAAAGAAGAATTAAAACATTCCCAAAAGTGTGGAAATTCACCAATACTTCTGTAAAATAATTTAAAATAATGAAAAAATGTACAAGGAAATTAGAAAGTACTTTGGGTATGATAACTATCAAGAAAGCAACATATCAAAACTTGTCTAATGCAGCTAAAGCAGTGCTTAGAGGGAGATTTCTAATAACAAATGTGTATATTGGGAAAGAAAAAAGGCAAAAAAATCAATGATCCATGTGCCCACTTGAAGAACTAGGAACAGAACAGGAAACTAATTCTGAAAATAATACAAGCAAATAAATAATAAAGATAATACAAATTAATAGAAAACAAATGTGCAATAGAGAAAAATCAATAAAAGGAAAAGTTGCTTTCTTGAAAAGTTAAACCTTAGCAAGATGGAACAAGAAAGAAAAAGAGATGATGCAAATTACCAAATTACAGGAGAGGAAAACATCACTACATACCTTAAAGACATTAAAAACAGTAAGAAGGATATTATAAACAATCTAATGCCAATACATTTGAATAATCAGGTAAAATGAAAAGAAAATCCTTTAGAAAACAATTTACCAAATCTAACCCAGAAAAGAGAGAGAAATATCCGAATTAAAGAAAATAAATTTAAAATAAATTTATTTAAATAAATTTAAAATAAATCCATAATAAAAAACTTTCCTGCAAAGAAAAGTCAAGGTGCATGTATTCTCCCTACTGAATTATTTCCACATTTAAGAAAAAAAAAAAAACTACCAGTATTAAACAAACTCATGAAGGGCACAGAATAAGGGAGAACATTTCCCAACTTGTTTTATTAGGCTGGCATGACCTTGACATCAACACCTGGCAAAGACATTTAAAGAAAGGAAAATTATAGGCCAATTTCCCTCATGAATGTGGGTATAAAGGTCTTGAACAAAATATCAGCAAAACAAATCCAGCTATTTATAAAAATAATTATAAATTAGGGGTCTTTTTTATTCCAGAATGCAATTTTTTAACCTTCAAAAATTAATGTTTTTCACACATTAACAGACTAAAGGAGGAAAAAAATATGATCATCTCAACTGATACAATTCAATTGACAAAATTCAACATGTTCATGGCAAAAATGTATACCAAATCAGGAACAGAAGGAAAATCTCTTAACCTGACAAAACACAGCTCCAAAACTTCTACTGTAAAAATCATACTTAGCTAAATATTGAAAGCTTTATTTTTTTTCCATTCAGGTACAAAAATAAAAATGCTTGCTACCAACTTCTGTAAATTATGTTCCTGTGGTTCTTAACCAAAATAATAAGGTGAGAAAAAGAAAATATATATAAAGGGGGAAAAGGAAGGAATAAAACTATTGCTATTCATTATGATATGATTGTGTTTAGAAAACCAAAAAAAATCTATGTAAACTATTAAAATCGCTATGTGAATTTAGCAAGGTTGCTGGATGTTAAAAACATACATAAATATCATATGTATAAAAATAATATATACAAAAATAATAAAATAAAATTTTAAATTGATACTACTTAAAATAGCATTAAAAATATCAAATACTTAGAAATTAATCTATTGAAATATGTGAACGTCTTTACATTACAAATAACAAAACATTACTGAGGGGTAGTAAGAAGTCTTAAATAAATATACCATGCTTGGGATATACCATGTTTGGGATACCATTCAATATTGTAACAATGTCAATTTTCCACAAGTTAAGTTATACATTTAAGAAAAATTCAACCAAAATCCCAGTAGGATTATTTTGTGTGTGGAAATCAATTCTAAAATTTATATGAAAAAAAAAAACTCTAAGCTACTAGATAGCAAGACTTATTCTAAAGCTCTTGCAATTAAGACAAAAAACAGGATGATATCAGGACAAAGATAGATATTAGACCCATTGATCAAAATAAAGATTCTAAAACTAGACTTGCTGAATTAAAGTGTGGAGAACAGATAATCTTTTTCAAAAATTGATGCAGGGGCTTCCCTGGTGGCGCAGTGGTTAAGAATCTGCCTGCCAATGCAGGGGACACGGGTTCAAGCCCTGGTCTGGGAAGATCCCAGAAGCCACGAGCAACTAAGCCCGTGCACCACAACTACTGAGCCTGCACTCTAGAACCCACGAGCCACAACTACTGAGCCCACATGCCACAACTGAAGCCCATGTTCCTAGAGCCCATGCTCTGCAACAAGAGAAGCCACCGCAATGAGAAGCCCACACCGCAACAAAGAGCAGCGCCCACTCGCCGCAACTAGAGAAGTTCGCACACAGCAACGAAGACCCACCGCAGCCAAAAATAAATAAATAAATAAACAAAATTGATGCAGGGTTAAGTGTCTATCCATATGGGACAAGAGTAATAACTGCTATGGTTGTCTATAAACAAAAATCAATTCCAGAGGATTATATACCTAAATTTCACCTTTTCGGGCAAAACAGTGTCTTTTAGAAGAAAACAAAAGAATATCTTGATAATCTTAGGCTAGACAAAGATTTCTTATACATGACACAAATAGCATTAACTATAAAGAAAAAGACTGAAAAACAGGATTGTAGTAAAATTAAGAACTTCTATTCATCAAAAGTGATCACTTGATTAATAAAAGGGTAAGCCACAGAGGGGGGAAAGACATTTGTAACTAGAGATTCTTGTCCAGATGTATACATATATACATACATACTCAGATATATGTACATACAGAGAACATGTGTGTGTTTTTTCCTTCAGAATATCAAGGAGAAAACAGAAAACTGTCTTACTCTATAACTTAGAAATTCCTCTCCTATATGTATATCCAATAAATGAATATACATATGTGTGTCAAAAAATAAGTAGAAGAGGGCTTCCCCGGTGGCGCAGTGGTTGAGAGTCGATGCAGGGGACACGGGTTAATGCCCCGGTCCAGGAAGATCCTACATGCCGCGGAGCGGCTAGGCCCGTGAGCCATGTCCGCTGAGCCTGTGCGTCCAGAGCCTGTGCTCCACAACGGGAGGGGCCACAACAGTGAGAGGCCCGCGTACCGCAAAAATATAAAAAAATAAGTACAAGAATATTGATAACTGCATTATTCATGGTATTCAAAAACTAGGAACAACCCAAATATCGAAAAAGTGGAATGTATAAATAATAAAATACTATACAACAATTAAAATAAATGAAATACTGTTGTATGAACCAACATGGATGAATCTCAGGAATGTTAATATTGAACAACAAAAAAAGGCAAGCACAAAAGAGTGTATAGTATATGACTCCATGTATGTAAGATTTAAAAACAAGCAAAAAAAATATGCATTGGTAGACATCAAAAGAAAAGATACCCTTGATGAAGTATGACTGGTAGGAGGACAAGAGAACCTTCTGAAATGCAGAAGTTTCTTTTTTTGATCTACGTGGTGTTAGTATAAGTATGTTCGCTGTAAAAATTCACTGAGTTGCTCATTTATGATTTGTGTATTTTGCTAAATACATATTATACTTTACTAAAAAGTATACTTTTATAAAATCACTTATATATCAGCACATATGTGCATACCTATACACACAAATAAAGGCTTATGAGGCTATCTTGCAATAATTTAACTGTTTATCCCCATTAATATTTGGTTGATTAATGGTTGAGTATTGACAATGAAGTCAATAGCTCTTGTAAGAATAGTAATATCTTTTATAAGGAGAGGGCTTTTCTGTTCAATCCCATTACATCTCATTATCAAAGAACTTTATTTCATTTTTGACCCTTATACCAAATCTCTTATTGTATTCTCCCCATCAGAGATGAATAACAATAAACAGAAGTACGGAGAATTTAAGTAAATTGCCCAAGATCTCACAGTCATGAAATGATGGAACTGGATTCAAGTAGCAATGAAAAATCAGTCAACTTTTATGAGGCAAGCCCCTTGTCTTGTACAAAGAATTTCTTGCTGAAAAGTGTCTCTAGATCAATACTCCGTAATACCCAGTAATTGAGGGTTATAGTTGTTGACCTTTAGATAAGTTAAAAGCAACAATTATTTACTGGGTTTATATTAAGTACTAAGGCTTGTCTGAAGTCCCAAAAGCTCAAAACTAAATGACACCATCTTTATCCTCAAATAGCTTACAGATCCAGAAGAGAATATATACAAAGACCAAAGTTCAAATCAGTGTGGCAGTTTTCAAACACGACCTCCAATTTTTTGGACACTTCTCCCATTGAGAGGTGGGGTCTCTGCCCCTACACCTTAAATCTGGGTGGACTTGCAACTGCCTGGGAAAGTGAAGCTGGGTCATAAAAGGCCATGCATCTTCTGCCTAGTTCTCTTGGAATGCTTGCTCTCTTGGAAGTCTCCCTCTCGGAACCCAGCTGCTATGTTGTGATAAGTCCAAGCCACACATAATGTGCTCTTATTGACAGTCTCAAACTGAACCTTTGAGTCATCTGGGCCTGGGAGCCAGGCATGTGAGTGAGAAAACCCCAGTGCAAGAGATCCTACACCCTATCTATTCCAGCCCTCAGCCACTCAAGTCACCCCTAAACATCTGCGCCTTCTTTGCTGAGATCCCAGAGATCGTGAGCAGACTAAGTTATTCCTTCCGCGCCTTATACAAATTCTTGACCTTCAGAATCCATGGGCATAAAAAAACAGTTGTTTTTTATGATTCTAAGCTGTTTATGCCACCAAAGGTAGGTAATTATTCAACAACAGATAACTGGGAGAGAGTTTCCTCAGAGTTTGATCCTTATGCACCTGTATCAAAATTGCCTGCAGTGCCTGTAGAAATGGAAGATTTCTGGATCTCTCCTCTTTACTTTTGTATCAGGAATTTGATTCCCTTTTGGGTTCCAGGAAATTGAACATTATCTAACACCTCGGCAATTCTTCCATTCAATAAGTGTGAGCACCACCTCCCTAAACCAATTTTGTGATCAGCCACAATAAGAGCCGCACAGACATGGACTGATCTGCAAGACTGTCAGTGATTCTCAAACATCACTGCAGATAAAAAGAAAAGATACCTGATTCACACATTAAATATTAAGAGTTAAATCTGTAGAGGCTCTACAGACTTGTAAACAACTTTTACCATAACTGGTATTCAGGACGCATAAAAGATGTATGCACAAGGAGACAAAGAAGAGAGTCGTTCTGCCTTCCTGTGGGGTCAGAAAATCTTCAGAGAGCATGTGACATTATACTGAGTCCTAAAAGATGTGTTTCTATTTTTCCTTTAATAGAGTGAAGCCAGAAAATCTCTAGGTGGAGGAAGCAGATTCAGTGGAAGCAAATGTCTGATGAGACTACAAAAGTGACATTATGGTGGACCTTCTTGGCCAGGGAATTTGTACTTTTGCCTGAGAGCAATAAAAAACCTCTGAAGGGTTTTTAATTGGAGGAAACTATGATCAAATTTGCATTTTTCAAAAGCTTTGTGGTGATTGTATAAATGAAAGAATTAGGCAAAACAATTAGAATTCTCTTGTAAGAGCCCAGTCAAGAAAAAACTAAGAGACTAGGAGTGGAGGTAGAGAGGAGATTGTTAAATGGTACATGTCAAAGAGGACATTCCATAACCCTTGGTCTCAGATGGAATGAGGAAGGCCAGACTAGGGTCTATGATGATTTCTAGGTTTGTCTTTTTTTTTTTTAAGAGCGGATATACTACTCTCCTTCTAGGGACCATAAGCCCATAAGTAAAGGAAGCAGTTTAACTCAGGCCTCTTCCAAAAATATGAAGATGTGGGAACTTAATACCAGAGAAAGTTGTAATTTCAACAACCTACCTGTAGATACATTTTTTGGAGTATTTTCAACATAAATGAAAGTGAGGTGTGGGTTTTCAGAAATCCTTTACCACTAAGTCTGAGAGCGCTCATTTATTCCACAGAAAGAAGGTGAAATTAGAAAAAAAGAAGTAAATCTTCTAACTTTGGATGACTCCATTTAAACATTCATCCAGCTGCTGCAATGCATTCTTGTTGTGCAACGTGGGTTGCTACTGGAACTGTTATTAAAACCGCACAACAACAAGGAAGAGATGATGAAATACATATCGTCCTTGATTGGGCTGTCCACTCAGATAGCTAAAGACAGAATACGTGTGATAATAAATCTTAAATCTTTGAAAATAATTGCTTCTGACATCTCCAACTAGGCAGCAGACTGCCCGGACAGTGCTGTTCAGTCACAAATTCTAAGCCTAATGAAGTCAGAAGAACACAGTGTAGATACAAATTAAAATCTACTTACCAATAACAGTTAGTATTTTTTTGTATACTTCCTTGTTTTATGTGAAGAAGAAAATATCTGTTAGGAATAATCACGCTTCTATGTTTTAAGTCAACACAAGAAATGGCTAGCCAGTAGTTCTCATCTGTTACTGAAACCTTTGGCTCCAATACAAATATTTTTAAAATTCTTTTAATGATTATTGTTAAGTAGGTGAAATACAGGTGTGAGAGAAAAAAGACCTGCTTAAAATAATGGTTAACACTTTATCTTGATTTTTTTTTACCTTTTTTTGCAGCACATTCAAAATTTTTGACAGTGCAATTTTCCTATCGACCACATTGCAACTAATATTGTGCATCTAAGAGAAGCTGAAACTCTAGAATGGGGATTTTGTATAAATGAATTGCAATGAAGTATTATGTAAATAATTACAGATTGTGAACTGTCCCATCAATTCACCTTCCATTAATCATGTGTTTTGTTTCTGCTGTGAACTGTTTGTGAGTAACCTTGTTAGTTTAGAAAAGAAAAATCAGAAAACCTCCTACACAACTATGACGCAACCCAAAACCTTGCTCACATTCTTTTATATCACTTCTGATTAAAATAGAAGTCAAAATGCATCTTCTGTGACATAGAACCTTCAAGAAAGAAACAAGGCATTATTAAACATATTATAGCAATAAGTCATCTATCATTCAAAGACCAATTATACTTTGGCAGCTTTAACTTAGACTTCTGTGGCTCAAATAAGTCTCTCTGGTTTTGAGAAATCATACGAAAATTCATACAAACAATTCTACTTTTTTTAGTGTAAGGGAGTTCTTTTATAACTCTTTTCCAAAACGTGGATGCAATACTATACATGCAGTACATTTCTGAAATATAAATGTAACTACTGTACTGCAAGTGAGAGAGATAGGAAGATATGAGAAGGAAAAGAATGGAACTGAGGCCAGAAGGCTTGGGTCTGAATCAGTGCTTTAGTACTTCCTTAGTTACTCTGAGAAAGTCAATGACACTCTATATCAGTTGTCTCATCCTTACAATAAGACAGTACAGCTGACCCTTGAAAAACTTGGGGTTTAGAGGCCTCAACCTTCTTCGGAGTCAAAAATCCTAGTAGTCTGCCCTCCATCATATCCTTGGTTTCTCTGGATCCACAGTTCCTCCATATTCAAGGTTCTGCATGCACGGATTCTACCAACCAAGGATCATGCAGTACTGATGCCAAAAATCTTGGCTCTCTGTGCACCAATGCCAAACTGAAATACAGAGACAGAGTTTCAGAGGAAGAGAAAGAATAGCTTTATTCTTGGCCAGGCAAAGAGGGAACACAGTAGGCTAGCACCTCAAGAACTGTGCCCCCCTTCAGAGGGTAGTGAGAAGTTTTATAGATACGGTTCAAAGAGAGTGTGATCAGCTCATGGACATTCTTCTGATTGGTTGGTGGTGAGGTAAGTGGGGGTCAGCACCATCAACCTTCTGGTTCCAACTGGTATGGAGTCTACGTGCTTGTGGGTAGCATACCATCATTGATTGTTAACTTCTCCCACCTGGAGGGGAGTTTTAGCATTTGCAAAACAGCTCAAAAATATTGTTGTGTGTATCCATTGATGTAGAACCAGGACCTTGCCCCAAGCCTGAACTATGGTTTTTCTTGACTTTGTTTCTCCCTGGTCTTATATCCCCACCCTTCCCTAATTAACAACCATTTGAATCTGCACGTTGGAACTCAGGGAAGGTCATGAAGGCTGAATGAAGGCTATTTCCTGTAATCAAAGAAATGGAAGACACAGAAAGGCTCTGTGCCCAGGAGCCCCACAGGGTCCTGCTCGGTATCAGTATTATAGCATTTACTATTGAAAAAAATCCACCTATAAGTGGACTCACACAGTTCAAACCCATGTTGTTCAAGGATCAACTGTAATGCCTACCTAAATACTATGTATGAAACATAAATGAAATAATGACCTGAATGCATCTGGTGCTGAATTGGCTCTTTAAAAATACTAGTATCAACGTAACAGCCTGAATGGGATCCTGGAACAAAAAGCAGAAATTAGGTAAAATCTAAGGATATTTGATTAAAGTATGGACTTTAGTTAGTAATAATGTACCAGTATTGGTTCATTAATTATGACAAATGTACGTACTAATATAAGATGTTATTAATGGGGAAACTGGGTGCAGGGTTTATTTTTCTGTAAATCTAAGTGTACTCTAAAATTAAAAGTTTATTTAAAAAGTAACAAACGGGCTTCCCTGGTGGCGCAGTGGTTGGGGGTCCGCCTGCTGATGCAGGGGACACGGGTTCGTGCCCCGGTCTGGGAAGATCCCACATGCCGCAGAGCGGCTGGGCCCGTGAGCCATGGCCGCTGAGCCTGCGCGTCCGGAGCCTGTGCTCCGCAACGGGAGAGGCCACAACAGTGAGAGGCCCGCATACCGCAAAAGAAAAAAAAAAAAAGTAACAAACAAACAACCTAGTATGCACCCCCTTTCCTCTCCTTTTCAACGTTAACCCCTTAAAGGCTTGATTTTCTTCACTGGCAGTGTTATATATGTACACTTAGTTCAATTTTACAGAATAAAATATGTCACACATTGCCCTTCCCTTCAAGACTGAGGGTCTCTGCCATTTCTCCTAATGTAGTAAGAAACTTAAGGTACTTGAAAAAATAACCAGTCATAACCATCTATCTAATTAAGGAGGCTTCTTTTGTTCCTTCAAACAGACCAAAATTGAACCTAGAATCTCCTACAGTCTTTCCTATTGAGTTAGTGATGACAGAAAGAAACACCTGCTTTGTGGCGACCACACTGCTACTGTAGGTCATGTGCCCTGGGGTTACCATCTCCACAAACCTCTTCCTTGCTTCCTCTCCACACCATAAATATTGTTACCAAAATGTGGACTGTGTAGACGCATGGCTCCATTTCAGGCAGGATTTTATTGATAACTATGGAGTTACAAAGACAGAGGCAGCCTAGAAGTGCACAGTGTCCCTCAGGCAAGTTATTAAGATATACAAAGTGATCCTCTTAACTAGGAAGGCACAAAGAATGCCGGTTAAAGAACTCTGCTTGCAAAAAAAAAAAAAGAACTCTGCTTGCGTGCATTTGACTACTTTTCTTTTTATAGTGACTACTGTCAAAAGTTCTTATGATATATACAACCTAATTTTTAAGATGACCTACCAGATTCAGAGACTTAAAAAAAATACTTCTAGTATTATTTTACGTTCTATGACATTCCCATCAAAAATAAAGAGAAGGGAGGTCTTCAAATAAGAGCAGTCACTGTAACTGGGCTGACAGCTGGATGATTCTAAAGAAAGCAGGAGTTAACAAGTATTTATTGACTACCTGCTATGTCTTCGGCATTCTTCTTGCATGAGAAATGTAAAGCAAGATGAGCTAGGATTTCTACTTTCAATAATTCTGTATGACATTGCTTACATGTGTAATCTAAAAAATACAATAGTGAATATAACAAAAAAGAAGCAGACTCACAGATATACAGAACAAACTTGTGGTTATCGGTGGGGAGAGAGAAGGGGGGAGGGGCAACATAGGAGTAGGGGATTAAGAGGTACCAATTATTATGTAAAAAATAAGCTGCAAGGATATATCGTAGGGACCTTCAAGATGGCGGAGGAGTAAGACATGGAGATCACCTTCCTCCCCACAAATACATCAAAAATACAACTACATGTAGAACAATTCCTACAGAACACCTACTGAATGCTGGCAGAAGACCTCAGACTTCCCCAAAGGCGAGGAACTCCCCAAGTGCCTGGGTAAGGCAAAAGAAAAAAGAAAAAACAGAGACAAAAGAATAGGGGTGGGACCTGCACCTCTGGGAAGGAGCTGTAAAGGAGGAAAAGTTTCCACACACTAGGAAGCCCCTTCACTGGTGGCGATTGGGGGTGGGCAGGGGGCAAGCTTCGGAGCCATGAAGGAGAGCACAGCACAGGGGTGCAGAGGGCAAAACAGAGAGATTCCTGCACAGAGGATTGGTACCAACCAGCACTCACCAGCCTGAGAGGCTTGTCTGCTCACCTTCCAGGACGGGTGAGGGCTGGGAGCTGAGGCTTGGGCTTTAGAGGTCAGACCCCAGGGAGAGGACTGCAGCTGGCTGCGTGAAGACAGCCTGAGGGGGCTAGTGCACCACAGCTAGCCGGGAGGGAGTCCAGGGAAAAGTCTGGAACTGCCGAAGAGGCAAGAGACCATTGTTTCAGGGTGCCCGAGGAGAGGGGATTCCTTCCCCATGTGCCCACAGAAGGCAGAGCACCGCCTAAGTGAGCTCCAGAGTCAGGCGTGGGCTGCAGCTATCAGCTCGGACCCCAGAGACGGGCATGAAACGCTAACACTGATGCTGCAGCCCCCAAGAAGCCTGTGTGCAAGCACAAGTCACTATCCACACCTCGCCTCCTGGGAGCCTGTGCAGCCCTCCACTGCCAGGGTCCCATGATCCAGGGACAACTTCCCTGGGAGAACACACAGTGCACCTCACGCTGTTGCAACAACACACTGGCCTCTGCCACCACAGGCTTGCCCCGCATTCCAATTATGACTACCATACCCCTCCCTCCCCCCAGCCTGAGTGAGCAAGAGAGCCCAAATCAACTGCTGCTTTAACCCCCTCCTGTCTGGGCAGGAACAGGTGCCTGAGGGAGACCTACATGCAGAACTGGGGCCAATACCAAAGTTGAACCCCAGGAACTGTGCGAGCAAAGAAGAGAAAGGGAAATCTCTCTCTGCAGCCTAAGGAGCACTGGATTAAATCCCTGCAAACCAGCTTGGTAAACCCTGCATGTGTGGAATACCTGAATAGACAACGAGTGTTCCCAAAATTGAGGTGGTGAACTTTGGTGGCAACAGTGGACTTGGGGTTTGCTCTCTGGAATGATTTGTTTCTGATTTTTGTATTTATCTTAGGTCAATTTTTAGTGCTTGTTATCATTGGTGCATTTGTTTATTGGTTTCATTGCTCTCTGCTTATTTTTTTCTTTCTTTCTTTCTTTTTTTCTCCCTTTTCTTCTGAGCCATGTGGCTGACAGGGTCTTGGTGCTCCGCCCTGGTGTCAGGCCTGAGCCTCCAAGGTGGGAGGGCTGAGTTCAGGACATTGGACCAACAGAGACCTCCCGGCCCCAGGTAATATCAATCAGCGAGAGCTCTCCCAGAGATCTCCGTCTCAATGCCAAGACCCAGCTCCACCCCATGACCAGCAAGCTCCAGTGCTGGATGCCCCATGCTAAACAAGTAGCAAGACAGGAACACAACTTTACCCATTAGCTGAGATGCTGCCTAAAATCATACTAAGTTAACAGACACCCCAAAATACACCACTGGACACGTACCTGCCAACCAGAAACAAAAGATCCAGCCCCACCTACCAGAAAACAGGCACCAGTACCCTCCACCAGGAAGCTACACAATCAACTGAACTAACCTTACCCACGGGGGGCAGACACCAGAAACAACAGGAACTATGAACTTGCAGACTGCAAAAAGGAGACCCCAAACACAGTAAGTTAAACAAAATGAGAACACAGAGAAATATGCAGCAGATGAAGGAGCAAGGTAAAAACTCACCAGACCAAACAAATGAAGAGGAAATAGGCAGTCTACCTGAAAAAGAATTCAGAGTAACAATAGTACAGATGATCCAAAATCTTAGAAATAGAATGGAGAAAATACAAGAAACATTTAACAAGGACCTAGAAGAACTAAAGAGCAAACAAACAATGATGAACAACACAATAAATGAAATTTAAAATTCTCTAGAAGGAATCAATAGTAGAATAACTGAGACAGAAGACTGGATAAGTGACCTGGAAGATAAAAGAGTGGAAATAACTACTGCAGAGCAGGATAAAGAAAAAAGAATGAAAAGAATTGAGGACAGTCTCAGAGACCTCTGGGACAACATTCAATGGAGTCCAGAGGAAGAAGAGAAAAAGAAAATGTCTGAGAAAATATCTGATGAGATTATAGTTGAAAACTTCCCTAACATGGGAAAGGAAATAGTCAATCAAGTCCAGGAAGCGCTGAGACTCCCATACAGGATAAATCCAAGGATTAAAATGCCAAGACATATATTAATCAAACTATCAAAATTTAAATACAAAGAAAAAATATTAAAAGCAGCAAGGGTAAAGCAACAAATAACAGACCACAGAATCCCCATAAGGTTAACAGCTGATCTTTCAGCAGAAACTCTGCAAGCCAGAAGGGAACGGCAGGGCATATTTAAAGTGATGAAAGGGAAAAACCTACGACCAAGATTACTCTACACAGCAAGGATCTCATTCAGATTCGACGGAGAAATTAAAACTTTTACAGAAAAGCAAAAGTTAAAAGAATTCAGCACCACCAAACCAGCTCTACAACAAATGCTACAGGAACTTCTCTAGGCAGGAAACATGAGAGACAGAAAAGACCTACAATAACGAACCCAAAACAATTAAGAAAATGGTAACAGGAACACACATATCGATAATTACCTTAAATATAAATGGATTAAATGCTCCAACCAAAAGGCACAGACTGGCTGAATGAATACAAAAATAAGACCGGTATATATGCTGTCTACAAGAGACCCACTTCAGACCTAGGGACACATACAGACTGAAAGTGAGGGCATGGAAAAAGATATTCCATGCAAACGGAAATCAAAAGAAAGGTGGAGTAGCAATTCTTATATCAGACAAAATAGACTTTAAAATAAAGACTATTACAAGAGACAAAGAAGGACACTACATAACAATCAAGGGATCAATCCAAGAAGAAGGTATAACAATCATAAATATTTATGCACCCAACATAGGAGCACCTAATTCATAAGGCAAATGCTAACAGCCATAAAAGGGGAAATTGACAGTAACAGAATAATAGTAGGGGATTTTAACACCCCTCTTTCACCAATGGCCAGATCATCCAACATGAAAATAAATAAGGAAACACAAGCTTTAAATGACACATTACACAAGATGGACTTAACTGATATTTATAGGACATTCCATCCAAAAACAACAGAATACACTTTCTTCTCAAGTGCTCATGGAACATTCTCCAGGATCGAGCACATCTTGGGTCACAAATCAAGCCTTGATAAATTTACAAAAACTGAAATTGCATCAAGTATCTTTTCCAACCACAATGCTATGACACTAGATATCAATTCCAGGAAAAAACACTGTAAAAAATACAAACACATGGAGGCTAATCAATACGCTACTAAATAACCAAGAGATCACTGAAGAAATCAAAGAGGAAATCAAAAAATACCTAGAAACAAATGACAATGAAAACACGATGAGCCAAAACCTATGGGATGCAGCAAAAGCGGTTCTAAGAGGGAAGTTTATAGCAATACATTCCTACCTCAAGAAACAAGAAACATCTCAAATAAACAACTAGCCTTACACATAAAGCAATTACAGAAAGAAGAAGAAAAAAAACCCCAAAGGAAAGAAATCATAAAGATCAGAGCAGAAATAACTGGAAAAGAAATGAAGGAAACAATAGCAAAGATCAATGAAACTAAAAGATGGTTCTTTGAGAAGAGAAACAAAATTGGTAAACTGTTAGCCAGACTCATCAAGAAAAAAAGGGAGAAGACTCAAATCAACAGAATTAGAAATGAACAAGAACAAGTAACAACTGACACTGCAGAAATACAAAGGATCATGAGAGATTACTACAAGCAACCATATGCAAATGAAATGTACAATCTGGAAGAAATGGCCAAATTCTTAGAGAAGCACAACCTTCTGTGACTGAACAAGGAAGAAACAGAAAATATAAACAGACCAATCATAAGCATTGAAATTGAAACTGTGATTAAAAATCTTCCAACAGGGATTCCCTGGCGGCGCAGTGGTTGAGAGTCCGCCTGCCGATGCAGGGGACACGGGTTCGTGCCCCGGTCCGGGAAGATCCCACGGGTTCGTGCCCCGGAGCGGCTGGGCCCGTGAGCCATGGCCGCTGAGCCTGTGCTCCGTGACGGCAGAGGCCACAGCGGTGAGAGGCCCGCGTACCGCAAAAAAAAAAAAACCTTCCAACAAACAAAAGCCCAGGACCAGATGGCTTCACAGGCGAATTCTATCAAACATTTAGAGAAGAACTAACACCCATCCTCAAACTCTTCCAAAATTTAGCAGATGAAGGAACACTCCCAAACTCATTCTATGAGGCCGCCATCACCCTGATACCAAAACCAGACAAAGATGTCACAAAAAAAGAAAACTGATGAACACAGATGCAAAAATCCTCAACCAAACACTAGCCAACAGAATCCAACAGCACATTAAAAGGATCATACACCATGATCAAGTAGGGTTTATCCCAGGAATGTAAGGATTCTGCAATATATGCAAATCAATCAATGTGATACACCACATTAACAAACTGAAGGAGAAAAACCATATCATCCTATCAATAGATGCAGAAAAAGCTTTTGGCAAAATTCAACACCCACTTTTGATAAAAACTCACCAGAAAGTAGGAATAGAGGGAAACTACCTCAACATAGTAAAGTCCATATATGACAAACACACAGCCAACATAGTTCTCAATGGTGAAAAACTGAAACCATTTCCATTAAGATCAGGAACAAGAAAAAGTTGCCCACTCTCACCACTATTATTCAACATAGCCTTGGAAGTTTTAGCCACGGCAATCAGAGAAGAAAAGGAAATAAAAGGAATCCAAATCGGAAACAAAGAAGTAAAACTATCACTGTTTGCAGATGACAGGATACTATACAGAGAGAATCCTAAAGATGCTACCAGAAAACTACTAGAGCTAATCAATGAATTTGGTAAAGTAGCAGGATACAAAATTAATTCACAGAAATCTCTGGCATTCCTATACACTAATGATGAAAAATCTGAAAGTGAAATCAAGAAAACACTCCCATTTACCGTTGCAAGAAAAAGAATAAAATATCTAGGAATAAACCTACCTAAGGAGACAAAAGACCTGTATGCAGAAAATTATAAGACACTGATGAAAGAAATTAAAGATGATACAAACAGATGGAGAGATATACTATGTTCTTGGATTGGCAGAATCAACATTGTGAAAATGACTCTACTTCCCAAAGCAATCTACAGATTCAATGCAATCCCTATCAAACTACCAATGGCATTTCACACAGAACTAGAACAAAAAATTTCACAATTTGTATGGAAACACAAATACCCCGAATAGCCAAAGCAATCTTGAGAAAGAGAAACGGAGCTGGAGGAATCAGGCTCCCTGACTTCGGACTATACTACAAAGTTACAGTAATCAAGACAGTATGGTACTGGCACAAAAACAGAAATATAGATCAACAGAACAGGATAGAAAACCCAGAGATAAGCCCATGCACATATGGTCACCTTATCTTCAATAAAGGAGGCAAGAATATACAATTGAGAATAGACAGCCTCTTCAATAAGTGGTGCTGGGATAACTGGAGAGCTACACGTAAAAGAATGAAATTAGACACTTTCTAACACCATACACAATAATAAACTCAAAATGGATTAAAGACCTAAACGTAAGACCAGACACTATAAAACTCTTAGAGAAAAACCTAGGCAGAACACTGTGACCTAAGTCACAGCAAGATCCTTTGTGACCCACCTCCTAGAGAAATGGAAATAAAAACAAAAATAAACAAATGGGACCTAATGAAACTTAAAAGCTTTTGCACAGCAAAGGAAACCATAAACAAAATGAAAAGAGAACCCTCAGAATGGGAGAAAACATTTGCAAATGAAGCAACTGACAAAAGATTAATCACCAAAATATACAAGCAGCTCATGCAGCTCAATATCAAAAAAACAAACAACCCAAATTCAAAAATGGGCAGAAGACCTAAAAAGACATTTCTCCAAAGAAGGTATACAGATTGCCAACAAACACATGAAAGGATTCTCAACATCACTAATCATTAGAGAAATGGAAATCAAAACTACAATGAGGTATCACCTCACACCAGTCAGAATGGCCATCATCAAAACTGATGAACCTAGGGGCAGGACAGGAATAAAATTGCAGATGTAGAGAATGGACTTGAGGACACAGGGAGGGGGAAGGGTAAGCTGCGATGAAGTGAGAGAGTGGCACTGACACATATACACTACCAAATCTAAAACAGATAGCTAGTGGGAAGCAGCCGCATGGCACAGGGAGACCAGCTTGGTGCTGTGTGACCACCTAGAGGGGTGGGATAGGGAGGGTGGGAGGGAGGGAGACACAAGAGGGAAGAGATATGGGAACATATGTATATGTATAACGGATTCACTTTGTTATAAAGCAGAAACTAACACACTATTGTAAAGCAATTATACTCCAATAAAGATGTAAAAAAAATAAAATAAAATAAAATACCCTTTAGCCACCACCAAAAAAAAAAAAAAAAACTTGCAGTCCTATTGGACAGACAGAACAAATGGGGCGAACAATATCATAGAATAGTTATTGACTTTTTCCTGCTTCTTAGTGCACTAAGGGCATGGCATACATTATCTGTTTTAACATAATATGCGACTGTCTAGAAAGGTAAGTAATATTATTCTACCCCTTTTACACATTAGAAAACTGAGGCTCAGACAGATAATTACTTCAGGTCCACACAGCTAGTGAGTGACAGGCCTGGATTCAAACCCAGGACTTTGACACCAAAGTTCGTTGTCCCCTTAACGGGTTGTAATACAGCAACCCATTTCTAACATTCAAATTCAAGCATTTCTTTACAAACAAATTGTAATATCTTTCCTGAGACCAAAATAGGAAATAGGCATTTTCTGTGGCATATCTCACTAGCAATGACAGAATATAGTCCAAAAGGAAAGTATCGGCCAAGCACAGCCTTGTCAGCCAACACTCTGAACTGCCCTTGAAAGCGACTTGGTCATGAACGTCAGTTCTCCTTCAGCATACACAGTGTAACAGTCTTCCAGCAACTGATCCAGTGAGCTGGTTACAGGAGTCCAGCGAACTTGAAACTGCCCTGGCATTCAAGTTCCTCAACCATTCTGCACATTCCTGACACGTTACCATGATAAAGTGTGCACTGATGCACGGATAACGTCAAAGCCGGCAAGGGGGAAACATGACTTTTAGAACAACATTTCAAGGTCGAATGTTACCCGAATGTGCAGGACTACGTTCAACTCTTGGATTATAAAAACGCAGATCCAGTTTCTCAAGGTCTCTGGGATAAAGTTCAAATTAGGTTGTTGAAGAGAGGGCTCTTATCAGTTTTATGAGCAGCTTTCTCCAGAAGTTAGCCAGCTCGCTTGATAACACTGGACAAGAGGAATTTTCCAGCAATAGACCCAGGGATGAAACAAGCGACAAGTAAAGAGCTGTATTCTGCTCTAATGCAGATTTAACATTTATCCGAGGAAGCTCTTCTCTGAGGAGGTTAGAGTATACGACTACCTCTTCAAGACTCACTCCAAACCCACTGGGGAGTCCCCTGAAGTGCCAGCAATCCTTATTCTCCCTGACTCTTGATATACAGTAAAGACAGCACTAGTAGGTCCTCCCTAAAGGAACTTTGCCCAGAGTAAGGGGTGTGGTCAAGTCGTATTTATGAAGAATTTATACCTGCTCTTTAATAACTGAACTTGCACTGGACCAGAGCCAATATGAATATAGTGTGGCTGGTGAGCTGTTACTCATCTGGCATTTCCCTGCCCGGAATCTTTACTCTTACAGTGAGGCATTAATACACTGAGATATTGAGTTTTGTTTACCCCTGCTGTTTGCTTGCTTCCCCTTGTTCCAAAAAGGGAACCAGGCGCTCTGTGCTACTGGCCTCAGAGGAGGTTTTTGTTTCAGAAGTTGCCTGAAAGCATCCCAGCCCCCTGCCTGACTTTCGCACTCAGAAAACCTGAATTCCTTAAATAGATTAAACTAAGGGTTGTGGAAGGGGCAGGAGAGAGGTGAGTGCTTTTGGTGGGAAAGGTGTGGAAGCAGCATTGGAAGCTGGACATTGCTCTGGGGAGGGAATAGAGTGCAAGGTCCCATTGGTAGTGAGGGTACATGCCTCACTTTGACAGTACTCACTGCGCCAAGGGAAGCCCACCTATACCATTTTTGCTTGTGGATGATAGATTTTTAATTTCCATTAAAAGGGAATAGAAATCCATAACCTCTCAATATGAAAACTATAAAGATTTGTCTTCACTTAAATATGCAACTAGAAATGGCAAATAATTTGCCAATTCATTACCTTTTGAAGAATATCCTGGAAAATCTGAGCTAAAATTAAGTGAAACTTTTGCCAAAAGGAACATTTGAATTTTGCTTTATTGAGCTATTAAGCTAATATATTCTCTTCTTTAAAGTTTCTTCTGTGGTTATGTTTGATTCAGAGCAATCTTCCAATTGTTTTACCATTAGCTAGAAGCAAAGGCAAATGAAAAGCATGACAAGGCATAAAATTGGCCTTAGCAATATCTAAGCTTGGTTCAGCCGTGACCATTATCCTCAATGCTCTTACAGTCTGAGCAAAACAGCCATAAAATTGGGTTATTGTTTTTAATTTTGCAACCCATGATTTATTTTGTTTAACTTCAGTGACAGCCTGCCATCCCAGTAAGTGGCTTTAGTTAGGAAATACAAGCAGGAAGTCAAGGCCCCAAAGTCACTGGTTGCAGCATGTAGTCATCTCATTTGTCTTCCTGTATAACTACCAGAGTGTGATCCGTGTGATTCCTATTACTTAAACGAACACTGGAAATTCTGAAATAAGAATAGCTCATAGAATGAAACACATTTTACACGGTCAGTGTCAACTTCTCTGGCATTCAGACGCTAAACCCGGAACAGCTAGAACCTATGCTCCATATTTTAAATTCAAGGCCTCTCCAAGCAGAATTTTCAAATAAGGAGATAACACAGCTTACTGGTTAGGAATATATACGTTTTGTAGTCAGGAAGACCTGGGCTTTAATAGCTGTGTGACCTTGGGTCACTCTATTTAACCCTTTGAACCTCAATTTCCACATCCAAAATATGGGAATAATAATATTATCTGCATCACAGCATTGTTTGAGGAATAATTTATACAATACCTACAAAGTAGGTGCTTTAGCAAAGCACCCTCAGTAAATGTTTGTCATTGTTACTATTCATCTTTTTGTGATAATGATGATGATAGAACAAATCCTTAATCCTTTGGCAAATATCAAATTAACCAGTTCTTTAACAGAAAGGACATTCCCTTTCCACATTACAAAGGTGGAGTTCTCGGCATCGTAAAACACTGTAATCCAAACTTTTCTGGCATATGATCCTGAATTTGTCTTAAGAAAATGAAGAAGAAATGAACAGATATCATTTATTCATCTTTATACCCCATATTACTTATCTAATAGTGTCTAACAAACAACCCCAATACCTAGTGGCTTAAAACAATACTCATTTAATCATCTTTTGTAAGCTTCTCTGGATCAGGAGTTCAGGAGTGGCTCAGGTAGGTAGCTATGGATCAAGGTTCTCATGAGGTTGCAATCACATGTCACTCGGGCTGCAGCAACCCGAAGGAAATGGAGGAACCATTTTCAATGTAGCTCACTCACATGGTTGGCAAGTTGTGTTGCCAAGTCAAGTCCGCTCCAAGGGGGTCTCACCACGGGGCTGCTCGTGCCCTTACATATCAGAGCTGCAACGCCTCTTATGATCTAACCTCAGAAGATACACACCATCATTTCTACCATAATTTATTGACCACACAGACCAACAATGATTCAGTTTAGGGGGGGGTGCTATAGACTGAATGTGTCCCTCCAAAATTCATGTATTGAAACTTAACCCCTAATGTGCTGGTACTTGGAGGTAGGACTTTGGAGAGGTGACTCGATCATGAGGTAGAGCCTTTATGAATGAAATTAGTGTCCTTACAAAAGCGGTCCCCAGAGAATTCCCTTTCCCCTTCCACCATGTGAAGACAAAGTAAAAAGACATCCGTCTATGAAACAGAAGTAGGCCTTTGCCAGACACCAAATCTGCCGGCACCCTGATCCTGGACTTCCTAGCCTCCAGAACTATGAGAAATAAATTTCTGCTATTTATAAGCCACCAGGCTACAGTATTCTGGTATAGAAGAAAGAGAGGACTATAGAAGGGTATGAATACCAGGAGATGAGGGTCATCACGGGCCCCCGGAGGAAAGATACCACAGCCCACTCTCTGACTCTCAGTGATTCACACACACCCACATACACATGGCATTCGCCCACTCCAAGGTCACTGAAATGTTCATCCTCTTATAGCATCATCTCAGGCTCGTGGCCCAGGATCTCCTTATGCAGATGGAATCAGGTATAGATGAGGATCCTTAGGCAGAGTTCTTCAAATAAAGCTCCTCGAGTGGGATTCCTCTTGATCTCAAGACATATGAACTAAAGAGATGCACCACCTGCCCCACACACATCAAACATAAAATGGTGGGACAAGTATAGGATAGCCACTCTAGACACTCACTTATTATAAAAGTGTTAGAACAGGGGGCACATGGGAGTCAGTGATCCACAGCAGCTCTGATATACAGCTGGGCCCATGCGCCAACTCCTTGATTAAGCATCAATCCTACTTCTGCCTAAGAAGGTTTTTCCTTGGTTGTTCCCTCTCTCTGGGCTCTCAGTTTTTGTTTTTCATTTTTTTAATAGCATCACCATACTTTAAGATACCAAATTCTGTATTAGTTATTTGTTGCTGCATAATAAATCACTGCAAAACTTAGTGGCTTAAAACAACAATAAGCATTTATTATCTCTCACGGTTTCCTTAGATCATGAATTCCAGAGCAGCTTGATTGGGCATTTCTAACTCAGAGGTACTCATAATGTTGTGGTCTGAAGCTGCCTGGGGTTACAGGCACCTGAAAGTCTGACCAGGACTAGAAGATCTATTTCTAAGGTGGCTCAATCACATGGCTGTCACGTTAATTCTTCTCCATGTGGACCTCTCCACAGGACTGCTTGGGTGTCCTTGCAATACGGTGGCTGGCTTTCTCCAGCCTGAGTGTTCTGAGAGAAAGCACGGTGGAAGCTGCAGTGTATTATATAAGTCTGTCTTGATATTACAGATATCATTTCCACCATACGTTAATTTGTCACACAGGCCAGCCCTCATCCACATGAAAAGGATTATAGAAAGGTATGAATACTGATGACCACGGGAAGCTGGCTACCACACATCCTTCCCCAAAAAAGAAAATTTAGTCTTTTCCCTAACCTGAGTTATAATGATACATTATATTTTATTCAAAATAAACAGGCCTATTAACAAATAAAGTTTCTATATACAACCCCTAGGAATATCATATCTGGAAAGGAACTTTTTGCCCATAACCATATTGAAGCAATTTGAAGAAAGACAGGCTGCAAGGTCCTATGTCACAGCTTAGGCTTAGCCACTCAGCCAGGAGTCACAAGGCTGGCATCAACTCCATCAACTCAGGAATTCATCAGAGTCTGGGATCTGACCATTAGTCCTTAAGGCACAGAAATTAAATTTGCCATCCCGTTAAGAAATAATTAGTAATAATTTAAGGGGTTGCTATAGATCAGCAGTCCCCAACATTTTTGGCACCAGGGACCAGTTCTGTGGAAGACAATTTTTCCACTGACTGGGGGGGCGGGGGATGGTGGGATGGCTCACTCGGTAATGCGAGCGGCGGGGAGCCATGGGGAGCGGCAGACAAAGCTTCACTCGCTCGTCCGCCACTCACCTCCTGCTGTGCCGCCCAGTTCCTAACAGGCCTCAGACTGGTAGCGGTCCGAGGCCCGGGGGTTGGGGACCCCTGCTATAGATTGTTTGTGTTCCCCCAAATTCGCATGTTGAAACCTAATTCCCAGTATGCTGGTGTTTGGAAGTGGGGCCCTTGGGAGATGATTGGTTCATGAGGGTAAAGCCCTTATAAGTGGGATTACTGCCTTGTAAAAGAGACCCCAGAAAGCTCACTTGCCCCTTCCACCACGTGAAGACATAGACATCTGTCCACGAAGTAGAAAGCAGGCCCTCACAGACACCAAATCCGTCAGCACCTTGATCATGGACTTCCCAGCCTCTAGAACCATGAGAAATAAATTTCTGTTGTTATAAGCTACCCAGTCCATGGTATTTTGTTATATCAGCCCAAACAGACTAAGACAAGAGTGGATTTACATTAATCAAGCTCCCGAAGGCTAAGATGCAGAAAACCACAATGCCAGTTTGTTTATTTCAAATGACACCCCAAACCATAACAGAATGTGTATGCTGACTATGGTCCACCCATACACATATTTACATGAGACATAAAAATATTACTAGAAGAAATGTTATTATTGATTGAGCGTGGAATCACATACAGCAAGGGGATTTAGTTGGACTGTCCGTCATCGAGCCCTCAGAAGAATATGCTTTTATCTCCACTTCCAGGGACAGACCCACCACGCTGGCAAGCAGCTCAATCCTAGGTCAGGTTGTCCTGTGCGTGGATGAAGACCACTGGTGCTGGCCTCTGTCCCTCAACCTTTTCACATTTCTATGGCTGACCAACTGCCATTGCTTTCCTTCTTTACATCGATAACCTTTCATCATATAACAGACAATTTTGCAGCCATTCAGGCACTAGAAGATGGAGGGATTCACATTTTTTCCACCCCAGCCTACCTGAGAGGAACGACACATTATCACCAATAACTGTGGCTAAAGGATAGTGGTGAATCTAGGAGGGGGTGATTTAAAAGACAAGATGATTATATTATGGTTGTGGTCGGGAGATAAGCCCACTACTGCCACCATGTTAAGAATTAAAATTTAAGGCAAATGTACATATTTCTAATGTAATTTATGAAATGTTCAGAAGTTCAACTGTCAGAATTATTTCCCTATGTTCAAATTTTAACAGGGTACCTCATTTTTGCCTCCAAATCTTGCCTACCTGCAAGAACATGGGAATTTGGGGCTTGAATTTGGAAATTTATTTTCTTCCATCGAACTGGGTAACATAACGGTTGGGTATGCTAGCTTTAGAGGCAGAAATCAGCCAGTTGACTCCATCTCAGGAGCTTCTGATTATGCTTTTCACTGACTGACTTACACACAACCACTCAGGGGTCTTTGGGAATTTGCTCCCATAACTCACCTATTTTGTGGTCTTGGGGACGACTTCATTTTCTGCTGCCCTTCCTTCTAGAGGACGGATAGACCAGCCACCATCCTTCTTCCAGTTTCTAACCAGAGTGTAGAGCCATCTAATTCTCTGTGTTTTCTGGAATTTCCATTTATCACACTTGGCATTTCTTTTTTACTTCTCAACTGAAAGTCAAGCATAAGCTTTCCCTGACCTTATACATTTATAAGAGTTCTGGTATCTTTCAAACATTCGATTTAATTGGTGTTAAAATTGTGAAATTGCAGTAAATTTACATTAACACTTTCTTCTCTCCCTCTCTCTTTTTTTAAAAAAATTTTAATGTGTGATCTTTAAAATAAATGTGCATATTACTCTCACCAGTTGGTCTCTCCACCTTTCTAAATACATTGATTATTCCCCCCTCAAGAATAATACTCTCTTATTTTGAATAACAATAAAAATAACAATTTACAATCATCTAACTTTGCTATGACAGTTATATAAGTTGACTCAATGTCCATTAACTGGAAACAAAGTTTCAGACAACTAGGTGTTATTTCATTAGAAAATTCCCATCGTGGTTACTTATTTATATGTTTATTTTCGTTCTTCCTAGAGTTAGGCGTATTTCAAGATACAGCTACAGAAATACTAAATTCTCTTCCTTGTTACCAGTACACGGTAAGGTGTTTAACGCAGGGAATTGCTCAGAGAGTACATCTACATATTGTCACGTAGCATGACAAGATCATTCACCAGAGGATGTCAATACCATTTTAAGTCAATGTGTAGTGTTCACACTGAGTATCTGTCTAGCCATCATTCACACAATTGTGAAACTCTCCCAGGCACACATCAGCTGTGTGTTCACGCCTCACCATTTCCCAAGCTGCTGAGATGGGCTCAGCACAATCTAATTCAGAAGCACCTCACCGGTATCACGACCAGCAAGGTCAATTCTAGTTGTTCAAAACCAGATTTGATACAGTGCCTGCTGTACACTGGCTCAGTGGCAATTTCTCAAGGCCGGAAAAAGAACTCCACAGCGCCACCAGTTGTCAAGAATGGTAGCACCTTTTAGTTCGAATGACTCGTACAAAAAGTCCAGAAAGCAATAAAATGTTAGCATTCAGCCAGCCCATTTCATAGATCTGTCGGCCCAGTCTTATGAGAAAGTCTTGTTTTTGGCAGTCTGAGGCTGAACTTTCATGACAGGCCTTGTCTAGAAACTGGATTTTACTTATTCTCGGTCTCATTCAAAAGTCCACCTTTCACAAATGAAGTCCAATGATGCTAGCACTCAGCCCCTTTTTGTTAATGCAAGATCTCCGCTCATGACCTTCCCTTCAACAGCTCCACTAAATCTCTTTGGGATTTTTTTATGGAATTTCCAGGGAGATCAGGAGCTCTTGAGCATTCAGGACAATTATACTGCCATTTCCCTGAGAGACAACACTGCTAGCCCTGCTGACGGCGGCCCAGAGCCCTCAGGAGGCAAAGCTGGGTCCTAGGTGGTGTTGGAGGGAGAAGCTTTGAATGTGTGTATGCATGTGTGTGTGTGGTATGGTATGAGTGGTGTGTGTGAAGTAGATGGTATATATGTGTGGTATGTAAGTGTGATGCACGTGGTGTGTGGTGTGTGTGTGTGTGTGTGTGATGTGCAGTGCGTGTACATATGTCTGGTGTCAGGGAATGCGTGTGGCTCCCTGTTCTCAAGCCCCCTGGTTGCATCACGTCTGCCCCTTGAACCTCTGTGAAATGGATGAAATTGCCACCACCGCTTTCTCTACTCAGGCTCCAGACCAGTCCCTCAGGTCCAGCTGGGGAGGAATGCAATGAAATTCCCCTAAACCTGTAACTTCTCATTCCATTGTCTCTCTCTCCAGGGGCCCTGCACTTCTCCCCACAACCAAATCTCAGTATTCCTAAGGCCCCAAACATACCCACGGATACAAGGAGGGCTGGGGAAGGGGATAACCCAATACCAGATAGAGGCACCTGAGTCTCAGTTCCTAGGACTATGTTACATCAATCTACCCATTACTAAAGCAATTTAATTCTTCAGTAAACAATCTTGTGCTCTTACCACGTGCTCAACAATGAGCAATAACCTGAGGACATAATCATAAATAAGATGAGAGGCGTCTATGGGCACTGAACTTGGCTTAAAGGGAGATACACACAAGGAAGAGGCATTTACAATCCTGGGCTCTAGACACTTGGCAGGAGGGGGCAGGGTCCTAATAGAGGACAAAGAGAGAGACATTAACCCTAACGGGGCCTTGCGGAGGCTTACTGGGAAAGGGGACGTCCAGGTAGTAGAAATCTGACTGACCAACAGAGATGTAGGAGAGGGCTTCAGGTAGAAGGCCTGGAACACTGAGAAGTTAAGTGAATTTTAATAAGCCCAGAGAATAAACCAACAACTGGGCATTTAAAAAATGGGGGAAAAAACCAAACTAGGTCAATTTTCCTCAAAACATGGTCCAAGGACTACCTGAAAAAGAGTCCCCCACTGTGCTTGTTTTTGAAAAAATGCTTTTAGTTGCTCTCCAGATTTATTCTCTTTGAATCAGGGGCACAAGAATGTGCATTTTAAACACATTTTCTAGGTGGTCCTTCCCAGAGTAAAGTTTGAGAACCAATGGACCAAATCAAGCGAGGCCGGGTGAGGCAATTTCTAGAGTTTGGATTCTTCCTGAAATAAATGTGAAGCCTTGTTACTCAATGCAGTGACATAATTAAGATGTGTGTTTTTTATAGCTCACTATAGAAGCAATTTAGAGAATGGACAAGTTAAGCAATAGAGAGATCTCTCTGCCCATTTTTAGCTGCGATCATTATGTTGAAGTTCAAGATCTCAGCATATTTAAATATATGGATTACCAATTATACACCCAACTAAAATCCTACCCAGTCACATTCTCCATTTCTTTCAGCCTGCTTTAGGGTGGTCAACTGTCCCATTTGCTCAGAACTGAGGGATTTCCCAGGATGTGGGACTCCAGTGATAAAAACAGAAAAGTCCAAGGCAAATTGGGACAAACTGGTCACCCTATAATGACAAAGAATAATCCCCATAATAATCCATCAGATCACTGAGAGTTCTCAATACAGTACTCTCCTTTTTAAAATTCTGAGATTAAAAGAATCTTTCTGAAAGAGAAAAAAAGGGTATTAAAGAATTAAAATGGAATTAAAACAATTGTTTGTAGTTGAAAAAAAATAATCTCAAGCACACTGTTGCTTGAATGCAAATTTAAAACAGAAACAAAAATTCTGGCAGCACCTTTTAATCTGTAAGAACAGAGGCTCTTAAGCATGATGTTGCAATCAGTAGATGGGTGTGTTGCAAGGAAATTGTTTTTTACTACTCATAATTAAAGGGTTGAGTTTGTAAATGATTTACTCTTAAAAATACAGAAAATCAAGGTTAGCTCACTTGCATTCTGTTATACTTTCTTCAGCA